>NC_089586.1:122160322-122470322 GCF_019320115.1 Miscanthus floridulus | reverse complement strand
CCAAGATTGCATACTTTTACCCTGTTATGTCCTATTTTACCCATGATTGCATGAGTTTGCCCTGCTATGTCCCATTTTTACCCAAGATTGCATACTTTTACCCTATTATGTCCTATTTTACCCATGACTTGCATGAGTTTGCCCTGCTAAGTCCTATTTTACCCTGATTTTTTACCCTCCTATGTGTAACTGTCAAATTTTGTTAAGTCAAACTTTACCCATGATTGCATAATTTTACCCGCTTCTCTCTCTTACGATCGCTCTCTCTCTCTCTCTAACTCTCCCTCTCTCTACATAAAGCTGCCCCCGTCTTTGCCAAGCTGCTGCAGAGGCGATGCCCTCTTCACCATGCGGCTACGGCTCTCACACCACCTCTTCTTAAGGGAATGGATGGCAGAGCTGCTGTGGAGGCATCGACTCTCAAATCTTCTCCTCCGGCGGTGAGGACTGGCCCGTCAGATCTTCTCCTCTGGCGGTGAGGATCGGTCCGTGCCGGTGTCAAGGAGGCCCACCGGGCCTCACTAGATCGGGACCAAGAAGTTCTGCCACTGGGCCTAGAAGATAAAATAGTCGGTGGGCGGAAAGTAAATGCAGCCACAACACCGAAAATTCTACCGCAAGCCAAAAATTGAAGGAATTGCAATAAAAAAACAAAGTTAAAGGAATTCTAAAGTTGAAACGTAGGCGGAAGCTGGCAGCAGGCACCCCCAATCAGTGGTGAGCAGGCAGCAGGCACCCCTAATCAACGGTGAGCAGGTATCTTCCTTGGCCCCCCACACCCCGCCTAGATGGGTTGCCATGACTGTGAGTGAGCATTGCAACCCTGAATAGGTTGATTCATTGTTGCCATACTGAGATAGTGATGCTATGCCAGCGTCATTGCATGTTTTGAATGGATTCGGTAGAGGGTAAATAGGATAGTATGAGGGCAAGTACATAAGTAGGGCAAATCTATGTTTAGAAGACGATTAGGGTTTACTGATGCTATGCCAGTCAGTAAACGTCCTCTTACTGCCGATGTGGTAAAAATGGTGCAATTGTGCAGCAGCCAGCAATGGTTATTCTAGGCAACTTATACTGCTATTTTCCTTTTACCCAAACAGCTGATTCCAAGGGAGAAAATCTTGTGCACTAGAAGTTACATGTTAATACAAATACCATTCTCCAATATTGTTGATTGCTGCTATGTAACTTTGTCGAAATAAGAATAGATACGTCATTGCATGTTGTAGATGGATTTGACAGAGGCTAAACAGGATAGTTACATAACATGACAGTGTCAATTTTGATAAAATTTGATAATGTGAACACTGGCATTTTAAATCCAGGGTTTAATTGGAACCCATATGTCTTATGCAAACTTATATGTAACTATATGATTTTTATTTCTAGATGAACTAATTGTGCATAGGAAGTGATTTTAGGGTGTCTTGAATGGAGAATCGACAATCAAAGAAAAAGGAAAAGAAGGGTCCCCATTCATCCAGAAAGAGAAAAGATAAAGATGAATCAGAGAGTGAGCGTCCTGATCCAAAGAAGAGGAAGAATGTGGTCGGAAAGAGAAGTGAAAAGCTGGCTATTCCAAAGGCTGGGGGAGGATCTGACATGAGATTTGGCGCAAGAGATATCATAGAATTGAGGAAGAATCTATCAGAAGGTGCAATAGCGAGGATCATTGAGCTTGGCTTTGGTGATTATCTGGAAATGTCCTTATTGGACCTACAAAACAGAACTCTGATACGATGGCTAGGGGAGAAATACAAGGTCATGAAACATAATGGCAAAGATTGCCTTGTTTTGGATTTGGACCCTAGCAGTCCGCGCTACATCGTAGCTGAAGCAGTTAGCATACTCTTTGGCGCTCCATGAGGGACGCATCCCAAAGCAATGCCTTTGCAGTGGACCTAGGATTTGGATGAAGTTCTACATCTAGTTCTTGATATAAGCAAGGAGAAAAAAATTAATAGAGCTGATCTCATAGAGGGGGTCAAGGATGCTGTGATGCTGGGTGATGTTGATTTTGAGCTCACATGTTTCTTCCTACTATTATTTAATGGGCTGCTCATGTCACATACTTCACTCTATATTAGTGCTAGGGACATGGATTTGGCTTATGACCTCGATTTGATAGGTAGAATCGACTGGTGTCAGCAAATATTGGACAATGTGATACATAATATAAACAGAAAAGGCGTTACCAACCCGGCGATGTTTCTTATAAGTTGTAAGCCTCTTATATCTTTTCATTTTTCTTATGTCAAGAATTACTCTCTAACAAATTATGCCTGTCAGATGTTTTTTCTAGACAATGTTGAATTCGAGGGTTTCAACGGGAAGAATAAATTTAAGGTTCCTCGGATGAATTACTATACTCCAGAAATGGTGGATGCGTACTCAAAGTCATTTAGTTTTAGTGACATAGAGGTAATGTTTACTCCATGTTTTTACCACTTTCTATGCCTATTTTTTGCTCAAACCATGGGAGGAAACCAATAGGGTAAATTCATGTAAAACAAGGGTAAATCAGTCATAGGAGGGTAAAGTCATGCAATCATGAGTAAAATGGGACATAGCAGGGTAAAATTCATGCAATCATGGGTAAAATGGGACATAGCAGGGTAAACCCATGCAATCTTGGGTAAAATTTGACTTAACAGTGTAAATCATGCAATCATGGGTAAAATTGGACTTAGCAGGGTAAAGTGAGTGATACAATCTTGGGTAAAATTTGACTTAGCAGGGTAAAGTGGTGCAATCATGGGTAAAATTTGACTTTGACATAAAGGTAATGTTTACTCCATGTCTACCTATTTCATGATTTGTTGATATGTCTGTTTTTAGCTCAAACCATGGGAGGAAACCGTCTATGCCAAGCATGCCAATGTCCAGGCCAACCAGGAACATGAAGAAGAGACTGACATGAGCAATATGAGAGAAAGTGAAGAACAGACCGAAAAGGTAGGCACAAATGTTCCACTCAATACTCAGCAAGTTCTCTTAGTCAAGATTTACCTTGGTTAGTCAGGATTTTACCCTCCTATGCATGCCACTTTCAGGAATCCAATGAAGATGGCACAGTTGTGTCCATTCCTTTGTTAAGAGAATTGTTGGAGCCATATATGGCAATGCTTCCAAGTAATCTGAAATCTCAGTCCATCCATGCCATACATCAGTCCCAAGTGGAGTTAGCAAAGACTCTTTAGGGCACCATCAATGATGTAGTGCGCAGCTATGCCAGTAATATGGGTAGAGATCTTTAGAGTACTCTTAGGCTTACTAAACCAGAGTCACCCCTCACTCAGGCTTTAACTCCCCCTAGGATGATTGTGAGATCCCCTTGGTCGAGCATGTTTGGTCATCAGCCATTGGACAATATCTTTCAATGCGTCTGTCCTCTATAGACACCAAGAAGGTTTCTCCTTCTGCATCATGTGCTCTTTTATTCATGAAGCAGAAGACTGCAGCCACAGCCAAGAAGATGTATTCTTTAGTCCCAGCCAAGAAGATGTCTTCCAAGAGTCCTAAATGGTACTGGGTTCTTTCTAGGCACCTTAAGAATCCATATGCATCTCCAGTCAAGGGACTGAAAGAGGAGTTGGTCATTTAGTTCCCTTGACTGGAGATGCACATGGATTCTTAAGGCGCCTAGAAAGAACCCGTACCCATTTAGGACTCTTAGAAGACATCTTCTTGGCTAGGACTAAAGAATACATCTTCTTGGCTATGGCTGTAGTCTTCCGCTTCATGAATAAAAGAGCACGTGATGCAGAAGGAGAAACCTTCTTGGTGTCTATAGAGGACAGACGCATTAAAAGATATTGTCCAATGGCTGGTGACCATACATGCTCGACCAAGGGGATCTCACAATCATCCTAGGGGGGAGTTAAAGCCTGAGTGAGGGGTGACTCTAGTTCAGTAAGCCTAAGAATACTCTGAAGATCTCTACCCATATTACTGGCATAGCTACACACTAAATCATTGATGGTGCCCTGAAGAGTCTTTGCTAACTCCACTTGGGACTGCTATATGGCATGGATGGACTAAGATTTTAGATTACTTAGAAACATTGCCATATATGGCTCCAACAATTCTCTTAACAAAGGAATGGACACAACTATGCCATCTTCATTGGATTCCTAAAAGTGGCATGCATAGGAGGGTAAAATTCTAACTAACCAAGGTAAATCTTGACTAAGAGAACTTGCTGAGTGTTGAGTGGAACATTTGTGCCTACCTTTTCGGTCTGTTCTTCACTTTCTCTCATATTGCTCATGTCAGTCTCTTCTTCATGTTCCTGGTTGGCCTAGACATTAGCATGCTTGGCATAGACGGTTTCCTCCCATGGTTTAAGCTAAAAATAGACATATCAATAAATCATAAAATAGATAGACGTGGAGTAAACATTACCTTTATGTCAAAGTCAAATTTTACCCATGATTGCACCAGTTTACCTTGCTAAGTCAAATTTTACCCATGATTGTATCACTCACTTTACCCTGTTAAGTCTAATTTTACCCATGATTGCATGATTTACACTGTTATGTCAAATTTTACCCAAGATTGCATGAGTTTACCCTGCTATGTCCCATTTTACCCATGATTGCATGAATTTTACCCTGCTATGTCCCATTTTAGTCATGATTGCATGACTTTACCCTCCTATGACTGATTTACCCTTGTTTTGCATGAATTTACCCTATTGGTTTCCTCCCATGGTTGGAGCAAAAAACAGGTATAGAAAGTGGTAAAAACATGGAGTAAACATTACCTCTATGTCACTAAAACTAAATGACTTTGAGTACGCATCCACCATTTCTAGAGGATAGTAATTCATCCGAGGAACCTTAAATTTATTCTTCCCGTTGAAACCCTCGAATTCAACATTGTCTAGGAAAAACATCTGACAAGCATAATTTGTTAGAGTAATTCTTGACACAAGAAAAATGAAAAGATATAAGAGGCTTACAACTTACAAGAAACATCGCTAGGTTGGTAACGCCTTTTCTGTATATATTATGTATCACATTGTCCAATATTTGCTGACACCAGTCAATTCTACCTATCAAATCGAGGTCATAAGCCAAATCCATGTCCCTAGCACTAATATAGAGTGAAGTATGTGACATGAGCAGCCCATTAAATAATAGCAGGAAGAAACATGTGAGCTCAAAATCAACATCACCCAGCATCACAGCATCCTTGAACCCCTCTATGAGATCAGCTCTATTAATTTTTTCTCCTTGCTTATATCAAGAACTAGATGTAGAACTTCATCCAGATCCTAGGTCCGCTACAAAGGCATTGCTTTGGGATGCGTCCCTCGTGGAGCGCCAAAGAGTATGCTAACTGCTTCAGCTATGATGTAGCACGGACTACTAGGGTCCAAATCCAAAACAAGGCAATCTTTGCCATTGTGTTTCACGACCTTGTATTTCTCCCCCAACCATTGTATCAGAGTTCTGTTTTGTAGGTCCAATAAGGACATTTCAAGACAATCACCAAAGCCAAGCTCAATGATCCTCGCTACTGCACCTTCTGACAGATTCTTCCTCAATTCCATGATATCTCTTGCACCAAATCTCATGTTAGATCCTCCCCCAGCCTTTGGAATAGCCAGCTTTTCACTTCTCTTTCTGGCCACATTCTTCCTCTTCTTTGGATTAGGACGCTCACTATCTGATTCATCTTTATCTGTTCTCTTTCTAGGTGAATGGGGACCCTTCTTTTCCTTTTTCTTTGATTGTCGATTCTCCATTCAAGACACCCTGAAATCACTTCCTTTAAAATGTCGTGTTCACATTATCAAATTTTATCAAAATTGACACTGCCATGTTATGTTTACTGACTGGCATAGCATCAATTGCAGTATCATTTGTAAGCAGAACACTTGGATAAACTAATCATAACTAAGCACTCTAATTGGTTTTACCAACCCATTCTTCATTCCACAAATTTGTGAGGCAACTGACTACAAAGTTGGACATCCAACCTCTTGGTTTGAAGCATTCCACGAAAATGTTCTCATGTATATACACAGCACCTAGGTGCACTACAACTTTTTTCTTGTCTGCCTTACCTATCTTCAATACAATATAACATGCTCTTTGTAGAATTCATCCAGATTGTCACATTTTTGTCGCTTCCTTCTATGATATGTTTTTATTCTAGGAGTCCTTTGGTACAACTCAGAGTGAAGTTTGGACAGTACATGCTTGGAGCTTGACTTAGTCTCAATCTGTAGGGGCATGGCAAGGGGCATGGAAAGGATCAGTATATCTTATACATAGATACAACATGCCAAAGTACATCTATGCTTACATTTGCACTTGCATTGTCATCGATATTCACATCTTGACATCCGGTCCCAAGTTCCACATGAATCATTTGATGCAACGGATTTTAAATGGAACTTGGATTTTAAATGGAACTCAATCTGTAGGGGAATGAAAAGGATCAGTATATCTTATACACCAAAGTAATGTATGCTTAGATTTGTACTAACATTTTTGTCGAACATCTTGAAATAAGAGGCCCTCCTAGGGTTTGAGCTAAAAATGCGGACGGCTCCAAAGATCCCTGGTTTAGAAAAATACCACTGAAACATTCAGTTTTAGAAAACTAGCACTGAAAGGTTGCTCCTTTGTTTCATTTGGACCTGGATAAGGTGCAGTTGCTATAGCAACTGTAACTTTAGTAGTCTCACCATCCGGATCATCCGTAGCCAATCAAACAGATCTTGGACTGAATAATTTTTCTTAATATATTTTACAATCCAGCATGCACACGCTAATCACATACACGTAATCATCACTAGCAGCACACACTACATGATCACCAATATTAAATTCAGAACCTAAAGAGCTAAATACAACATTAATTTTGACTATTTGATATCCTTGTACTCATCATGGGCATGCACTGAACGTGAGTAAGTTCACATGAAGTGGTCTAGCCTAGCTTATTGATGCGATGCCTGCTGCTACTTTTGTCATGAATCAGGTGGGGCGGCCGCAACAGCGAGCAGTCCACCCACCAAGCTGCTAGATCAAAATGCTACGCACCACCTATACCTAACCCACCACCGAGCTGGCCACTGCCCATGGTGGAGCCACCGCTATTCGGACCATATCTAGACCTAGCAGAAGGGAGGTGCGGAGGAGGGGGAGAAGCACAAGTATAATTGGGGCGAAGGCTGGCACATTCGAGGACGGCGGCGTGGGGGCACGGGAAGTCAAGGGCGGTGCACAGACAGGTCAAGGACGGCTACACAAAGAACCTTCTAATATGGAACCAGGTCATGCGATGAAGCCTGATGAAGCCCTAGGATGCTGGAGGTGGCGGCGACACAGAGCGGCTAAGCCATGGCAGCGACACGATGGAGTATGGGGAGTGAGAGTGACGGTGGTGTGATGGAGTCAGGGGAGGGAGAGAGGATGGATCGAGTAAAGATTCTAAGGGTGGAAACAGGCCAAAATGAGCAATTCAATTCCAGAGCCAGCCAAACAGGCCGATGTCACGAAACTAATTCAATTTGGGCCGATTAAGGAGAAACAAATAGGTTACCCTAGGTAAAATGGTACTTAGCAAAGCCATGCAATGAAGGGTAGGGTAAAGTCATGCAAAAACAAGTGTAAAATGAGTCATAGGGGGTAAAGTCATACAAAATGCTAAACTTATGGAAAAACAAGTGACTTATGCAGGTAAAGTCATACAGTAAAGTCATACAATCATGGGTAAAATGGGATATGCGCCCATGTAACTAATATATGCTCTTAAATTTGTGCTCATGCTTGATCTTCAACTAGGGCACATATGCACCACATCAGTTCTTAACTTTTGACCACCACAGAGAAGTTTACTATAGACCGACCAGTTCATACATTTTGCTAACATCAGTTCATCACTTCTTACTTACATCACAAAAGGAAAATCACTACTAACAACTACGCCTACATCAGACTAGACACTACCCTGCAGCTCCATGAACTAGAATAACCAATAATTACTTCATATTCAGTTTGTCCATCATCATGGCCAAACAGTCCTGAAGTTCAGCTTTCTTCTTTCTACTATTTTCCTTGGATTCATGAAGTTGCACGCGCAAGTTAGTGTTCTCCTCCTCCAATGCAGCCACTCTGTATTGCAAATGCTCCAATAGATCTGCTATCGAAGGAGCACTGCTACCCCCCACTGCATATGTGTTCAGTGAGGTGCTGAGACAGAGTGTCGAACTATAGCCTGGCTGCTCCTGCTAGGGTGCTTGCCTATTTCAATACTCATAATACGTGAATTCAACCCAAAAACTGATCTACAAATTAAAAATGTGCCACAAGTAATAACAGTGACTACAATCATAAACGGTGAGCTGACGGCGTTTGTATCTTGGGGTGGGTGGGGAGAGAATGTATAGGGGGGTAAAAGGACAAGGACTCACCTAGTCACCAAAGAGCCTGTTGGCTAGATTCCTTCTGTGGCCAAATAGAAAATGTAAGCTTCCCAGGCTTGTTCGAACAAGGAAAAACTCTTGTGTTTGGCGACGGGAAAGGGGGAAAAAGTACCCTTCGTACCTAGAGGTACATAGGAAAAGCTCTTGTGTTTGGTGACGAGGAAAAGCTCTCATGTTTGGTGACAGGGAAGGGGGAGTCTCCTCATGGAGCACACAAACGTCCGACCATAGTGCATGGGCATCTTTATGGTTCCTCACCCGATTGAACACATCTTTGCAAAGGCAAGATGGTGTTGCAAGCATTTGCATTCCATTTTTCATAATTCAACTCATCGCCTTGTGGGTGTGCGGGATCCTGAGGTTTTGGGAATCCTTGTGAGGCGACTCTAAGTATACCAACATCTAGAGCTTCTAGATGCGCCTCCTCTAGGCGGTTAAGCCTAAATACGTGAGCACGAGGCTCCGATACCAATTGAAAGGATCAAGATGCCCAAGAGGGGGGGTAAATTGGGCTAATTCTAAATTTCTTTCAATAATTAAATCCTATGGTTAGCTCAATTAGTAAATGCTCAAACGCGGCGATGTTTTGCTGAGGTATCGGAGAGTCACCACTCCCCACTAGTCCTCGTTGGAGCATCCGCGCAAGGGTGTAGCTCCCCCTTGATCCGTGCAAGGATCAAGTGCTCTCTATAGGTTGATTCTTCAACACTCCATCATGGTGAATCACCCACAACTACTCACAACTTGAGTTAGGTCATCCATAAGCTCTGCGGATGATCACTAAGCTCACAATCACCACCAAGCCATCTAGATGATGGTGATCACCAAGAGTAACAAGCATGAACTCTCACTTGACCATGACAAGCCTAAGGAGAAGGGTGGATGCACACCTCTCTTTGGGATTCTCAAATCTCAATCACCTCACTAGGACCATGCCCTTCTTGGCACTCTCAAAGGTGTTTCTTAGCTGTTGGAATGAGCAAAAGTACCCCCACACATGAGTAGAGGTGGTATTTATAACACCAACTAAAAAACGAACCATTATGTGCCTCTACAGGGTGATCGGACGCTCTGGTCATGTTGACCAGACGCTCTGGTCAGTACACCCCAAACTCTAGTGTTTATAGTGTGACCAAACGCTGGCCAGCGTCTGGTCAGCACTGACCGGACATGTCTGATCGCAATTTTCCCTCTCTGGAACCTTACTGAAGTCGATCGGACGCTGGCTCTCAATGTCCGATCACTTCATCTCTTAGCGTCTGGTCGCACCGAAGGAGTTCACCTTGGTCAAACAACCTGAGCGGACTCTGTGCCAACGTTCGGTCAAACCAGAACCAGCGTCCGGTCAGTATTTGACCCTCCATTCACATCCAACTCTCGATCATATGTGAATGAAGTTTGCTCCAATGGATCTTAGGCATATTTAGGAGCTACCTAGTGCTAGTTTTAGCAAATCGGGAAATATACATAGATGGAAGAAACCTGAAGAACATTCTCTGATAACAACATTTAATGTTCTATCTCCCAAGTTTGGTGGTTTTACTACTGAATTATGTGATGCTGTTGCAGACGAAATGAATAAAATATTTGGAAAAGATATCAAATTTGTTTCTTTGGATGGTGAGAAGGTTAGGTACAAAATGAAAGCACTGAAAAAGGACTATCAGGAAGCTAAACAATAGGTATTTGCCCCACTCCTGCTCGTTCTTTGCCCCACATCACTGTTCGTTTTGTTGTTAACTTGCACTGAATGTTTGCATCCCAGGGTGTGGGCCAACAACATGTCTATGCATGGCTTGCTCCGTAGTTCTCACGTCCAATTTCATCTTAGCTTGCTCTGCAATCCAAATCCACAAGTTCATTTTTAGTGGGTGTAGTGGAAGGCCCATACTCTAAACAAGTTGCACTGAAGGAGTTGAATGCAAATAGGTGCCCTGACCAGGACTTATACCGTAAGTATGCAAGGGTACTGGATGAACCAACAACTCTGGAGCTATTTTGGGTTAAGGATACCTATGAAGGGAAGATAGCACTCCTGGATTTCATTTACAATGAAAAGGGCTATTTGGAAAGCACTCCTAGATTACCTTGACTTATACCATTTCCTGATATTAACATTTTCTCATCTTTGTAGGCACCTTTGGGCACCACACCTCTAGGGCAGCAGGTTGCTGGTGGGGGCACCACACCTCTAGGTAGCTAAAGTGATGGTCTGAAGTAATTCTATGTAGCGTTCAGTTGTGTTCTAGTAGTCTGAACTTGGATTTACAGTAACTCTATGTTGGTCTAGTAGTGTCTGAACTTGGATTTAGTCTGAACTTGGATTTAACTATATGTTGGTGATCTTTGTGATTGCTTGGTGGTTTGCCTGATGAGCTTGGTTTGTGATGAGGACATCACTCCTTTGGATGTAACAGCTGATCCTCCAACCATCATGCGAGGTCTAATGACCTGGGCTCGAATGCGTCAACTCAATTTACAGGTGAGCTCGTTCTTAAGCGATCCTTTTCATACTTTTGAGAATAGACTACTACCTAATGATGTTATCTTGCTTAGGAACATTGGAGAGGGTCAAGAGGGACTAAGAGGATGTGGAGGAGGTGATGATGACCAGCAAGGACGTCCAACACAAGCCGAAGGCCTAGCCCAATACGAATTCGAGTCTGCCTCGGCCTCCAGGACCAGTCTGCCTTAAACTGGTCGCCCAGGACGCATCCGAACTCCGTTTTCGATGATCCAAATATGGATGGAAAGCTAATTTGATAAGGAAGCCAATCCAAGTGGTTTCACATCAAAAGCTGTTCGGAATCAACAGGAATCATCAAAATAAGTCAGCGTCCAGAATCTACCAGGGTGCTGCGACACCATCTTTTGGTCCGTTGGACCATGTATCGAGTTTGGGCCCATTAGGGGCGCGTGCAGGGGTCTTGCATGACCCTAGAGTCTTTATAAACAGCCACCGCCCCTCCATTAGGGTTTGGGGTTTTGCTTAGATTATTCTGTTAAGAAACAGTTTCGCCGTTCTTCGGTTTGTGAGACCCCAACTCGTGAGATTAATCATTCATCTGCAATTTGGTTGCTTTCTTTCTCGTTCTTGCTTGTGTTCTTCGTTGCGCAGGCAGGGATTAGCCTTCTTGGCGAGGTCAACCTGGTCCGTGACTTGGTTGATAACCAGAGGAGCTGTGGTGCTAAGATTGCAGGGTTCGATCTTTCGATCTGAAGCCGGATCGGTGTGTCATTCTCCGCCACAACGATAGTTACCATCACCTAACGGAAGATTGGGATCCCTATCTCCATTAAGTGGTAATCAGAGCTAAGGTATACCGTTAGGTTCACTTGTTATTCCCTAGTTTGAGTGTTTCGTATTCGTCCCATAGTCCAGTGCCATACTCGTTTTTCCTATCCTAGAACCTTCCGCGCCATAGCCTTTGCATATTTTAGTTTCAGAGTCCGTCGTGTTGAGTTTGTGTCCTGGTCGAGGTCTTGTTGCTGGTTAGGTCGTGTTAGAGTCTAGTTCATGTGTTTCCCCTCATCGTTTCCATCAAATCTTGGCTGTTGTGACCAATTTTGCACACATTGTTTCCGTTTTATCCTCTAATTCGGAGCCAATTTTTAAAACTGGTCTAGTTTTCGCATACGAACTCCGTTTTCAACATTCCATATATGCAAATCGATCAGAAAAAATTTTTGGATCTGTCCATCTCCGCTTTGCCGGGGTTTGGAATTTTTAGATTGGCCAAAAAGTGGTCACAAGATCCTCGTTTCGTGGTCACAAGGTTTTTGTCAATTTTCATCCAGTTTTCTGAAAATTTCACAGGCCACGTCTTACACTTGTTTGAGCTCATATTTTCTATGGTTACTGCTTTTGTGCTCCTAAGTAAAGGAAAAATATCAAAAAAAATAAAATAAAAAGTCAAAATTTCCCAAAAAAACAACGACAGCCCAAAAAAATAGAAAAAAGAGAGGGGCAAAAGAGGAACAATATCTAGAGGAGCATATAGAGAAGCCCAAAGTGAGCTGTGTTTGCGTGTGCTATCTGGTTCCTTGTTTGTGTTGCTGTTTCCATCCACCATACTTATTTTTCTCATACCTATCACCTTGCTATCCACCATACTTTTGTCACAACCTGGTACTTGCAACACTTTAGACCAACAACAAGAACAAATACTTTGGACTATAATTCAGCATTACTTTCTGTTAGTGACTTATGTGCCAAATATACATATTACTCTTTGTTTGCCTTCCAAGCTCCACAAATTCTTCAGATCAGTACAGACAAAGGGCCTTGCAATCTCGGTACCACTACCTCACAGGTATCACGAACCAGCCGCCGGTTGTACCGCCCACTGCTTGCATTGGTAAGAACTTGGTAAGAGCTTGGTAAGATGCTTCCACTTGCTGTGAAAAGTGACACCACTACAACCACGTAGTCATTTAGTAGGGATAACTTTCACCTGTTTGTTCCTGTTTTTGTGTTTTCAATGGCAGGAGGTGAACAGACTGCAGATAACAATCCTAAGGGTTTCAGCGAGTGTGTCAGCCAAGAGCAACTACAAGCTGTTGTAGAGGATGCCCAAAAAAGGATGAATGAGGCTATCAGGAAGGCCATCACTGACGCACTCATTGAACTCAACATTGGCAATAGCATGGAGAGATTAGACAAGCGAATTTCCACGCTAACCGACAAGGTTACTGAGTTGGAAACCTTCGTGGCGGGCAACAACGATGTTTCTGGCAGCAACACCGATGGTCAAGACACGGTGCATGATGCCGCTAGAAACATAGGTCGAGCAGCAAGACACGGTGAATATCGATGACAATGCAAGTGCAAATGTAAGCATAGATGTACTTTGGTACGTTGTATCTGTGTATAAGATATACTAATCCTTTCCATGCCCCTTGCCATGCCCCTATAGATTGAGACTGAGTCAAGCTCCAAGCATGTACTGTCCAAACTTCACTCTGAGTTGTACCAAATGACTCCTAGAATAAAAACATATCATAGAAGGAAGCAACAAAAATGTGACAATATGGATGAATTCTACAAAGAGCATGTTATATTGAAGATAGGTAAGGTAGACAAGAAAAAAAGTTGTAGTGCACCTAGGTGCTATGTATATACATGATAACATTTTTGTGGAATGCTTCAAACCAAGAGGTTGGATGTCCAACTTTGTAGTCAGCTGCCTCACAAATTTGTGGAATGAAGAATGGGTTGGTAAAACCATCCTTTCTCAACTTGCTGTGGCAAGTACCAATTAGAGTGCTTAGTAATGATTAATTTATCCAATATTACCATTTGTTCTGTTTTATTGTAGTATGAGTTGCTAGGTAGAAAACTTGGTCAAAAGAATTTGGCAAGACAGCTTAACGAAGAGGTGGCCATGAAATAAACAAGTTTTTTCCTAGATATTTATTCCTATTAATTCTAGTGGTACCCATTGGAACTTGGCTGCACTTGACCTTAGTAATAGGAATAAAAGGGTGATTGATTCCTTGGAAAATGAAGCCTCACTTGATACAGCAAACCATGCGGTACGTTCACTAAGCTCGAAGTATTTGTCCATCATTCTGGGAATGTAGTGTATTTGAATATAATGAATAGGGTCTAATAGGGTAAGTAGAGTATTTGAAAGGGTAAATGTAGTGTTTTTTTATTAGCTTGACTTGATGCATTGCAGTTATCAAGTATTGAAGAGTACTTGGATCAATTTGCAATATCTAGATTCACACTTTTAAATCAGAAAGTAAGGCAGCAAGGGAATTGGTAATATTTCAGATTTTCTTGAAACTCTAAGTTACGGTGTCTTTTTTGGTTTCATCATTCTTCAATTTTTGCTTACATTGTTGAATTATTGTTGTAGTGATGACTGTGGTTTTTACATGATGTTGTTCATTAAAGAAATGTCTACTCTAGACCTCCCTGTGGAATTCGATGATGTTAGTTCTATGCCTTGAGAAAATGTAATTGTTTTGTTTCCTTATGCAAGTGATAGAACCTGTTATATTATAATGTAGGGAATGATACTGAAGTTCTGGAAAGAATTGGTGTGGTTACTCCTTAAAAATCCTGAGAATAAGCCGTACATTGAGTGCTCGACACCTGATCTGAGACTGGGTTGCGATGAATTTTGCATGTAGACCAATTAATTGTGTTGTATCGACAACTTTAATAGAACGAGAAGGAACTTTGCAGGCATTATAAGTAGACTTGTTTGTTTTCTTCATGTTTCATTTTCTTTTTTTCATGAGTTTATGACTTTACCCTCTTATATGACTCACTTTACCCTTGGTTTGCATGACTTTACCCTCATATGACTCATTTTACACTTGGTTTTCCATGAGTTTACCCTTTTGTATGACTTAGTTTACCCTTCATTGCATGACTTTACCCTCCTATGACTCACTTTATCCTCCTATGACTCACTTTACCCTTGGTATGCAATTGTTTTTGCATGACTTTACCCTATTGTATGATTTTACCCTGCCTAAGTCAGATTTTACCCTCCTTTTCCATGAGTTTATGATTTTACCCTCTTATGACTCACTTTACCATTATTTAGCATGACTGTTTTTGCTTGACTTTACCCTATTGTATGATTTTACCCTGCCTAAGTCAGATTTTACCCTCCTTTTCCATGAGTTTGTGATTTTACCCTCTTATGACTCACTTTACCCTTGTTTTGCATGACATTGCCCTCCAATGACTCATTTTACACTTGTTTTTCCATAAGTTTAGCATTTTGTATGACTTTACCCCCTATGACTCATTTTACACTTGTTTTTGCATGACTTTACCCTCCTATGACTCACTTTACCCGCCTATGACAGATTTTACCCATGTTTTTCATGAGTTTACCCTTCCTTGCATGGCTTTACCCTCCTATGACTCACTTTACCCTAGTTTTGTACTTGTTTTTGCATGACTTTACCCTATTGTATGACTTTACCCTGCTAAGTACCATTTTACCCAGGGTAACCTATTTGTTTCTCCTAAATCGGCCTGAATTGAATTAGTTTCGTGACATCGACCTGTTTGGCTAGCTCTGGAATCGAATTGCTCATTTCGGCCCATTTCCACCCTTGGAATCCTTACTCAATCCATCCTCTCTCCCTCCCCTGACTCCATCGCACCACCACCATGGCTTAGCCGCTCTGCGCCACCACCACCTCCAGCATCCTAGGGCTTCATCGCACGACCTGGTTCCATATCAGAAGGTTCTTCACGCAGCCGTCCTCGACCTATCCATGCGCCACCCTTGACTTCCCGTGCCCCCACACTGCCATCCTTGACTGTGCCTACCTTCGCCCCAGGTATACTTATTCTTCTCCCCCTTCCCCACACCTCCCTTCTGCTAGATTTAGATATGGTCCGGATACCCTAAACCCTAATTCTTATTACCCTAAAATACACTAACCATGCCCATTTTAGCTCAAACCCTAGGAGGGCCTCTTGTTTCAAGATGCCTGAGTCAAGCGCACGCTCATCTCGTCGGTCCGCTTCAACTAGCCAAGTTGGCGGCGGCTACGACGGTCTGTGCTCGCCGGTGCCGTACCAAATTAAGCCGCTTGAGTATGAGCCCCCGGTGAAATGCAAATGCAACTTGAAGGCTTGCAGGTGGATCTCGTGGAGTGATGGCCAGCTAGGCCGCAGGTACTACAGATGTAGGTTTTATAGGGTAAGTCTGTCATCGAATCCCCAATTTGGTTCATTTGTTGGATGTGAGTTTGTGCTTAGGGTTGAAGTCGCAGGAGGCGCAAGATTGTGGGTTCTTTCTTTGGGCCGAGGAGGAGTCATCAAATTTCATGAAGCAGTTGTTGCAAGACTTCGTGATGCTATTTGGAGGCCAAAGAAGGAGAACAATCAGGGTGTTGCTGATGAAGTCGTGGATAGTGCCATGCAGCATGTTGCGGATCTTGGCTACGACGGTCAGGGCCTGCCACCGGTGTCGTACCGAACTACACATGGAATGCCTCTTGAGTATGAGCCCTAGGTGGAATGCCGCTACAAGTTGAAGGCTTGCATGTGGATCTCATGGAGTGATGACTAGCCAGGCCGCAGGTACTACAGATGCAGGTTTTCTAGGGTAAGTTTGTCATCAAATCCCCAATTTGGTCCATTTGTTAGACTTGTACTAATGCTTCATGGTATTTTGCTTAAACAATTCATTGCCTGCAAGGTTTGTGTGCACTAATTAGCGGCAGTTGTATACATGTACTCACTTCACACCTTTTAAGAAAATCTAGGTGATACTTTAAAAGGGACAAAGGGAGTACTTATGGCCATGCTAACGCCATGGCTTTTTTTAGGGATGCACATGAAACAACCAAACGATTAACCATCTAATTTAGAATCTACCTAAGTCCATAATGCTCACAATTTGTTGAAGATGTAGATGGCGCAAGTTTGTGGGTTCTCTCTTTAGGCCAACAAGGAATCATTAGATTTCATGAAGGAGTTGCTATGAGACCTTCGAGATGCTATCAGGAGGCTGAAGAGGGAGAAAAATTAGGGTGTTGTTGATGAAGTCATGGATAGTGTAGTGCAGCATGGTGAGCATCTTGAAAAGAGGAACCTCTTCCTACAGAAGGAGCTCCTGAGGATGGAGGAGCTGGATGCCAAGAACAAGGCGTTGGAAGCGTTGGAAGCAAAGATGATGAAGAAGAAGAAGAAGAATTGTTGTCTAGATATCTATGTATTTCTATTTGTGCTGGTTGTGGTAATGTTGTTGGCCATGCTGGGCAATGGCAATGTAAATATGGCATGATGCCTTTAACAATGTAATGTGCAACTTATTATTTTGGTGTGATCATGATGATGGTTCCTAGCACATGAATGTGAACCTACTACGGTATGTGTAAGTAATACCTCATTTATGTTGTTTCACCTTCTACTGTTTGTGAGGCTTTCATGCAAAACAAAGGTAAAATGAGACTTAGGAGGGTAACACTGTCTTAGGAGGGTAAACTCATGAGGATAAACTCATGGAAACAAGGGTAAAATGGGGCTTAGGAGGGTAAAGTCATGCAAATCAAGGGTAAAGTCATGAAACAACCAAACAATGATTCCAAGATGGACAAGAGCAACGTGAAAGATGTCATGCTCATCGGTGGCTCCACCCGCATCCCCAAAGTCATGCAATGAAGGGTAAACTCATGGAAAACGTGGGTAAAATCAGCCATAGGAGGGTAGAATCATGTAATCATGGGTAAAATGGGACTTAGGAGGGTTAATCGTGTAGCCGCGCTTGTTGCCTTAGAAATATACTGCGAGGGCACTACTGGTGACGCTCGCCTTGGAGGCAAGGACTTTGACAATCGCATGGTGAACCACTTCGTCTAAGAGTTCAAGCGCAAGCATAAGAAGGACATTAGCGGCAACCCCTGTGCACTGCACCGGCTACTCACGACGTGCGAGCGTGCCAAGCGCACGCTGTCATCGACCGCCTAGACAACCATTGAGATTGACTCCCTATACGGGGGCATCGACTTCTACTCCACAATCACCAAGGCTCGCTTCGAGGAGCTCAACATGGACTTGTTCCGCAAGTGCAGGTAAAATGAGACTTAGGAGGGTAACACTGTCTTAGGAGGGTAAACTCATGAGGGTAAACTCATGGAAACAAGGGAGTTGATCTCAATGGTTGTCTAGGCGGTATGAAAGAAGTACTACCAGAAGTCCCTAGTTCACTAGATGCGTTATGAAAGAAGTACTACCAAGGATCTAATGGTCCTCACGGTATGAAAGAAGTACTACCAGAAGTCCTAGATCAACCTGATTAACTGACCATGCCTCACCTCTCTATGACAATCCCATCATCAAGGGCGACGACACGGATGACGAAGGCTCCTAGGGCCGACCCAACCTGACCTGTGGTCCTCGGCCGCACATGTGTGGAGGAAGATAACCCCAAGAGCCACATATCTACCACGACGGTAAACTGCCGATAAATTGCTTCCATATCACTAGAATCCTCTCCTCTCTTCTTCTGCAAGCCTTCTGCACCAGCACCACACCGAACCATGCGCGATGTCCTCCTCCCTCTGCATCATCAGCTCCTCCTTGCCTCTCCATGATAATCCCATCATCAAGGGTGAGGACATGGACGACAAAGGCTCCCACGGCCGACCCCACCTGACCTGTGGTCCTCGGCCCGCACTCATGTGGAGGAAGATAACCCCAAGAGCCACATATCTACCATGATAGTAAACTATCAATAAATTGCTTCTATATCACTTGAATCCTCTCCTCTCTTCTCCGGTGAAGAAACATAGTTTTTTGTTGCCGCCTTGTGCAGCACGTCGATCCTGACATGCTTTGTAACCATAGAATCACATCATCGGACATCGAGGAATCTGACGCCACAAGAACCATAGCCCCTAGCTCACCAGATGACAACGAACCCCGAAGGGGAACTGAACCACCAAAGAAGGTGGGAAGCAAAACCCAATCTGGTTTCTCATCGAGTTGGTAGCCAAATCCACCAGAACTCCTCCAAGCATCCGGCACCATGGGAATTAGGGTTAAGGGGAGTTGGGGGTGGGGGCTGGGCTCTTAGAAGGCCAGTTGGCCGGACCACTATCGAGCTTGCTATTTTTTTCGGGCCGTGCCGTGCAAGCCCACATGCCTGGGGTGTGGCTTAGGCACGGCCTGCTCCACCGAGCCAGGCCAGCCCAAGCCCACTGCTTACCGTGCCATGCCATGCTCGGGTCAGGCCAAAATTGTGGGCTTCATGTTGGGCTGTCGTGCCTCGGGCTGCATGTACATTTATAGCTGGCACGTTTTGCATAGAATTCTTGTTTCTTTGCATGAATCCATGTCCAAAAAATAGGAATTCAATGAAAAAACATGAAACTCTGCTCTTTTCATTTTAAGATTCGACGAGTCCAACAAGAATCCACATAGATATATAACATATGTAACATAGCTAGGTTGTCCTCTTCAAATAGTTTAGCCATCTTAGAATCATTAGTTAATTGCACCACACAGCCAGCTTGTCCTCTTCAAATAGTTTAGCCATCATATCAAGATCAAAGATCCTATGTGTGGTATCTCAAGAAGCCCTACACAAGATACAAGTGGTACAAGTTACAAGTGGTGTCATTCCAACAATCAAGTGATGTCCATCAAAAATGCAAGATTCAAGCCTCAACCATCTACCCCAAATGCATACCTTTGCATCAATGAGAAGCACACCTTTTATGGAAATTGATGACAAAGGGGGAGAGATTGTACAAAGATATGAAAGCCTTGAGATTGAGATTGTACAAGAGGGAGAGATAAGATATGAAAGCTTAAGTAATGGTTGGACATGGACATGGACAAAGAGGGAGCAACATTGAAGAAAAGAGATGGATCAAAATTCTTGGACAAGAGAAGCACACAAGTAGGGGGAGCAAGCTCATGAACTTTGATTGATTGCATTGGATATGTGCATATCCATGTGCTTGGATTTATTTGGAGTCACTTTGATTGAAAGGTCCTCAAGTTGGAATCATGTTTATAAGTGAATGAGGCACCTAAGTTTGGTTTTGAGATGATCTAAAGGCATGACAAGCAAAGAGTACAAGGCCATTTAATTGTGGAGTGTACTTTGCACACATTCAGTACTTAAATTGAAAGATCAAGATCAAACTCAAGATGAAGATGAAGTTTAAGTTCTAGTGACTATTGAAAATCTTTTGGTAGAAAGAAAAGGACTTAAACAAGTAGAAAGAAAATGACTTAAAGAATGAATCAAGGTTACTCATCAAGTTAAGTCCATCGCTTGGATCAATCAATCAAGTTATTTCAAGTGAGTATCAAGAATATATTTCTAAGGCAACAAGCGCGGCTACGCGATTAACCCTCCTAAGTCCCATTTTACCCATGATTGCATGATTCTACCCTCCTATGGCTGATTTTACCCATGTTTTCCATGAGTTTACCCTTCATTGCATGACTTTGGGGATGCGGGTGGAGCCACGTCTTTCACGCTACTCTTGTCCATCTTAGAATCATTGTTTGGTTGTTTCATGACTTTACCCTTGATTTGCATGACTTTACCCTCCTAAGCCCCATTTTACCCTTGTTTCCATGAGTTTACCCTCATGAGTTTACCCTCCTAAGATAGTGTTACCCTCCTAAGTCTCATTTTACCTGCACTTGCAGAACAAGTCCATGTTGAGCTCCTCGAAGCGAGCCCTGGTGATCGTGGAGTAGAAGTCGATGCCCTCGTATAGGGAGTCGATCTCAATGGTCGTCTAAGCAGTCGATGACATCGTGCACTTGGCACGCTCGCACACCATGAGTAGCTGGTGCAGTGCACGGGGGTTGCCGCTGATGTCCTTCTTGTGCTTGCGCTTGAACTCTTGGACGAAGTGGTTCACCATGCAATTGTCGAAGTCCTTGCCTCCAAGGTGAGCGTCACCAGCAGTGGCCCTCGTGGTATATTTCTAAGGCAACAAGCGCGGCTACGCGATTAACCCTCCTAAGTCCCATTTTACCTAGCTTAAATCAAGGAAGGAGCCATCATCAACTCGCTAATTTATTGGTCCCCAGGAGCATAACAATGATAGTGCATTTTCCTCTTGTTTTTGCAACTGGAAAATCAACCAACAAGTCACTAAGGCCAGAGTCACGACGCTCAGGTTCTGGTCTCCACCCAAGAAATACATCTCGAAGGAAGCCTTCGCTATGAAGAAAGTCACGAAGAAAAAGGCAGAAGAAAGCAGGTATCTCTCCCAAGGGAGTTTTAGTGCCCCTACAGTGGATGTGGATTCCTCCTTTTCCTTTTGGTCGACCGCAGCACCTTGCACGGGGAGGGTATGGACCCTAAGCTCAACTTCGCTCAACCATGAGTAACATAGCTCATGGAAGGTGATGCAGCCAGCTTTTTGCGCCACTTCTCGGTTCTCCCTTTCAAGTGTCTCAAGGAAGGTTTGATACTCCTTTTGGAGTATCAAAGCAGAACCTAGGCATAAAAGAATAAGGAGTGACGTTTCGAGTAAAAAAATTGATATATGGGTTTTATATTATCTATATCTCTAAAAAACATCAACATAGAGGCACATCTGTCTTTGGAAGCTCTGCTCGCGAACCAAAAAGAGAAAGCAGACTAATTTTAGTGGCGTGGGTGATACCCAACGAAAAACAAATTCAAACACGAACACGAACACGAACTTCCATTACAAAACCAATAAAAACAGAAGATAAAGCCAAATTACAAACCTAATTAAGAAAGAGTGCACCAACGGAAATATACTACGGGGAACATTTCTGAATGGAAAATTCAGCTGAACACTTTCCAATACCGATTTAAGGGTCCATCGATTTTTTTTCCATCTTCGTTATATGACGTATAGGTAGGCGTATGCCTGCCTTGCTTAAGGGCGGCTCTTGGGTCAAGCAAGGCAAGTTTTTATAGACCGAAGCCAATCCTAGCCCAAACTAGGTCACTTCACAAAAATCCCACTCTTGTGTCATCGCACACTGATGACACCAACAGGTAGCTCCTCCTCGAGTATACTTATTTCATATCCTTTGAGTACATCATGATGGCTTGGGTCATATAAGCTTGCCTAACTTTTTTTATTCTTATTGACAAAAGCTTATATGAACCAAGCATGTTAAAAAACTTAACTCTTTCACATACTCGAGGTGGTATTGTCATCAATCACCAAAAAGGGGGAGATTGAAAGCATCTAGGCCCCTAATTGGGTTTCGGTGATTAATGATAATACGTGATTACTGTGACTAACGTGTGTTTTGCAGAGGCAATTAAGTTAAGTCACGGAAATGGAGATTGATTGAGCAATCATGGTTGTCATGCCCCTATGATGGAAATCATTTTGGTTTCAAAGGATGGACGACAAGGTTAAGGACGGACTAGTTCTAAGTGTAGTTTGGTGTTGAAGAGACACTTAGAGTAGTTTAGAACTTTGTTTTTCCTTTGGCCATACTATTAAGGGGGGTATGGATGGGTAGCTTGACCTAGGTGAGTCTAGTGAGTTAGGTGTAGTGCACACTTGTTAAAACTAGCTCTAGGTAGCTCCTACATATGCCTAAGATCAATTGGAGCAAACTTCATTCACATATAATCGAGAGTTGGGAGTGAATGGAGGGTCAAACACTGACCGGACGCTGGCTTTGGTGTGACCAGACGCTGGTGCAGAGTCTGGTCAATTCATTTGACCAAGATGTTGTCATTCGGTGTGACCGAACGCTAAGAGGTGAAGTGACCAGACACTCAGGGCCAGTGTCCGGTCGACTCCAGTAAGGGTCCAGAGAGGGCAAATCGTGACCGGACACTGTCTAGCGTCCAATCACAACATAATCACTAGAGTTCGGGATGAACTGACCGGAGTGTTCGGTCAACATGACCGGAGCATCCGATCACCCCACAGAGGCACATAATGGTTCGTTTTTCAGCTGATGTTATAAATACCACCTCCATTCATGTGTGGGGAGTACTTTTGCTCATTCCAACAGTTGAGAAACATCTTTGAGAGTGCCAAGAAGAGCAATGTCCTAGTGAGGTGATTGAGATTTGAGAATTCCAAAGAGAGCCCTCATTAGTGAGATCAAGAGTAGCAAAGTGTGCATCCACCCTTCTCATTAGGCTTGTCGTGGTCAAGTGAGAGCCCGTGCTTGTTACTCTTGGTGATCGCCATCACCTAGATGGCTTGGTGGTGATTATGAGCTTGGTGATCATCCGGCGGAGCTTGTGGATTACCCAACTCAAGTTGTGAGCGGTTGTGGGTGATTCACCGCGACGGAGTGTCGAAGAATCAACCCATAGAGAGCACTTGATCCTTGCATAGATCAAGGGGGAGCTACACCCTTGCATGGGTCAAGGGAGGAGCTACACCCTTGCATGGGTGCTCCAACGAGGACTAGTGGGGAGTGGTGACTCTCTGATACCTCGGCAAAACATCGCCGCGTTCTTCCTTTTCTATTTACTTTAAGCATTTACTTTGAACAATTCAATTCTTGTCATTTACATTCATAGAATTGCCATGCTAGAGTAGGATTGGAACATAGGTTGCTAAACTTTTGTGTGGTAGAACAATAGAAACACTTTTCTAGGCACAAGGGGTTAATTGGGCTAATCGTAGGATTTAATTATTGCAAAAAAATTTAGAATTAGCCCAATTCATCTCCCCTCTTGGGCATCTTGATCCTTTCAGCATCAAAAGAAGAACTATGAACGAATCAAGAACACTAGAACTTATGAGTACGTTGCAAGCTAGCAGCAGCGTTTGCTGCGGGACGCGCCCAGTCGCTTGCCGACTTGCAGCGACCACTGGTGTTCTTCCGCTATGGAGTGCGGTAGGACGGCGTCATCGCCCATGGCTATGGATCAGGGCAGCGAATGCATCAGGGATGCAGCCTATAAGGGACTTGAGGCTCATCTAATAGGAAATAAAAATCAAGAAGGCTAAAGGGTTACGACTTACGAGATCGAGACTTACGAGATTGGGGTGGAAAAAGATCCCTTGGAGCCACGATTTCGAGGAGGGTATTTGGTGCAGTCAATCATTTTGGGTGAAAAGAATTTTGTGAGGTAGTCGCGCTAGTTGTACTATGCGTGTGGAGGAGAATTGGGGAATTAGAGGTGGGCCTCGGTACTTTGGTCTATTCGGTGGACCTGTGGTACATACCAAAATCACTGAATGTAGTTCAGTTTCTGAGAATTGCTGACCGAAGTGAGTACCGAATATTTTGGTTTCGGTCAATTCTGAGGAAACTATTTTTTAAAGAAAATTAACAAAGTTATTAATAACAGAGCTATGGTGGAAGGACCTTAGAAATCTTGAGGGTGTGTGGTCAAAGTGGAAGGATGGGCGATGGGATGGTGGTCCAACGACGAGGAGGGTGGCATGTCTGGTGGGACTAGAGGGTGTGTGTGGGGATACGGCCCCCGGTATCCACAAGACAAGACATGGGCCGCACCATCAGAGGTGGCCCAACCCACAAGATCAAGACGTGCACGGCGCTGCTCGGCGTGCACCGCAAGCTATTGTATAGTACCAAATAGGATACTTTCCTTGTAACCATACCCCTCCAGAGTATATAAGGAGGGGCAGGGGCCCCCTAGTGGACAGATCGATACATCTCAATGCAATACATCAGAACATAGGATATAGGTATTACGTCATACTAACGGCCAAACATGTCTAAATCTAATGTCTTGGTGCTTGTGTTACCATCTTGCTCCTGATCTCGCTCACCTCTACGACAAATCTACCATCGTAGGATACTCCTTGGTGGACTACCGAGCATCTTTTGTCGACAGCTGGCGCGTCAGGTAGGGGTGTGCGTTTGATCCCATGACGAGCCAGATAGACCTCAAATCAACAACGTGTTCTCGTCATCAATCTCGTGGAGATCCATGCCAGTCCACGACGACGATTCATCGCTGGCTATACCAGCCTCCGCGATAGCAGATCCGATCTCGGAACCACCTCTGAGGTCACCTTCACCAACAACTCACCGCCCGCTAGGAGCTCGCCGTCAACGTCGACCAGATAACACCATACGTCACTGACCAGACTTTCTGTCTAAAGCTAAGTCACATTTTAATATTCTTCTAAATATTCTTCAATCTCCGTATATCGCCATAATGTTTCTCCGAGCTGTTTTCTCCATATTTGCTCTCTAAACGATTTTCTGAACCCTCGAACAGTCATGTTGATGCTCGGACGCCTTCAGAGATGGCCCTGTCTCTGGCTCCTCCCTACACGTGCTACGGGCTCCGCGCTCTACGTTATGGGCAGGGGATGAAAACGGTACGGATATTTTCCGACCGTATTCGAAACCGAATCCGTTTAGAGAGGTTGAGATCTGTCCGTATCCGAGTCCGGATATCCAACATCCGATACCGTATCCGTATCCGAATACTCAAATCGCATATTTATGATGTCGATATCCAGTCGTATCCTATCCGACATAGTTGACACTATCCGTATTCGAATCTGAATCCGAACAGAAATATGAAAACAAATATAATATCGGTGATATCCGTCCGTATCCGATCCGTTTTCATCCCTACGGTGGTCAGCAACGGTTCCTTGGTCATGCATGTTCCTCCTACATGTGTATGGGCTCCGCGCTCGACATTATGGACTATGGGCTAGCTAGGGCTGGAGACTCAGCTACACACTAAGTGGCCGGATAATTTATATTAAATATAAATACATCTTCGCTCCAACTGATCGCCGAGCTACAATTTTGAGCAACAATTTTGAATATTTTATATAGACTAAGAACATAAGATTTATGTTTTTAGATTCATTATGTGAAATATTTTTGTTATAAATAGTTCAATTGCAGTTGATGGTTAAAATTAAAAATGTTTAATCTAGAATAAACTTAGGACATCTTTGGATCCACTGGCACTAAAATTTAGCAGCTAAAATTATTACTAGTGAATCCAAATCGACCTACTAATTATTAGCTTGGAGGCCATTAACTATTAGGGCTTGTTTGCCGCTTGTTTTTGCAAACATTGGTGGTGGTGCTGCTGCTGCAACAGCTGCCTTTCATAGATTACTATGTTGACAACTAGCAGTAGCTCCTTTTACAGGTAGCTTATATGTAGCCGAACAGCCCTATCTAACCACCTCGAAGGTCTTTCTATGCTAGTGGATCCAAAACAGCTCTTTAACATGCGTTTATCCTAAAATAAGTGTCGTTCTCATCTTCTAAGAAGTCAAACACTTTTAGCTTTGATTAAATATATATAAAACATTAATATTTATTGTACATAATTAATAGCATTAGATAGATCTTCGAATCTATTTTTATAATAAACTTATTTCAAGATAAGAATATTGCTAATATTCTCTGTGAAACTGGTCAAAATTTTAAAGTTTAATCGGTACGGAGACACTTTTTTTTAAGACAGAGAGTAATAAAAAAGTAAGAGAGTAATCATTTTGGTTCTTAAAAAATGTCCATCGGATGGCAGAGGAAAAAAGACATTGCGCACCTTGCAGCAAAAAGTGAAAAGATACCGCTGAAGCGGGACAAATATCGCCACGCTACCACTAGGCCACACAGCGACTCCCTGCAGGCTCCGGTCGCAATTCGCAACACAAACGCCGCCGCCCAAAGAGAGGAGACAGAAAACAGTCGGAGGAGAAGAGAAGGATGGGCTTCGAGAAGCAGATCCTGAGAGCCGGCACCGGCCCCAAGCCGGTAAAGGGCCAGAAGGTCACCGTCCACTGCACCGGCTACGGTTCGCACCTTCCCTTCATCCCATAGACCTCTGATTTACTACGTTGTTCTTGGATCCGCATGACTTCAGGGTTTAGAGTTAGATGCTTTCAGATCCATTTCGTGTAGTAGCCTCGATGAATAAGCGGCGACTCTCTTTTTTTCCTCGGCTTTGATGCTGAAGATGCGATGTTCAGTCGTAGGATTGAGATCGATCTGATCCAGAGTTGCAAGCGAACCTTGTGCTCTGCATAATTCGCTTCTCTTTCTTTTGTATTATGACTCACACTATCTGATCTGCGATAATTATTCGCTAACTTTTGCTTACTGCTATACTGGGTTTGTTTTCAGGGAAGGATCGTGATCTATCCAAGAAATTTTGGAGGTAAACTATCAATCTATTTTCTCGATTTACATCGAAGTGTAGCGCATCGGTGGAATAAGCACGTGTACACTGAAGTAGTTCTTTTCCTGTCAGTCACTGTGTTCTGTTGTTGTGTTTTTCAGCACCAAGGACCCTGGGCAGCAGCCATTCAGTTTCAACATTGGTCTGGGTTCAGTGATCAAAGGTAATCATGCCACAGATCATCAGTTCATGTAGAGACCTAAGAACTTTGCCTGTTAGTTATCTTCACGTGCATTACTTACTTTGCGATTTAGCAAGGGTTCCATTACCTGACCATTCTGATTGCTTCCAGTCCTGTATGTTATATTTGTCTATCAAACCTGTACTTTTGATGTTATTTATAAATGTAGCATGAGCTTTACTTATCATGATGTTTTAGTTCTGGTAGAGCTCCAAATTTGCATGGTTTGCTTTATATTCTCTTTTAGCCATGGTTGTAAATTGTCAGTCATGTTTTCCTTGCCGAATTGACTCAGATGAAGCCTAGAGCATTTTAGATTTTCCCAAAAGTGAGCAGTCATTGTTCAGGGTCACTCCAGTTTCATGTTGCATGCCAAAACTTCAGTCCTGCAAAATCATGGTCTATTAGCCAAATAAACAATTCCAATTACTGTTGTGCTAATTGCTGTGTTTCCTATAGGATGGGATGAGGGAGTTATGACCATGCAAGTGGGTGAAGTTGCTCGTATCCAGGTATGCTCCTTAGACGTAAACTAGTCTGTTTGTTTTGCTGATCAGCTAAATTAGTCTGAATGTGTTTGCCTTACTGATTCTTCTAGCATTTTATTACTACTGCAACTTTGAAGGTACTCTATCTCTAGATGGAAGTAACTTGTCCAAAAAGGCTTTGCTAGGGCTATGGATTTTTACCCTTCTGCAGTGCATTATCTTTGCCTTGATAATCTGTTCTCTCTTTAGTTCATAATTCTTCATCTTAGCTTTGTCCTGGCACCTGATATTAGAGTGTTCTTGCTTCAGTGCACGCCTGATTATGCTTACGGAGCCAGCGGGTTCCAAGCCTGGGGTATTCAACCAAACTCAGTGCTGGTGTTCGAGATTGAAGTCCTCGGTGCCCAGTAATTGGCAGTGTAATAGCTGATGGAGCCATCGATCAGCTATGGAAACATTGGCCATGCTCACTGGAGTAATGAAATAATTCCGTTGTCACCTCATGCTACATACAGCAGATTGGTGTTCTGAGTGAAATCCTGTGAAACATTAGCACTCTGTAACCGTGATGTCAAGTTTATGGAGTTCCTTGTGTGGCGACTCAAGTAGTTCTCGTCAATGATTATAATCCGATGGCTTCCGATGTGACAATCGTAGCCGGCCGCAATAAACTTGATGCAATTCTTGCAGTGGAATGCTGCGAATCTGTGATGGGCCGCGTGTTGCCAGTGTAAATGAAACGGTAGATGGCTCGGAGACTCTGTGTGGCGCTGACTGCTGCTGAGTATATGGACGCGCGAACCTGGCCGCCGGTCGTACCAAGAAACCAGTTTCGCCGTGTCCGGTGAGACAGACGCATACCGGCATACCGGTCCTCGCGCAGTGGCGTTTGGCGGGCAGGGGTGCCCCGTGCCCGTGATGGAAATTTGGCAGAGCCTATTCTAGTGATCGCGGAGGGGCGGAGTCGTGGTTACCGCCGGCTGCCGCGGCCGGAAAGATGATCATGTGGGCGTGCTCTGAACTGCCGGCTGCCGCAGCCGGAACCAGAAGAGATGATCATGTGGGCGTGCCGGCGTGGTGAATGGAGAGTTGGAGACGATACCAAAGGGGCATGCGTGAACTGTATTGGCGTTTGTAATTAGGCTGAAGAATGAGGCATCCTATGCTTGCACCTTGATATTGGAGCGGATTTTGCATGCTCTAGCCATGTCGGAGCCAAAATGTCTAAGTGACATTGAGCTCAAAGCAGGAAAGATGAGCTACTCTATTTCAGTCGTTGGCCACATGAACCATCCATCCATTGTTTTCATACTTGAAAATGGAACAAGACGGTTTACATTGAAATCTAAAGACTTAAAAGCACTCTTTCCTCACTATCAGTAACCATCAATTTTTTTGTGTCCTTGTCCATACCTTTCAAAGAATTCCTAAGAACAGTTAACATGTTCAAAAATAGAGCAACTGCTTAACCACAGCTAGCATCAATGAAGCTAACCTACAATGTTAATTGGATTGGATTACACTCTAAAGTGCAATCCAGTTTCCAAATGTAGACCCCATCCCACAGGCAATGGGTACATAGCCAGGTTATACCAACAATTTTTATGGTGTAACACAAGGCTAGCTTCTCAGATATCATTGAGCCTCCTCTAGACCTCATTGGTCTATTGCTTTCTTTTTCAAGATCCGGCTATCCGAGCACTTTGACCTTTTCTCTCCAAGATAAAAGCTGCATGCACTGATGCGCATGACTACTATGTACAGCTAAGCCTGATCATCAATAATAGAAACTAGAATTCTTCTGGCGGGGTGCATCTTTGCAGAGAATAGAGCGAACTTCCACGATAGATCTGGGTGGCTCTAGTTCCTTCGGTGGGACTGTATTACCTAGCAGCTGTTGCAGCTGGGTTGCAAAAGTATCATCCAAGACCTGCCGGATTAACAGGTTTTATTAAACTAGAGTAAGAGATGGGAAGCATCAAAAGAAAAGGCGAAGACATGGTCAATAAGTTCAAGGGGGACCGTGGGAACATGAACTTACTGAGATTGCGACTCGTGCACCTTTATACCAGGCTTTATTTTCTTTGTGATTCTCCAGGAAACTCAGCACATCCTAAATATTGATCAAATTAGTAACAGTAGTACGAAAAAAGGACCATCCCTACTCACTACTGATACTTCATATACCTGTCCCATCCGGTCCCAGAAACCTCGGCATATGGCAATAAAAACATGTACTTCAGAGACTTTGTGCACATGATTTATTGCCTCAATTAGCTGATCCTTCAAGGCCTGCATCCTGCTGCGGATATCAGATTCCATCACCAACTCTTTTGAATCCTGGATGATCTTTTTGAGCTTTGTGGTATTTTGCATACGGGTCTGCATAAAACCTTTGGTTACAAATTGTTCTTCACAACAAATGTACTTGTCTCTGTAAACTGCTACTAAGGCCTCTCCCATTCTATCCATAACTACATAGCAAGGGGTGCAACATAAAGTTGAATATGGAATCAGGACTTGGTTGGATAGAATAAAATTACAAAACCTGAAACATGAAGGCATTCATAATTCTGGTAGGGGCCTACATAGAACATCAAACTTATAACACCGCCAGGATCAAATGAACATGAAGGCATTCATAATTCTGGTCTCACACTGGTAGATCCGAGGTGAAATGTACCATATGCATAGAAATTTATTAGGTAGGAGACCATTCTCTAAAAGAAAAGTACCCATAATGATAAATTTACATTAGAAACTAAATCCTGGTCTCATGAAAGCAGATCCATGCCAGAACTTGCTGCATGGATAAAGATAAATCATTAAAGCAAATCTCGTTTTCAAGTATGCATGAAAAGTGACTTGGTTTTATGACATGGTAAGTTTGTGCCTAGTTTCAGCAAGATATCAGATATCAGTGTTCTACGGCCACCTAGGCGCTAGGCTATGGGGTCACACAGGGCCTAGGGGGGTAGGCGGAGCAGCGAGAAGGCGAGTGAGGCAACACGGAAGCGGACGAGCGCACGCGGGCCACTTTTTTCGGGCGAAGCAGAAGCTCGCGCGGACGCAGGAAGCCTAAGCAGAGGTTATCATGTCATGGTTTATCTTTTATGATGCATTCATGTATTTCTTAAACTTATGAACTGCTGTGTGACTGTTTTTCTTATGTTGTGAGAACTATCTGTCTCTGAACTAGAGCTTTATTTATGAATTATAATAACTTGCCACATGTTGTTCTGTACTGCTGACCTGCTGTCCACTTGTTTGTGATTTAAAATACATATTTCCTTGCTGCTGATATGGTCTGATGGATGGGAGATGGCTGAGATCATTCAGATAAGTATCTAACTTGCTATTTTCTTTCTTTTAATGCACTATTGTCTATTGTAAAGCTGTTAATCCTGTCATTAAATTTTTCCCTCTGGTATTGTATTGCTGTAGGAACTAGGAACATAAATTTTGCATCAAGTCAAAGCCACTAAGGTATGTTATTGGTCCTCTCTTTTTATATAATGTTTTCAGCTACTCTATTTATATAATTCATTCAGCTACACATGCTGTGTGCAAATTTGGCAACATGCCTAGATACTGCCTAGCACCTTTCCTAACCTTATCACAGGGCAGACCCAGTGCCGGAGGCTCCCACATGAGTGGGGTCTGGGGAAGGGAAAAACCGAGGCAAGCCTTCCCCCCGCAAATCTGCGGAGGCTGCTTCGAACCCGCGACCTGGTCACTCAGTGAGACAGCTCCCACCACTGCACCAAGCCTGCCCTTCCCTAACCTTATCAGAGATTCACAAGAATTTGTAACCAGCTGAGATCAGGAACAAGTAACAGGATGTAAAAGGACACTCACATTCTCCGAAAGCTTCTCGACAACTGCTTGCATGTAATTTCGGAATTTAGCTCTCAATGTCACTGTAACTTCACTAAGTTTTTCTCCAATGGCCGCAGAATTTCCTCCATTTGGTATACAAGAACTCCATGACTTCAAGTGACTCTCAATTCGAGGTCGCAAAACCTCTAGTAGTCTTTTCAATGTATTCAAGAGAATGCCAAGCTAAAAGCAGATAGGGGGTCAGATATTAATAATTGAAGTCCCAAGAAACGTAAAAATTAATACCAAAACTTACATCTTCAGGTACAGTATAGGGCACAGTTGAATTGCGCTTTGTGAGTTTCTGGACAACTTTGAGGCCGAATTTCTTTGGTGCAATACAATCCTTCAGTGGAGCCAAAACATCTGCATACTGTTTTTCCAGAGACTCTATAACCGCTTTCTCAACATCCGCAATGGCCTTTTGTTTCAAAGAATCAAAACGATACATGATACGTCAGACTTTGGGACTTCATTCTGATACAACTTAATGAATTAGAAAATCTCTAAAAGAAATAGAGTTTCTGACATACATTCTCAAGAACAAATATGTATTCTGGCCATCGGCAAATGATAACTTCATACTCTGTCAATGTCTTCTTTAGCAAATCATACATCTCATCCACAAAAGGTGTTGTCATATGCTGGGTCCTAACCCCTGACCATTTGACCTGAAAATTGGGAAATGTACCAAGGAATGAAATTGGAAAGAGTAGCATAATGAAAATCTGCAGCAAATAAAAAATTATCACCTCACCTTGTCCAGTCTGCAATTTTCCAGTAACATCCTGCGTTTGTCTTCAATCCACAATACAATGTACAAATGGAACAGCTCTTTTGCATCAACGCCTGCTTTTATAGTGCTGTGCGAAATTCAAACATAAGGCATGACAAAGACATGAATATAACAAGAGACTTGATTTAGATTTATTTACCAGTAAACAAAATTACCAGATATTCCAGCTAGACAGATCCTTCTGAAAATCAGCTGTAGCAACCACCAAATCAGCAACAGGTGATGCTGGACCAGCAGGAGGGCAAGCAACAAGAAAAGCACGTAGTCGATTTGAGAGCTCTACACTATAGATGGAGGCAGCTAAATTTGGCAGATCAACAAAGCTGTGGAAGCAAAAGGAAACAAAGAGAAGTGGAAATATGTCAAAAACCAAAGATCAGAAAGAAAGAACAAACAGATATATAACACAAAATGGATATTTCTCATAGACTGCAAAATGATCTGTGCTTAGAAGGTGTGTACAGGCTATGACATTAAAGCATATTGGTAACGAAGCTTGCATAAGATCATGTACCTGGGAAGTATGTGCTGATTATGAATTTCAATATCAGTAAAAATTTCATTGCGCAGATTGTTGCATAATGACTTCATCTTCTGGTAAGCCGTGGTAACAGTTACCAAGTCCACCCTGATACCTTCTGAATTTCCCGATACATACTCATCAGTTTCAAGCATGTAGCGCCTCGAGCGCTTCCTGGCAGCTGCCTGGACATGAATAAAAAACATAAAAACATTAGTTATAACTAAAGAACATAAGATACCATTTGTTTACCGAATAGTTGAATAATGACCTGGAAGTAACCACACAATCTTAGTTGAGCTTCCGGAGATAGGACGTCATGTAGAAGACTGTACAGCTTAATAGCTGGTTCCAGAGCAGCAGCAGCCAATCCAGTTGGAGGCCTAAAATCTTCCGCCAAACCCAACAGTATAGAGTCATCTAGCGACTTGTAATTCTCAAAAACCATAGCTAGAGTTTGCTCAATTTGCTCCTCAACTTCCCCCAGTATTCGGTTCTGTGTGAAGAAATTTCAGTCAAGCAATAGTAGTGAGATGTTTGTCACAGCAGCATTTTGGACAGATAAAAATACAGAATCAAAAAAGAAGAATTAATTTGTTTAACTAATTATAGTTTAATTTGGACAAACAATGTAGCATTGACATAAACCTAGGAAACATGTTGCCATGCCCGAAAACAGTGTTCAGAAAACAATACATGTCTAATGGGAGAGAGAAATGTACCTCTTGGTGGCTCAAAGTAGCAGTACCATGGTTTTTCATCAGTATAGGTAACAAAAGTTCATGAACCAGATTGAGCCAATCAGCAGTAGGAGTTGCAACATCCATGATATAAGAGAGGTACCTATACAAGAATAGCAGTCAGCAATCCCACAGCACGAAAAAGAAGACAACAAGAAATGAAGAGGGGGTTACAGATTCAATACATTATTAAATCTAAACAACTAGCGCCGAACGGGGCATGCCCTCATGTTGCTATATATCAAGTACAAGAGAACATATAATAAAATAATTGGCATGCATTGCAGAAGGACATTAGATTAAATAAATGATACCACAATCCGTAAGTTAAATTAAAAATCACAATTCACAATAATAAAGCAGTAAAAGGCTAGAAGGTAGAAAAGTCGGTAGCCCAGTGTGATAGGGAAGTACCTCAACCTCGTGTAGGCATCTGAAACCCCATAATACAATGCAAATTCTGTTAATAACCATTTCCAGGAGCCATGCACCACAAGGTTCCGTTGTTGAATGTGTTGCGCTTTCATTGCAACTTCCAAAACAATATCATACGCTACAGTTTCTGCAACAGAACCATACTAGAGTACAGAGCAAAGAATGCCTATTAATATAGAGACAACCATTAATGTCCAACAAGTTAAAATAAATCATGCCTGTTAATATAGAGACAACCATTACTGTCCAACAAGTTAAAACAAATCAGTATTCCTTCAATTGATATATAGCGAAATTTTGAAAAAGGCTACCTTATTTTCTTGTATTCAAGACAACAAACTTTGTGTATTATCTAGGTCCATTATTCCTTGCTAAGAGAATACTTAAGGGTAATATGATTCCACATGGCAGATGCTCTTAGTATGTCAAATCAAAACTACAGACATTAGATAATTCACTAATATCATAACATGTTTGGCAAGTAACAAGCCCTTTTCTATAAATCAAAGATGAACTTGATATAGCCATGGTAAACTATCAGAAGCCAGAGATGAGCAGATACAGATAGTGCTATTCCCAGGTCAACAAGAATCAAAACAGCTTGTTTTCAACTACTGTGACATTTACATTTATAGTAAATTAACCACCGATTAAATGAACATAGTAGCAGAATGTGGGCTGCAGGTAGAGTTAAACGTGAACTAAGGACGAAGAAGTTACATAAGATCAATGTGTAACACATTCGTAGAGCTGAAGCATCTCTACCTTCATATTGTTCTCATCCGCAGCAGTTGTATAGTGGATATATAGCTGTATACGACCCACAAGTTCATGCTCAGGTTCCCGGAATATTGACCACCAGCGTAGCTTGTCAGCCTGCACAAAGAAATTTAGATGTTTTTGGAGGAGCATTAGTTTTATTAGGCATAAATGTTATACGATACATCGAGAAAAATGGTGTATGAACACCAAAAGCCCTTTTTTACACCCTAATGGGTATAGTAGTATCTGAACATGTTTGCGTACCCACACCAATCCCCCCATACATCGAGAAAAATGGTGTATGAACACCAAAAGCCCTTTTTTACACCCTAATGGGTATAGTAGTATCTGAACATGTTTGCGTACCCACACCAATCCCCCCATACATCGAGAAAAATGGTGTATGAACACCAAAAGCCCTTTTTTACACCCTAATGGGTATAGTAGTATCTGAAAATGTTTGCGTACCCACACCAATCCCCCCCCCCCCCCACACACACACACTAATTCACGCTCCATGTACACACCCAGACCAACAAACTACACACATAGTAGTATACAAACATGTTTTTTGCGTACTCGCACCAATCCCACACATACTCACACCACATGTACAAGCCCAGACCAACAAACTACACAGCATGAAGATCATGTCCCTCGTAAGATCGACAGGAGCATCCATGGCCCCATAGGTGATTGAGTACGGCACATTTCCATTGTGGCTTCACATGCGAGAGGCAACAATTTTTACTTAGGGAGCTAGATCTGGTAGGAATTCCTTTGTTGATCCAGGATTGAACCAGGGACTAACAGATTCATAATAACAGAATCAATCAACTGGGCAATAGCTCAGGTACTAACAAGAATCCTTTTTGTTAAATAACTTCGACAAACAAGTAGCAAAATGGTTCATAAAATCTTACAGGATCCTCAGCCATTGTAGCAACTTGGGCAACAACACGACCACAGGACATTCCCTTTGAATCAGACACATCGATGATCAAATCATCTCCCAGGCTATCGGGAAAGCTGAAATATGACATAGATAGTCAGGTTTGCTAAGATTAAGCTTTTTTTTCTTACAAAAGTAAGTTTGAACAAATATAAGTTTGAACAAATATATAACAAACTGAGTGTAGTATTTAGAGCAAATGAATTAATGGTAATATAGCTATTATAAAATAAGATGTTATTTTAGGAATTTCTCTTGGACATACAAGACATGTGTTTCACCAGATCCTGGCTGCATAGGTACCACATCATCTTCAGGTGAACTTTTAAGCCTCAACTGGCAGGAGTATGTTTCTGAGGCAAGAAAAAATATATGAGACCAAGTCAAGAGGCTGAAGTCTATGGGAGAAATAAAGCATGTTAACCTTGTGGTGCTTCATATGCTGAACTGCTCCGCAGAGTAGTTACACCGACCTTTAACAGGCCGGATACCTGCTTGATATACTGAGCACTTGCTTGCATGTATGCTAAGCTGTGCTTTGAGAACGAACTGTTAGCAGGAAGCTGTGGTAGAACTCGAACTCTACGTACAGACTCCCATCCTGATGAAAGTGTGGATTGTACATTGGATAAACGGTACCGGACAGAATCCAATTTCACCATTGGCAGAGATGAAAAGTTGCAACCAGAAGGCATATCTACAGACATCCGAACTTTGCGAACTGCAAACAGAATAGTATTAAGTTAGGTTAATCCCTAAAGGCATTTTTTGTATTAGTCCAAACTGAGCACATGCAACAGTCCAACAACCAATAGGATGCACTAATTTCCTAGATATCTTCATCAATAATAAACAGAAAATAGCAGCAGATACGGTATTCAAATGGAAAAGATGTATGTGTTTTGTACCTTGAACCTTCATTTTGCCTATTGTTTTCTTGGGCTTTGATGCAGCCCCTTCGCTAACTAGCTCTGATGCACGCTTCGACATAAGCTCCTCTTCCGATTGTAACAAGACATTTTGCAAGCTAAATGAAACATTCAAGAATGTCAAGGCTTACTCAAGTGTCACATCAAATAAAAGTGTGACAAAAGAAGATATGTCGAACAACCAGCATGAGCGATGAATAACTCATAAGCTTGTGAATGAAGTACACAAAAAGGTTTATAGCATGTTGAATGTGGAAGCCAAAGTTAGCATTTTTAAGTAATAATATTTGGGGCCTTGCTAAAATTTGCTATTCTTAAGATCATTGCACTGTGTTGTTTCAAAATGCATATGTAGATTTATGTAGATATTCAAAGAAACTACTTTGGCCCCGTTCGCGTGCCCTTAAACCCGGCTTGATCCGCTTCTTTTTTCATATGGAACAGTGTTTTCCTCTCACAGATTCCTCCAGAATTCCTCCAAGCGAACGGGGCCTTTGAGTGATTTAATATCTTATGTTCTTTACAATATCCAATAGTAACCGTCGGTTACATTTTTCAAATTTAACCAACTAACTTAATTTTAGAGATGTATTTTGCTTACAGAATAGATTTAAACTAACTAATGCATTGTTATCAAAAGAATTAGTGAAGGAAGTCAGAAGACATCCCCATGCACACTGAGAAAAAAGTCACACCAGGGGACTACCAAGACAGCCAGTGTATGGAGGATCATGCAAGCCGAATGATTTTGATAGCCATGGTTATATAGAACACAGGTAGGATTTACACACCTAACGATTTTTGGTATAGTTGACCTTGAACAAAAAACACACGATGTGCCTCAACAGTCAATATCATTTCATGGTGAATTAATGAAAAGAAAATCCCATATCATAGTGGACAGCAGCAGCTATAACCAAGAAGAATAATAGAATAGACATGTTCCTACATTGCACAATTGCGGTTTTTTTTAGGTGCTGCCACCTGACCCTATAAATGCAAAACACAAAGTAATGGCTATCCTCAATTCCTCATCACAGACAGAACTGACAGTTGTTAGAGGCAGCGAGCATGGTGCAGATACAATATCTAGTGCAGTCCTTATAGTTTGGTTTTAGTGCCTATCTTCAATTATGTGCAAGAGTTAACTTACCTGAATGTATTTCTCAAGAGCGTGCATTCATTTTCCAGAAAAACAGGAGCTTCCATACAGCCTCTAGCCCATGCATGAAGGCAAAGGCGGACACAAGCATCATAAGCAAGTACAGAATACCAGGGCCCTTGCAGACTGTAAAATGTTTCAAGAAATGTGTTTAGAAGTGATTATAGACCACTGCTGTCACTTAAACACTTGTTTAATAATAAAAAAAATACCTGGCATGAAAGGTTGGGACTCGAACAGGAATCGAGCTAGATGGCTTGCTTGTGGGTCCTGCATTCGAAGTGCTCCTACATAGCAGGAAAAAATAACCAGAAGGATGGATAAGCAAAATGAAACATTTCATTTCATTAAATAAAAATGTTATGTTAAGACATCTTATAGAGGCTACCTGTCATTTTTGTCAGCTAAGTTAGCTCCTCCATTGACTTCTTGGTGATCTTTTTTGGCAGATAAGCCATTGGTGAAATTTGAATTGTCACAAGGCCGAGTATCATCATGAGTAACTGGATGATGGTCCTGGTCATAATCATTTATTGGCGGTGCGCTGGGAACATCAGACAACCCATTCTGTACATAAAACAAATCATCAAACTTGAACATCTTTAAGAAAGTCACACCAAGAAACTAGTGCAATCACCACATAGGACCATGTAAGAACTAAGAAGCATTCAGTGCTATAACTGCAAGTTCATTTTCTAGGATGATGAATAATGTCATTGCTGAAAGAGAGAGCAAAAAAAAAATTCAAAAAAAAAAGCAAGAAACATGACAATATAACCTGCTATTTTAATGATCTTACAAAAATGATTTAGCTGTTTTCTTTAGAGGACATCAGAACCCAGTAAGAAATGTCAAGAATCAAGGTATGTTCCAGAGGCATCCAAAATTTTAATAGCAACTTTGGGTTCCATAGTACACATTGACTAGAACCAGAGAAATAGCCATTTCAGTCAGTTGAGACTTAGTGCTTATGCTACTTAAACATTCCATATCAATAAATGAAAAAAAAGGAAGAAGAACTCAATTCCTTCTGGATCATTCAGAGGCAAATTTCCTCCATGAATCATCGAGACCATTATCCTAGTAAACTAAATGCATAAGTGTGTTATCCTTCAGCAGAATCAGGAGTGGCTTACATAGACATGGGAATGGGAATGGGATTACTCCAATATAGACATTTAGCCATGGAACCCAAGATAACTCACTGAACCAGTCATGTTTGCAGAAAATTGTGTCTGAAGAATCGATTGATCAATTATAACTAGAATATTTGTCAAACCATTTCAAAGTTAAAACACATACTGTCTCAGATCCATGTAAATAACTATTACTTTGAACATTTGGGCTTCAAAAATATTTCTGGGTAAATATGAAAAATTTATCGACAACTATGTGATGCTTTCACAATTATCATATTCAAACAGGAATAACGTTGAGCATAATTTTATACTTACCATATTCCCACACATTTAAATGCAACCCCAACTTGAAACAAAATGGAACTTACAGATGGTGCTATCACATGGAAAAAGTGGGGGGTAGATGAATGGAAATTCCTTGTAAATAAACAAAGAAAACTAACCAATTTACGTGTTGATTTCACATCCTCTCGAATGGGGACATGAGCAGAATGGCTGTCATGTTGGTATCGCATCCTCTCTGCAGCTGCTGCACGATTCTTAGGAACCAAATTGTTCACTTCTCTTCGGGCTGGACCAGTATGGGAGTACTCTGATGCATACCCACCCTTGGAGGTCACACCATTGCTCTGTCCTTCCACCTGGCTAGAAAATTCGGAGGTGCCTGGAGAGTCCGAGTACTCCTCATCAGCATACTCAACAACCCGTGCCTGGGGCCGCCCCATCGGCTGTGCCTTAGCTCTTGGCAGTGCTGTGTCTCGAGAAGAGCTCAAGTCCGAGTAACCATCATCAGTAGAGTAGTAGTTCTGCTGCCCAGGCATGGTGGCGTAGCGGTAGAGGGGCACGGCCGTGCGTCGGGCCACGTCGTCGCGGCGGGGTGACGAGTCGACCGAGTACCTGCCGCTGCAGACCTCAATCTCATCGTTGTCCGACGACTCGTCCATGTCGGATCCCGAGGCGGCGCTGCCGTCGTCGCTGCGCAGCGAGGAGCGTGACAGCGGCACCGTCGCGCCGCGCGGCATGTGGCCGCTCCGGAACTTCTCCGGCGTCGGCATGCCAAGCCCGCCGCGGCCGGCCGCGCCGCGCACGGCACGGAGCGCGTCCATCCGGTCGTGGCTATGCAGCGCCGCCGCTCCCTGGCCCTGCAGACGCATTCCACCAACAAACACCACCATGGACAGAAAAAAACACGCATCAGAGAACGGGAACCCGAGGCCGCAGCAGCTAAAACCAGCTAGGGTTCGGCGGCGCCGCGAGCTCGCTCACCTCCCGCACCCACTTGAGGGCGTCGCGATCTAGCCCATCCGTGAACATGGCGAGCGCATGCAGGTTCCGACTGAAACGGACGAACAAATCTAGCAAAAATCAGAAAAAAACCCGAACCAGCCGCACCAAATGCGGGTGATCTCCACACCCGAAAAATCGTCGGAAAAATTCTCACAGCCGCAGATTTGAACACAGGAGGAATTCAGGGGGAATGGGAGCCGAATCGTGCAGGGGAAAATGCTTACCTTGGAGCCGAGTCGACACGCAGATTCGTCGCTGGGAGTGACGCGAGCGCCCGGATTTGAATTTCTTCGGACGAACGTCGGGACGAACTCTGCGAGCAGCGCGGTGGGCGACAGCGATGGGAGCGTGGAGCGTGGAGCGCAACGGAGTGTACGGGAGTGGGCGACGGGGGAAGGGGGAGCCGAACAGGAAGAAGAAAGGGACAAGACGAGTTTATTTATTAGCTCATGGCCGTACTAGAAAAATTACTAAACCCCCACTGCCTTCGAAAAACAGGAAAGGGACGGACGAATTTGCAGTTAACCCCTCTGTTGGCGCGGTATTACCGTAATAGCAGCATAGATGTATATCGTTCGGTCGTTCCTTCCCTTGGAAGAAAACGACTAAACGAGGTTAAGCCCTTCACTAGAAAAAATAATAGAAGCATATCATCGGCGTAAAAAGGAAACAATTGATTCGAGAATAACGTTGCCGATTTACCACGCAGCTTTTTTACTATCTTTTGTTATTATACTCGGTGCACGGGTGCAGTAACCGTCCTTAAGTTATGCAAGCAAGACCAGGAGGGGTTATGCAAAAAACGCCCCAACGATAGCTGGCCCATTCTCTTTTGGCCGTCCGTTTCTTTTCTTTCCGTTACATAAGCCTTCCCCCGTAGGAGTAAACCACAACGGGAGAGTGGCTTGGACTCAGCTGCGTTCACCGACCGAGCGGAGCAGCGTTGACGACGTCGCGGGACGGGGGCCCTCCCGTAACGGTCCAAACGTTAGTGGTGGCCGGGACGTCGTGGGCTCGTGGCGGTGGTGCGCAAGAGCCGCGCCGTGGAGTGGCCCAGTGGAGTGGGTGGGGGTGTGGACTGTGGAGTGTGGACCGGCCGGTGGGAACGCTCGCCTCCCCGGGCCCCGCTTCCCCTCCCGCATCGCACGCTGCTCCGTTCGATTCGGCAGGGCTACTACGCGTGGCGGGCATCGAGGACGGTACAGCGCGTGTTCGGTGTCTGGGGCGGCGCATGGGGAGCCGTGGGGGCCCGCGTGTCGGTATCTTTTTCAAACGGCGTGGTCGAAGGAGTCATGACCCTATGCTTATCACGTGGTCTAAAGGCAGTTTTGGCCCCGGTGCTTCGTAGGCCTGGGTTAGTTGGTCAATTTTTTTTGAAAATGATATTATAGTATTTTTGTTGTTATTTGACCATGAGTGTTTAATTATAGTTTAATTAGGTTTAAAAGATTCGTCTCGTGAATTTCGTCTAAACTATGTAATTAGTTTTATTTTTTACTTATATTTAATACTTTATGCATACATTCAAAGATTCGATGTGACGAGAAATCTTAACAAATTTTACAAAATTTTAGAACTAAACCGGCACTCAGGAATTGCAGCGTGCGGGGAGCGGTCCTGCCACTGACAGTGCGTCGCTTCCATTCCAGGCTCCAGCTCGCTTTTCTTGCAGGAATGGCGCACATGTGGGGCCGGGATGATGTGCAGAAGTGCTTTGTGGGGGTGGGGGGTGGGGGGTGGGGGTGGTGTTTAGTTCCTCCAAATTCCAGAATTTGACACTATGTAAAAAGAAGATTTTCCGTCATATCAAATTTACGGTACATACATGGAGTACTAAATGTAGATGAAATTAAAAACTAATTACACAGTTTGGTTGTACTTTGCGAGACGAACGTTTTAAGCCTAATTAGTCAATGTTTGGACAATTATTACAAAATAAAAACAAACAAGTACTGTAGCTACAGTGCATGGCAAATTCGGCCGGCGCCAACTTGGTGCCCAACTAACCAAGGCCTTTGCCAATTCCCATCACACCATCCGGAATCAGTTATTCTGTAATTGACTCCTATTATTTTTATATATTACTCGTCAATTCCACTTTAATTACCTAAAAACGAGGAATATTTTCTTGCTAGGATTCTAGACACGCAGATAATATAGAATCCAAAAAATACATTGATCATTAGCGCGTGTTTAGTTCCCTGAATTTAGGAATTTGGGCTACTGTAGCACTTTCGTTTTTATTTGTCAAATAGTGTTCAATCATGAACTAATTAGGCTCAAAACGTTTGTCTCGCAATTTTCAACCAAACTGTGTAATTAATTTTTTTTCGTCTACATTTAATGTTCCATGCATGTATCGCAAGATTCGATGTGATGGCTACTGTAGCACTTTTTGGAAATTTAGGGTGGGAACTAAACACGCGCTTACATGGGTGCATTTGTCATTAGTAACTTTAATAAACATCAGACCTTCTCTATAGATAGCAAAAACACAGGTAAATTAACTGCGGAGGATTTCAGTAGAACGATTGTCAAGCTGTTAACATATCCCTATCTCCATGAGCCTTCCTTCTTTCCTACGGTGACTGCAAATAAACACGCAGAGTTATCCCCAGTGTCATCTTTGGTTGAATCTTCCAAGTTTTAGGAAACGTTTTTTTTTTCGCTTGTCATTGTGTGAGCCACGGAGCGGGCTAGCATTTTTTTGCTTGAGTGCGACGAGGAAAAGGGCGCCGGTTTGGTCGGATTAGACAAGAAACGGTGCGGTCATCCGGTGGGTGGTGCTGGCACGGCGCATGCCATGCGTGTCGTCTCTCCCGTACTCGACGCTCACGTAAAGGATGCTCTCCTCCGGCTCCGAGGGGCAAAGCTGGCAGTAGAACGCCTGTACCTGTGACCTGCTGCTGAGTACTGAGTGTTTTTAGGGCGCGTTTAATTGGCCGGAATTTGGACGCGCAAAGTTTACGTAGTGCTAGATTTTTTTTATTGTAGCATTTTGTTTGGATTTGGTAATAATTATTCAACCGTTGACTAATTAGGTTCAAAATGTTCGTCTCGCAAAGTACAACTAAACTGTGTAATTAGTTTTTAATTTCGTCTACTTTTAGTACTGCAAATTTGATGTGACGAGATTTTTTTTTTATAGTATTAAAGTTGGGAATTAAACAAGTGCTTTTTCCTTGACCGACCTCGGTCACTGCGCGGTGTGAAAACTGCACGTGCATGTGAAGCAATTTCGCCCAGCACTACGGAATGTCAGGCTGGGGACAGACGGACGGACGGATCGCGGACGGACCTGCATCGGATTGGATGCCCCTTCTCCTTCTCCCTTTGACCCAGTTTGGATCTATGGGTTAGAGCTAGTTTAGACTAGTTAGAGCTTAACTAGCTCTAAAGTAGCCAAACAGGAGGACTAGAGTGAGTTATTCGTAACTAGCCCATTTTAAAAAACTATCCCCCCAAAGAGGTGATTATTTGGGCTAGTTGGAGCTATTTGAGGTGGGGTCCACTGTTTTCTCTCTACTTTTACCCGCACCAATGATTTAGAAAGCACATTTATTATCATTTTAACCCTTGTATCCAAACATCTCTTAGACTAGAGTTAGTTCAGAGCTAGTCCTGAGCTAGAAACTAACTCTAACCTCTAGCTGTGCCAGAGTATTCAAACAGGGCCTTTGTCGATGTGTCTGACGGAACTACGGTCGTCTCTGCATTGTTGTTGTTTAGAGCATTGCTTAAATTTGGAAATTGGGGTTACTGTAGCACTTTCGTTTTTATTTGACAAATAGTGTTCAATCGTAGACTCATTAGGCTCAAAACGTTCGTCTCGCAATTTCCAACCAAACTGTGCAATTAGTTTTTTTTCATCTACATTTAATGCTCCATGTATGTATCGCAAGATTCGATATGATGGATACTATAACACTTTTTTAAATTTTAGGTGGAAACTAAACACGCTCTTACCAGTAGTAGCAAGTGGGTGGGTGGGTGGGTTGGGTTGGGGGGGGGGGTGGGTTTGCAAAGCAGAGCTGGCATCCAGATTACACGGCAGGTCCCGTGGACGACGGGGCCTTCCATCCGAAATTCCGAATGCGGGCAGCGATTGCTTATCATCCCGGTGGGCTTGGCCACTTTACACGCGAGGGAAAGCTGATGTTCAGGAACTGATTTCTAGTTTAGAGTTTTTTTTTTTTTGCCGTGTTATTATAGTACTACTAGTCCTAGTACGTAATATTTTAGTTGAGTGCACGGTGGTGCGAGGTGCGCGTAGCGCTAACACAACTTTAATTCGAAGTTTCAAACTGGGTTGGTCGACCGCGATCCAGTGTTGACACACTGCAGTAGACTAATCATCCCGAACAAGCCACGTTCATGCATGTTTTTTTTTTAATTTTTTTCTCTGTCGACTCCGCTGCAACTGAAGAGATTAGCCAAGCAAGTTCGGTTGGCTAATGGTCCGGCCCTCAGAGGTATGTCAGTCTACCAGGCCCAAAACTCTTCAAATACAGAAGGCCCAGCCAAGCAGTTGTTGCTAGGCTCGGCCTAAGAAAAGTCCCTGGCCAGGCCGCGTCGATCGTGTCAAGTCTTCCGAAAAGAGTCCGCCATACATCATCAAATGAGTATGAAATTTTTACAACACTTCAATCATACAATAATTAATTCACCATAAAATTTTTTATCATAATTGAATCATAAAAACTGCAGCTATGAATTATTCTAATTAATTACAGAAAATTATAGATCGAAAACCACAGTAAAAACTTTGTACTATAGCATGCAATATTATATGTTTACTGTGTAGATCTACTCATGTGGAGTCTAAAAAAAATTGAATTTTCTATTTTATGATTTTTCTATGATTTACTATGCTTTTTCAAAGATTTAGCCAAAATAAATAAAAAGATAAAGATAAAATCGTCTTCAAAATTGCTTATAACAGGGGTTAGGAAGGTAAGATGAATGGTTTTAAAAGTTAAGGAAGAAATTTTGCCTGGTTTTGGAATTTAGAGAGAAAAAAATGGATTTTCATGAAAATTAAGGTAGGTAATGTGGACTCTTTTTTTTTTCATTTGCTCCGGTCCCTTAATGAAACAAAACAGAGTTGCGGGGGAAAAAAAATCTCGGAGCTTCTCCCGTCCAGCCCACAGAATCCACCAAGCTACGGCGTCACCGCCAGCGCCACTGACATCTCCGGGAAGGAACCGAACCTACCCCTGAAAAAGAATCGGTGCGTCGGAAGGAAGAGCAATCCCCCGCGGTGGCGGAGCGAGGACCCAGTCCTACGGTGAGGGATGTGGTGGGAGTGGGAGGGCGGCGGTGGGGAGGCGCCGCGGGAGGAGACCCCCGTCGACTTCGACTTCATCTCCCTCCTTGCCAAGCCCAAGGTGAGGCGCGACCGCGCGAGCGCCACGAGGGCGCTACCCCGCCCCAGTTGTCCCCCCGATTCGGCCACGGTGCCACCCGGGCCGCCTGGAATTTAGAGGCCATGTCATGGAGAATCGAGTTCCATTTCCTCCCCTTTCTCGCGCCTAGGGTTGTTAGGTACCGTGTTATATGCTAATTGCGCAATTGTGTGTGCAGGATTACTACAAGATACTGGAAGTAGACTACAATGCGTCGGAGGAGACAATCAGGTCCAGCTATATCCGGCTTGCACTGGTTAGTGTCTGATCCAAAATCTCTATGCCAACAACATGACTATACTATTCTTTAATTTTGTAGTTCAGTGTTCCTATGCAAACTTAGTTACCTGAAGTGGTATCCTCCTTCACGTTCCACTTCATTGACGATACTATATTCTGCTGATGGAAATCTTTTGTATTGCTTTCGCCCCCAATAGACAACTATTGATCCTTTTATTTGTTTTCTTTTGTTGTATAGAAATGGCACCCTGATAAGAAGCAGGGCGAAGAAAATTCAACCTCCAAATTTCAGGAAATTAACGAGGCATACCAAGGTGAGCTTGATTAGTTGGCCAGGAAGCAAATTGTTAGCAGGAGAAAAAGTTGTGGTCCTATTCATGTATTGCATAAGCCATTGTTAGTGTCCCCGAATTGAATTCAAGCAGCATCGTTTCACCTTTGTGTTTTCATGTATATAACCTTATAGTTATAGAGTTAAGAAGTAACGAAGTGCCATACCAGACTGGATGTTAGTGTACGCTAATGTGCCTACACATAACTGTGAGATATATGGCCATGGTTCCTCAGCCATCACTGTCACATATTATGCTAAACTATTCTCAATTTTATGGTACTTTTAGGAGTATAGTATTTCCTAAGACTCACTAAAGCCTTGAGAATTGTTAAGGAGTAGCAAACAATTTAGGTATCAGCACTCAGACTTTGGCACATATAGTCATAGATGCTCTGATTCTTGTCCCTTGGTGATGGCGCGACATCTGAAAGCCTTACGATAGTTAAGAAGTACCAAATCAGGTTGTAATATAACCATGAATGCTAGTCAGTGCTTCTTTGGCTATGAAGCAAGCGAAGTCTCTGTTGTAGATGCTGCTGCTGAACTGCTCCAAGACTAAGAATATGCCCTTGTACAAGAGATAGGACGCAATGGCTCCCATAAATCTAAACAAAAAATGCCTATTATATTTATTGTTTGCAACAGCTTCAGCCAGCAGTGTACTGTCCTCGACTCCTAGCTCACTAGCTTGACAACACTTCTGTGCTCATTTTGGAGGAAATATTCGTTGCTTGCTTCTTGCAATTATCTTGGATAGTTTATTAGAAGGCTGTGAAACCGTGCATTAGATTTGTAGGCAGATATGAGGTATAAACGTATCCATAGTTGATAGTTGGTCATCACACTTGAGCAGTTGAGCACATTACTTTCCATTCTATAAGGGAAGACATATCATGGTCTATTATGATACATCTTGATCTTGTGCTATTGTTTCTGAAGCCCCAGCATTTCTTTACAGTTCTGAGTAATCCTGCAAAAAGGCAAGAGTATGACAAGAAAGGCATTCAATATGTTCAAGATCAGAATGTAGTGGTAAGCATTAAGCAACTATTCTTCTCTGTTGTTATCTCGTCGTGCAATGGTTCTCACACCCTTTTTTTTTTTGGTTTGCCAACAATTTCAGGACTACCTGAACCGGCACAAGGGGCTAATACTTACCTGCAATGGTCTTGGCATAAGGTACTCAGTATGGTGAACACGCTCAGGGGTCCACAGTTTGCACCCATCTGCAGTCTTGGAGAATCTCTAATTGTAAAATAGCATTGATCTGAAAATGATATAGTGCAGCAGTGCCACGTTTGAAAGCCAAAGATTGACAACTTGAGTTCATCCCCCAACAGAGTTGATTTTTATTTGTCGATCAGCTGTTGTTGAATGAAAGAGGCAGATATGTTCCCGCTGCTCCTTGTATGTAACCCATCTGCAGTCTTGGCGCTTTATGTTGACGTTAAGTGAATTTGAATGTCTACGGAAAACAGAGTGGTATCATGCTCCTTCCCCGGAAACTAGTATATCTACAACCTCATTAACATATTAAACTTTTTCTGGTTATAGTTCAAAGGGTATACTTGATACTGCACCCTGTACATGACAAAAAGTACAAATGTTCCCTTTTTTAGGGATGTGTTTGCTACATTAGAGCATCTCCAAGCGAAAAAAAATTCTCTGCAGTCGAGCTGCAGCCCAACTCCCGTGCAGCACCGCCCGTATGGTTGCCACCGTCCTTCTGGCGAATCTTGATGCATCGCGCGCGGAGCCGCAACAACGCTGATTGAAACCGAGCGCCCGAGCCTACGTCAAATTAGAGCGTCGTGGCCTCGTGGGGTCCGATCCAGGCGCCGTCGCTTCCTCCTCGCGTCTGCGTGCGTTCCCGCGAAGACGACCTTCATCGACGGCCACGGCCAGGTCTTCCTTACCGCCGGTGAGGACAACAATAACTGCGACGTCCAAACCTGATCGTGCAATAATGATCTCCTTGCAGGTGCCATTCGTTCAAGTTTTGCATTGCATCTACTATTGGCAGCATCCATGGAGAACTCCAACTCCACATCTACTCCACACCATTAGATGCACATGAGGAGAACGGCGAGCATGTCCCTGATGTTTCCATGTCCTCAACTATGACGGCGATGCCGCCAAATTCAACCATGTCGGCCTCTGAGATTCTTGAAGACATGGCACCCGAGGTTACGCCACCTGAGCCAACTGACCAGGTAACTAGAGCCTTTGCCTATTTTTCTTACTACATGTATGTCATTTGGAACCTTCAATTTTTTTCCCTTTTGTAATCTAGGTGGATAAAGAACATAATGAAACATTAAAAGTGCCTGAAGTAGGAATGGCGTTTAAATCTGAGAATGATGCATACGAGATGTACAACTCCTATGCTAGGAATACTGGGTTTAGTATTAGAAAGAGCTACACAAGACGGAGAGTAGATGGCACTATTTATCAGAAATACATAGTCTGCAGTAACCAAGGACAACGAGGTAATCATTCATCACATGACACTTCGAAAGAAAATGCTAGTTGAAGGACGTGTGTGTGATGCTCGTGTTCAATTTAGTGTTAGTCGAGAGGGGGTTTGGATAGTGCAAAAGGTTGTACTTGATCATAATCATCATCTTGCTAGTCTAAATAAGGTACACAAGTTGAGGTCTCATCGACGCATCGAAGAAGCCGATAAACATATAATTAGTCAAATAAGAAAAGCTGGAATATAGCCAGCTGAAGTATATGAATTTTTCAAGCAGTGGTATGGAGGAGCAGAGAAAAGGTTCCGTAGAAAACTGTGTCTTTCTGAACTCCTTGAAGAATGTGAGAATTGTGCCAAGAGTCTCCGTGACAATGAGTTGGATGAAGACCATAAGTCAAGAAACTCTACTCCAGTTACTTATATCCCAGATTTACCTATGTTGATAGGGATGAAAACGGTACGGATATTTTCCGACCGTATTCGAAACCAAATCCGTTTAGAGGGGTTGACATCTGTCCGTATCCGAGTCCGGATATCCAACATCCGATACCGTAACCGTATCCGAATACTCAAATCGCATATTTATGATGTCGATATCCAATCGTATCCTATCCGACATAGTTGGCACTATCCGTATTCGAATCCGAATTTGGACAGAAATATGAAAACAAATGTAATATCGGTGATATCCGTCCGTATCCGATCCGTTTTCATCCCTATATGTTGAAGACTGCTACTAAATCATATACGAGAAATATTTATTCAGAGTTTGAGGAGGAATTCAAGCAGCAATTTTTTGTCTCATGCAAACTGCTACAATCTAAGGGGACAATTATGACTTACACGGTGATCCCTATGAAATTTCAAGATGAAGCAACAGTCGTCTTCAACTCCAAGGATATGACCATAACGTGTTCTTGCAAAAAGTACGAATGCACTGGTATGTACATGGTCCACTGATTTTAATTGACATGAGTTCATAATATATTGTACTAATAAATATTGATCATGTTTGTCAGGTTTATTGTGCAAGCATGCTCTCCGAGTCTTCAATATCAACGAAGTTTTTATCTTGCCACCTCAATATATAACAAGCAGATGGACAAAATATGCAAAAAATGGTTTTTATTGTGAGAAGAAACAAATAAATGAGAATGAAACTTTAAAAATGCAAGCTGCCCATATCTCTAGAAAGGCGACATCTGTTGCATTGAAACGTTCTATTTCAAAAGAACTGCTTGATGAGTATGAGAAAGCTATAGATAAGTTGGACAGGGAAGCAGATGAAGCAATAAGCCAGAGATCAGAAAAGGTTTCTGGGGTTTCTGAAAGTGCTAATGATGACATTGGAGACGTACTGAAAGGTAAAGTGTCAATAAGAGTGCCTGAGGTGATAAAAGGTAAAAAAAAAAAGAACAGATGTATTAGAAAATAAAAAAGGGAAGAAAGGGGAGAAGACAAACACTGCTAAGAAAAAGAAAGGTAGTGCTACCATTCAAAATTATTTTTTATCTCATCTCATTTTTTTTTGGCTTTTATTGATATTCGTAATGTGTAGGAGAAGATCCAAAGGATGCAACAAACGAGACACAAGTTGGACAAAACCCAAGCCAGTTCACTGTAAGACAAATGACCTGGGCTCTTTAATATTTCAATAATTCAAGCACTTGCATTTCTTCTGAACAATTTCATATATTTATGGACAGGCCTATTTTCCTTCAAGTATTGGTGCTAACATTCCATAATTCCAGAGCAATATGACCAGTGACTTTCCAACAATGGTTGCTCCTTCTACTAGTTCTGTGCAAGGAGGATATACTGATCTTCTAATTGGACTTCATCAAGATGCCTCGACTACTCGAAAATTACATTTTGACGAAGCACCAAATCATTAATCAGTTGTGTAGTAGTCATATTTTTATAATTTTTTATTGAACCATAAGATTGTAATTTTCTGTTTCATTATTTTGGTGATTTACCTTCAGATACTACCTAAACATCCATAAGTTGAACCCCAGGAAAAATCTTGCCTTGCCTCATACATTTCACTATGCAAAGTAAATTTGAGTACACAGATGTTGTATTACATGGTTCAACAAAAGAAATATTTCGCTCTGCTCCTGCACACCAGCTCATATCAGTCAGCTTACAACCTTAAGAATTACATCTTAGCCTAGGAAACACCAAGTGAAGGCCACTTCATTCCAGAACTCCATCACTGTAACGTAGTGCTGACCATTCGCTTTCAAACTAACTTCTGCTTGCACAAGCACTGCAGTATCCATGAAATTCAGTAGCTAGTGGAGTATCCTGCAAATTCAAGACTATGTACTACTTGCACAAGCTCAAGCACTGATGGAGCATCAGAAAAATCATTAGCTGATGGAGGCGCATCCTGTAAATTCATCTCAACTTCCCTGACCCATGTTGAAGCGTCAGATAGCAGAACTGCAGAAGTATAGGGAAGCTATGGCACAGGTACACGAAATAGCTAGGGCCGGGAGGAAGGGGGATGCAGCTCGTCTTGCGGCGGCGGCGACAGTGGCGGAAGAGGCGGCGGCGCTGGTTTCGTCGAGGACTACGAACAGATAGACTCGATCTGTTTTTTGAGCCGATACTCTGGCTAGCTTGCTAATTACCCTTTTTTTAAGCCGATGCGCTGGTTGCGGGCTCGCTGCAGGAAACGGCTCGCTGTTCCGTCGGCTGGTGGGGGCGGACGCGTGGCAATGCACGGGATTTGGGCTGCAGCTCGACTGTAAATTTTTTTCCATCTCCAAGAGTACTTAATATTTTTCTTCATAAAATCATGAAATTTTACGGACTTCTAAAAAAAATATTGAAAGGAATAAAGAAGACCATCCAAGAGTTTTAAATAATCCACTCCTAAAATGTAGAAGACAATTTTACATCAGAAATCATATATTGTTTCTAAATTATCCTAACCACTTTTATATATTCTTTTTCTCTGGTACATTTGCATCAGGAACTATTTCCTACTCTTTATTCTTTCCACGTCCTTCCACCTTTAGATTGGCCGATAAACACGCGCGGGAGAGAGAAGATTAGGAAGACTTTTCCCAAGTTCTAAAAGGTTAGAAAGATGGATTATGAGTTGTTAGAGGGGTTTTTTTCTCATCTCGCTAAAAATCATGGATTAGAAAGGGGTTTAGGAACTCTCGGAGATGCTCTTGTAAAAGAGGATTTCAAAAAAGAAAGGAATAGCATCGTTGAAAGTCAGCTAACTTGAGCTGCAGCTCCATCAGTCTCACAGAAGGCTCGAGCTTAACATATGGTATCTGAAATGTTTACTGGACAGTAGCAAATAGGACTTCAAAACTTGCATAAGAGTGAGAACATACTGATCGATTCATCTTTTTAAAGCTTTACTTGACAGTATACACATAGGATTGAGTAAAAAACATCCACACTAGCCTGAAGAAGCACACTAGCCAAACTTGAGAAGTCTGATAACAGACCTATGGAGAAAATTTAGATACACGACCTTCTTTACCCCTTCAGTAATATTTGAAAAGAAAGGGAGAAAACCTAATAATAAGCTGGCTGTAATGCCTAAACACGTGGCAAAAGATCGAAGATAGATCAAATAATCCTCTGTATGAGATCTTCAAACTTTACAAACAGGTCATCTCTGCTTTCCTGCATATATAGAAAATTTGAAAAAGGAAACCGGTCTTCAGGTCACTGAGAACACAAAGAAATATGTACAATCGGGGCAGTTTTATAGGGTGATTCAGATGTACCTTGAAAAGTTCCATCGAAAAAAGATGTACCTTGAAAAGGAGATATCGTGTGATGAACCAAATTGAGTAACCAGTTCCTACTAATTCCAGCAATTTTGGGAGCTGTTACGAGTCAGCCAAGCAGGTTAGTGAACATTTGGTATTAAAACTAAGTGCAGATTTCATGAAGGCATACTATAACTTCTGTACCAGGGGGACTGAATCAATTGCAGCAACAACAGAAGATAGGACCCATAAAGCAACAAAGGCAGCAGATCCAGTGAGGATTAAAGTCGGAGTCACTTCAATGTTCAACTGGAAAATATAGGCACGGTATTAAGTAAGCAACAAGATGGCAATGAATAACTCATCCAAGACAAAGTTTGTATCTGAAAAATAAATTATCTTCTCATATGAAAGCTGCTATAGAATCATGACATTAAGACAATACATGTAGTATCTTTTTTATTTTAAAAATAATCAAAGCATTACCAAAATAAAGTATGCCATAGCATGATAGGTCTGGCATAATCTGGAGCAACAAACCTAAGATATTCGTAATTTCATAACATGTTGTGCCTTTGGAGTTCTAGAGTTCTGCAAATGTTAAGGGTTAAACTAGAGCTTAATCACTCAGCTTATTAATTCACAAGCTCTACAGGTAAGATGGTGATATAAAACAATAAATGATAGTTAGATGTACAATATACATCACGAAAAGGCCCATACGGCAAGCATGTGCAGGGTGTGCATTTACTCAGGGCCTCCAAAATCCTTGGGCCCCTATTTTTTTTAACTACTATACTTTGTATTAGTACTAATCAACAAATTAGATGGATAACAAATAAGTTAGCAATAAAAAAGTCTTTTTCATCCCACGGCCAATCAACTCCTAAGGCTTATGCATTATCCCTACCTCCAATTAATACCCACCATAGAGTCGCAAGAAGGCATATCTCTCACTCTCATTTTAACCTTTCAGTCAACAATCGCCGCAACAATAGCTGTTTTTGTACTAAAACCTTTTTTTGTCTTTTCCCCATCTAATAAAAATTGCGGCAAAGCTTTTGCCGTCCTTTAAAAAAAAATTCCCCAAGAAATTAACTCCCATCTCATTGCAGAAGGATAGCACAGTTTAAGTAAAAACTAACGTATCATGCTAGTTAATATTGCAAAAGTTCAAATATTTGTTTTTGGCAAGACATAATGCTAAGAGAATAATATATATTTTTCCTCAACTTGTAACGGGGCCCAAATTTTTGTTCCGGGCCTCAAAATTCCCCATCATGACCATGATCACGAAGTAGGAAATAATGTGATTAATTGGCCCAATCAAAACAGCATTTGCGGATGTTATATTTTCCTAGGTGGTTCTCTTTATTTTGTAGACTGCCTTACAGCAAAGTCTGGAAAGGTTAATGCACTCTTACTATTACAGCAAGGAGCCAAGGACAACAGTTGCTATTTTGCTCAGCTGTAGTTATATTGTCAAATTGAGCCCATTGTCTTTCTGCAGGACTCATTTAATAAGATTGAAAAAACATTTCAGTTTGGTTTATTTCCACATAAGAGCTAATCACTGTAGCATTCAAAGGGTGGCACGCGGCGGAATCGAAAGGCAAACAAAGCTTTGCTGGGAGCCTGGGACCCTGAACAGCAAAGCGCCAAAGCAGGTAACGTGTCAGCAGCACGGCGATACCTTGCTTAGTATCTCATCCAGACGGCCGTCATCCGGGGACGGGGACGCCTCCGACGACACCAGTTCTGCTACAGGCGCCTCCGCGGAGCCACTAGGCGCGGCGCTAACCTCCTCGACCTTGTCGTCGGCAGGCGTGTCGGGCTTCTCCGTGACGACGACGGTGTAGTTGGCGGAGGCGGGCCCTTCGGAGGGCACCGGGTCAGGCACGGCCGCACTGGCGCAACGCCAGCCTGAAGTGAAAACATCAGAGCAAGCAAGACAAAGACAGCGTGTCAGATACAGAGCGAGGGATGGGCCAGGGCGTACCTCGAGTTGGGATGCGGCGGTGGAGCGGAAGGGCGGTGGAAGCAGACGTGCCACGGCGGGGCGCGGCGGTGGCGCGGACGGAGGCGGTGGTAGAGACGCAGAGCTCCATGATCTCCCACTCTCTCTGCTCTCCTCTTTCTGTGGACGCCGGCCTGGTTGGGTTTTGAGGTTTCTGTGAGCCGCGAGGAGTGGAGGTTGGAGGATGAGGGTGATTCTGGGCTGGTGGCTCCCTGGCGCTGTACTGCATGAGTGCATGACGTGTGCACCACCAACTTGGGGTGTGTTTAGTTCCACCGAATTACCTATTTTGACACTACGTAAAAAGAAGATTTTCCGTCACATTAAATTTGTGGTACATATATAGAGTACTGACGAAATAAAAAATTAATTGTACAGTTTGGTTGTACTTTACGAGACGAACGTTTTAAGCCTAATTAGGCAACGATCGGGCAATTATTACCAAATAAAAACAAAACAACACGGTAGCTACAGTGTGGCTACAGTGAAACTGCCGCCGCCGAATCGGGCCAAGTAAACGAGGGCCTGCAGTCCTGTGTCCTGCTCGCCCGACGACCGCTCGGCAGTTTGTGTGACATCCGACGGCTGGGCCTGTGCTTTTCTGGGGCCAAGCCGATTCTTCGTATGCTTTGCTTTGGTGGTTGGACGACAGGTGGTGCTTTCGCTTTCGCTTCTCTCCTGTTCCGGGGGCCCGTCATGTCCTGTGTGGTTTTGCATTTTTTTTTTATTTCCTCCAAAGGGAAAGACGGAAAGAGGAACGAATCACCGCTTCTTTATTCTCTTTTCTTTCGTCGGTGCTTGTTCACTGTGGCATCCATAATTCCATGTAGATAGAAAAGGATAATATGATAGAACGAAATCTTTGGCCATGTGTTCATTGGACGCCATGAATTTGTTTTCCTTTACTCGTATTCTAGCGTTTTCGGCCACAAGAGATCGTGAACCACTATCCATTTCCCCTCTTTAAACCATTCGGTAGTCTGATTTTTTATTAAATTTTAAAATAGACATCTTACCTCTGAACTATTAAAATCACTCAAGTTACCTCCCTGTCCTAGGTTAAAGTGGTTTTAAAGAAGGTTTTGTCTTTTTTATAGTTAAAAGGTAAATACTTGACAAGATGTTTAAACCACATAAAATATCTCTAACATTCTAAAAAAGCTGAAAAAATCATAGATGGATTGGCATATGACAAATCCAAGTACAATATTTAGAGCTCGTGAAAATATATCTAAAAGCTTCAAAAATATATTTATCTCTAAGAAAATAAGAAAATTTTCTTAAAAAATCTAAAATTTCCAAAGCATTCTAGTCAATGTCTAAATGTATTCTAAAAATTTTGCGCCGCAAAAATATGAGATGCGGCTAGCATGAATACAACATATATTAGTGATGAAATGTGTTCATGACGCTATGCATTTGTTCCAATTGTGTCTTATGGTGTTTTGTTGTGGACAGTTTTCATACACGCTAGGCATCAATTAGAAATGTTTTGGAAATTTCTAGAATTTTAATGATATATTTTCTATTTTCCTATAGCTAAATTTAATATTTGAAAGTTTCTAAAGATATATTCGCAGCCTCTAAATACTTTTTGGATTCGTTGTATTCCAAAATATCGCTAGGGTGTTTTCTCATAAATTTTGGAAGACATTTTGGATTAATAGGCTTATCAAGTATTTTACTAAATTTTGTACACAAAAAAGTCAAAACCAATTCAAACAGGCATTGAATGATTTTGAGAATTTACAAGTTTTTTTTTTGGGGGGGGGGGGGGGGGGGGGGGGGGGGGGGGGGGGGGGGATCATTGGCCCAATGACAATGTGGCACAAATTAGGCCCATGTATGCAGACCCTGTCTGGTGAATCTTCCGGTGCACTGGGCTTCCAAAATAAGTCGGCCCACGCGCGGCTGGATGGTGTGCCCTTCTGTTAAATCGGCCCAGTATTTGATGATGTATATATGACATCACTCACTCCTGTTTTAATAAGCTACTGTGGCAAGTTTTGTAAGCTTATATATGGCAGTTCTTTTCCCCAAATGGCCATCCCTCTACCGAATATAGGTTTTCTTTTTCTCGACGGCAGGCACGGCCGGCCGGCCGCGATGCTACTGGGGTACTGGCTGTTATCTAGCACATGCACATGGCTGCAGCGATCGGCCTGCCGTGTCCTCGTGGGCGGCTAGGGCGTTTGTTTACTCGCGCCCCGATGGTCGCTTGGCGCTTGACCGATCCGTCCGCCACGCACGACGCGCCTCATGATCCGTGGCGGCGCACGCACTCGGCATACCCCCGCAACCGCAAATCCGTAATGCTAGCAGCTAGTATACGTACCGGTGTTGTGAGTATAATCTACAGTTTACCAGAGGATGTGCCGGTGTGCCCACCATGGCTATGTTTCGCGGGTAACCAAGCGAATCGCGGTAGCCACGGGCACAAAAGGCCTCCGATCTCGCGAGGGAGAGACGGCCCCTCCCTCTTGTGAATCGCTATTCCCTCACGTGACATCCCCGTGCCACACAGAGAGAGACCCTTTTGGTCCGCGCTCTGCCACTCCGTAACTGTGTAGAGAGACCACCGGCAAGTACAGTACGTATGCCCCTGTCCGATCAGTGGGTGCATACGCGTCGCCGCAGTGGCGCGGATGGCGCCGAGCTGCTAGGCCTAGAAGATGGTGGTGCGAGGAGTGAATGAGAAGATACGCTAGGATGGTCCGGCCCGGACCCGGAGCGTGGCAGCGCGTGCCCGCGCCACTGCACGCATGCATGGCCGGATCGGAGGTGGGCGTACGTGCTGGCCCATCGGGGGCGGCTCGGCGGTGGGCAATGAAGACAGACGGCCGGCGGCGGTCGGCGCATGCATTCAAATCCGGCGTCTGTTGGCTCTTAAGACCGTCTAGGCATAGATCTAGCGGGTGTGTTCTTTCAATTCGGGATAAATAAGTATGTAGATCATCCTAGAGCACAAACCAGAGAGAGTGGTAAGGGTAACGACTATCAGCGGGCTTGGCGAAGGTGGAAGCCATGTCGTCGGTGGCGTGGAGTGTTGGTGGAGTCCGGCGGGTGTAGATGTCACGCTCGCGGTGTCCGACGAGAGCAGGGGCAACGAGATCCAGTGGCGACACCGGTAGAGCTGTGGGTGGCAGCGAACCTCGTGTCATGAGCCCTCCAGCCCCCACCTCCTATTTATAGCGCTGCGTGATAGGAGCCCACCAGTCAGTAGTACAGCTGGGCATCCCCGATCAGAGCACGAGTCATGATCCGACTCGGTCGTTGGACCGAGCTCGGTGGAGATCAATCTAACAGCGTCCAGATCGCCGCCCCATGCATCTCGCTGCAGAGCACAATGGTTCGCGGGCGCTCATGCACCGTGCTGCGCAAATGAACACGCACGGCGATTGGAGCTCTGCTCTGCTGTCGCGGCTTGTTGGGTCTCTACCGGTCAAATTAATTTACAATGCGCGGTCATAATCTATCCTACTTTACCTTAGTTAGTTCAGTTGCACGCGAAAAGATCGTTGCCTCCCTTAATTAACGATGCATGGGACTTGGGAGCTAGGATAAGCTAATGTATTCTCGTCTTCGTCGGGCTTAGCGACGGACCAGCTAGCTAGCACACGTACGGTGGCGATGCCCGCCACCGCCCACCGCCCAGGCGCACGGACGGCAAGGGTCGAGCCGAACGGGCCTGGACGAGCCGTGTGGTGGTGGTGTGGTCCTCGCTCGCCTCCAACCGTGCGGGTGCGGGGCAGCAGAGACGCAGTTAGAATCTGACTTGGGTCTAGGGATACCTGCCGATCCCTTTGCCTCTTTTGCTTTGGCCGGGCACGAGCGACCACGCATGCACCAAGAGGAACCGAGTCGCACCGGCCCGGCGGCCAATTTTCTGCGTGGCCTCGCCTGCTCGCCACCATTCGTCGGTGCGATACGCTTCTTTATATACTAATACCACCACCACCATCGAGACGGGCGACGGCACCCTCATCATGCGTCTGGTATGTGGTGTGGTCGATCGATCGCGAGGTGAGCTAGTTGGTGGAGATCTGACTCTGCAAATCTGGGGGGCCGGGGACAACGCGCATGTTGGCATGCTGCCGCCCCTGTGCCGCTGTCCTCGCCCTGGCGTTTACTCGAGAGCCCCTTGTGGAGGCCATCAGCTGCTTGGGTTTCAGCCCCTTTTAACAAGGGCAGGATTATTTTTTCCCCCTACGCGATGTCGGTTCTTAGCCAGTTAGCCTATAGAGGTAATAAACCTGTGCATGCATGCGCGATCGCAGCAGGCACTGTGCATGGCACGTTCGGGCCGGGGATGAGGGGGGATCAGATTCGAAGCATCCACCCACTGCCACTTGCCTCTCGGATGCTGGCGAAACAAAAACAAAAGCACCGCATGTGTTGTGCGCGCGCGCGCGGCGTGGAGTGGAGTGGAGTGGAGGGGAATGAGGCCGAGCAGGCAGATCGATCACGGCAGCACTTACGTACCCGCGGCATGTTCTAAGGCTCCTGGGTCCTGCCGCTTTAGATCTGCGGATTGGACTCTGTTACCCGTTGCGTCTAGCGATCCGCGCCACGTACTGGGGAACAGCTAGCCAGCTAGACGTTCCAAAGCTTCTGATAAACGTAACGCTACCCACGCGCGTCGTCTTTAGATCGACCGATGGATCGTCCATCGATGTGCGGATGGATCACTGATGACCCGGCCGGCCGTTGAGCGGATCGATCGATCTGCCGCGTCGTGCACGCACGCAGGTGAGTAGTAGTACGTTGGATGTAGATCTACCGAAGGAGCAAGAGGGCAATGTGAAGAAATGATAGCCGTCGTCCCTTGCAGCGATCGGCGATCTTTATATTTTCCTGAAAAGAAAAGAAGGGCCGGTAGGGAGGGGAGTGATGAAATGATCAAGACCATCATCTTCCACGCACGCAGCATGCTAGCCTTTGAGCTCCTCCAGTGTGCCGGCCGTCCATAAGCCTTGCTTTGATTCTACTCCAGGGAGTGTGAAGCTGACAGACAGCTCGTAAGATCAGGATCGGAGCAGAGCTGCAGGGTGAAAAAGCCTTTTACGCGGCTCCATGATCGTACGGAAGCAGGTGGTCGACGGAGAGCGATGTCTGCGGTGCGATGACACCCACGCACCCACGTCCATCGCCCTGCCGATCCGATCGGAGCCGCAGCCGCCCCCGGGATATATGGCGATCGGCCGCGATGGATCGGGGCCGATCGAGCGGCCGGCCCGGATGATGATGGGTTCTATCTATCTACTCACATAATATATGTGTGCTCCCAAACTCGCCGGGGCCGGCGATCGACGTGGAGGCGTACGTGCATACGTGGCCAGCAGGGCTGGGGTATCATATGCTTCCGGACCAACAGTGCAAAAGCGATGGATGATTACTTTTGTTTCGGGCACCAACTCCATGCTAGGTGTCCCTCGATCCGGTGCACGCTATGCTATCCTCCATCTAAGTCCTTACCTCCATCGCCACCGAGACCAGACCAGATCGGGGAATGGGAATTATTGTATATGATAAAGATGTTATAACTCGATGACTCGATCGATCGCCGGGCGGGCGGACAGGGACAATTTACACTCCAACATGGGGACACCAGGCCTGCAGTGCTGGCTAGCTTGGCGCTAGTCAACCGAATGGAAACAACGTCCTCCGTCTCGTGGACTAGTGCGCGATCGCGTACCCCTATTAAATCCGCGGAAAATGGGCACGATCGCACGAATTTGAGAGCAACATGACATGTCCAGGAGCGGGGGAATCCGAGGGCGGCTACGAATGCATTCCACACCAAAACGTTGTGGAATCATTACACATTCACAATGAGAATGAGGATCTGGAAATTATCGTGGCGGACAAAGACACGTTAAGAAAAAGGCGGATTGCTCTATCGGCTAGCTAGCTATATAAATAATCAAATGCATTATTTGAAATCTGAATTGCGTGCTGCCCTACTTCTCAGTTCTCACGTGAATCGTTTCTAAGATTGTTGTCGGATAAAACTGCATCATGTCTAGAAAGTGTTGGTCTCCCTCGTTGTTGGAAATCATGAAAAGAAATGGGGATTGCTCTTATCGGCTACTATTGAACAAATGCCCCTAAAATATGACATCACTCTCATGTCAATATATTGGTTTCCCTCGTTTACTGGTTCTGTAATGATCTTTACACGACGGTTTCTCGCCACGGAAAATATACCGGCCGCTTTAATTATTACTTCTCTTGGTGCTTATCACTCTCACATAAGACAATCTTATTCGGTGGTGTGGTCGTTCTAGATGGTCCATGAAAGGTGTTTTATTATATTAATTAAAGTAAAATAAACGAACAGGCCAAGAAGAATATCTTTCAGAGTGGAGCCGAGCTTAGTCGCCCAGGATTTTATTCCTTTGCAGATGGAGTTTTGCAAGACTGATAGATGTTACAGCCAATTAATCGATCGAGACAACAGCGGGGCAGAGAGAGACGTCCACCGAACCAAGGTGACAAGTCACAAGTGACGGAACGCCCAGGGGCAGCAGGGCCAGCTTCGATCGCGTTCAATGATGGCTACTAGCTACTAATCTGGTGGTCCGCGGCCATGGCTGATGCCATAGTGCTACAGCCTATATAGCCACCGGGGCGGAGCCCTGCTGACCTGCTCGCATGGCACGGCACGGCACCAACAGAACGGAGCGTGCATGCCTTCCACTTTGCATGCCGCGGGAGAGCGACCCCGACTCACCCCGAGGCCGTGGTTGGTCGCCCTGCCCCTGCCTGCCTTCCATGCCATGCCGTTGCCTCGAGTGGAACGACCGATGCGTCCATCAAAGCTCGCAGCCACCCACCCATCAAACTCCTGTCGGAGTTCACACTCAGCTTGATCCGAATTGAACAGGCGGGTCCATGCAGGGCGGCGATCCAACGGATGGCGACGCTGCCTCGTGCCGATCGAACGGGCCAAGACCGGCAGCGACTCCTCGTTTCCTTTTCCTCAATGGTGTGGCCATTTTCCGAATTGCACCGGCAGAGCTGCAACTCCCCCCGCCCTGTCTGCCTGTCCCGACGAGGCGACGACGACGGCGATGGCCGGCAGCACCATTTCCTCCGCTTCGCCTGCTCAGCGCGCGGCGGCCTCCACCCGTCGGTCGGGATCTCCGTGGACGCACGCGACGCTGGAAATCCGCGAGAGCTTCTGCAGCGCGTGCGCTGTTGGATCGCTGGCTGCGATGGGCAACACGGCTGGCATTGGCTGCTGCTTCTACTGCTTTTATATACAAAGAGGAATTTAAGCACTGCACAGCTGGTCAATACGATCAAGGGAAGCGTACCGATCAGAGGACAATTGTTCGAAATAAATTACTTGATTAATCGTGGAGCAGGAGATGATGGGACGGGCAGAGATGGGCACTGCACGATTTCGTCAATAAACAACAGCGAAAGTACTAGCAAATGAAAAGCTACTGTAGATGGTAATAGCGAAAGTTCTACCTTTGCCGCGTCTGCAGAACGTGAGTGTAGCGTACGCATTTCGTACTGTCGCCTGGAGGAAAATCTGCGCGGAATCGTCGAGAATTCGGAATTCCCAGGAGCCAAGAAGAATCTGCGTCCTAGCAAGTGCTACGTGCAAAACGATTCATGGACCGTCCAGTTCCTCCCGGCGACAAATTTGCACCCGCTATGCTGTCATCATGATCCGCTATTCCGCTTCCAGGCAAAGCTGGCAAAGCCCTGTACTGCAAACTCCCAAGTCGGAGCAAACATGCCACCGTCTCCCGTTGGCGCTGCACAGAAAAACAATGGGAGTGGAGGTGGAAATGGTTTCACCTTTTCTTTTGGCACCCACTTGATGCCACTGTTTTTTTTTTTCGTCGCCATTGCGAGAAACTTCCGTCTACCACGTGCCTTTTCCGGGTACCTGATTCCCCACTGAGATGCACCTTTCTTCATGTCCCTTCCTGTGAAATGCACCTGGTAATTTCTCACGATATATATAAGGCCTAGTGGCTCTTTTTTGGTATTATCACACTTAGGCTGTTGTGGCGCATTAAGAGATTTACTAGGATTTTTGCCTGGGACGACTTTGTGTTGCCCTAGCCTTATTTTATAGATTTTTATTTAATTGCAACAATTCCTCAAACTACCTAAAACAGTGGACAGTAATAATAGTTTAATAAGAATGTTGGCTAAAAGACACTTGAGGTCAAGTGGAAAACATCAATGGGCATGCACCCGTGTGCCAAAGTTAAAAGGGCAATTCCAACTTAAAAACAGTGAGATAGTTTTTTTCTACTTGCCAAGTCATATAAACATTACATGTATAAACTTTATTCCCAATAGATGGTCTTATCAAAATAATTTTTTGTCCAATCACATATCTTTTTGTCCTATCATTTAACTATCACATCTATTTATACTTGGTTTTCGTGTAGAATAGTTTCTTATCTAAGAAACTATTTTTATTTTTTTTAATTTCAATACCATGTTACTATTTCGCTTTGTTTATACCCTAATTAATAAACATAGAAATCATCCTAGTTTCTAGGTTGGTTTGCTCGAAGACACCACCTACACGAGCAAAAAGAAAAAAAAAACAATCACAGAGACAATTTTTTAAAAAATATAAAATGATGGTGTATATTTTGCTATTATCAAGTAACAAAAATTCAACGAATACATTTTTTAGAAGAATAAATAACTAGACTAGTGTCGCCAGCATGTGTTTGGTTAACCACACTGGGCCCCGTTCGCTTCGCTGAAAAAACAAGCAAAAACGCTCTTCCGACTGATTTGGTGTGAGAGAAAAACACTGTTTCCGACTGAAAAAACAAGCTGAAAAGTATGGATTATAAGAGAAATGAACATGGCCTAAGTAATGTTAGATAACTCTATACTAGTTTTTTCTAGCCGATGGCAAACCTACTTCAAAATGTGTGAAATAATTTTTTTAAAAGAAAAGGACAAAATGTTGGTGCATCCGGAAAGACTTGAGGTCAACTAAAAAATATGCTTTGGATAGTTACTAAACTTTAGTCCCTATCATAACGGAAGTTTGATACTAATTAAGAGTATTAAATCTTCTACAACTAAAAAGAACAAAGTGTGGATATTTTTTGGTGTGACATTTGTTTTGATTCGTCCGTCTGCCCACGCCTGTGATCCCACGACATCTCCCACATGCTGCGTCCTTTGGTGCGATTCTCCTTGATTGAATATTACCTGTCATGTGATAGATGAATCACGGCAAAATAGGAAGTAAAAAATTATTGTGCTATCCATATACACATTGCATGTTTGCATGCACCAGCATACATGGCAACGAGCAAAAGAAAAGAGAATTAACACAGAAGGAAAGAGAATTAAGATAAAAAAAACATCTTTGCATTTCTAAGAACCTTGTTAAATCTGCCTATATTTAATTACCTCCCATCTTTGCATTTGCAAAAGGGACAGCTTTTTCCTCCTTTCATTTGGTTTCACGCTCACGTGTTCCATCGCCCTCGCTTGCTGTTTCTTGCTGAAATTGCCCTTGGGTCTGTTCATTTTGAATTATTTTCCCATATTCTAATTAAACTATAAAATTTTGAATTAGGATACGAGGTAAGACATGCAAACAGATATTTCAAAACTACCTGTAGAATCCAAAGAACTTAATAAATAAATCCTTCTGTAGGCAATACAAATTCTCTCTAATCTTTCATTTGGTGTAGTTAGTGTTATCATAGTACCCATATGTATTCATGGGAAATAAATCGTGGACAAAACGTGAATACTTTTTGGTGCGACATTCCAACATGGGTCCATTGTCCTGCCAATATCCTTGAGGCAGATCATATAAAGGATGAGAGTCCATCTATAAGATTGCTCACAAGAAACTCAAACTTATATCTGATCATGATAATGTTGAATTGCTTTGCATCAAAAGCATCAGCAATGATAAATGGGGACATAGGTTGTAGTATGCATAGTGGACGAAAACTCAACCTTAGCTTTCTCAGTAGCTTTTCTGAGCCTTTGCAGTGCTAGCTTATCCTTACTCAGATAGTCAAGAGGTGTGAAAGGTCCTTGTGTGGTTTTGGTAATTGAGTGACAACCTAGGTGGACTAATTGTGTTTATGTGAGATACACACGTGATTAGTCCACAGGTATATGTGTGTGAGCAACGTATGACATGAAGGTGAAAATAGCTTAGAGATGTTGCAAAGCTCACACATGTGATGATGAAGGAGCTCATTACAAATGAGACATGACATTGAGTCATGTGATCAAGGTGGAGAAGATCAAGACAAGACTTGGCTTGATGGACCGGTTGCAAGCGTGAAGGGTAAGTCAGAGGCTTTGGAGCGATGGACCATGTGGCGGTGAAGCTTAAGCAAGACTTGGCGCCGGTGGACGAAGGCAACGGTGAAAAGCAAGTGAAGTCAAGATCGATGAACCAATATGATCACGTGATGATATGGAGTGAATCATATCATTGTTGATCATGTTGGTGCATGTGTTGCATCAACATTGGAGGAGATGGAATAGAATGCGCAAGGCAAAGGTATAACCTAGGGCATTTTATTTCATCGGTCATAGGTGTGTAGAGAAGTTTATGACCAGATTTAGGATAGACGGCCGTACTATCAAGAGGGACAAACTTATTTACATATCGGTCATCTAGTGCCACTCGAGTAATCTAACTTTGCATCGTCGCTAGGATTGAGTGGCGTGGCAAGTTGAGTGGCTAATCCTTTAGAAAATGATTGTGAAAATGCTAACACACATACATATGGTGGTGTGCACTTGGTGGTGTTGTCACATTTATAAAGGAGATGAAGTTGGAGTTGATGTGAATCAACTCGACGATGAAACGGAGGCGAGAAGGGTTAGAAACTCCACCGGCGGAGTGTCCACCCGTAGAGTGCGGACAGTTCGACGGTGCCACTAGTGCCCTATACAGAAAAGATAGGGTCTCACAGAATGGACCGGACGCTGGTCACGTGGTGACCGGATGCTGGGGTCCTAAGTCCGGTCAATAGTGGCAGAGAGCGTGCTGGCGTTGGTCTTCAACCGGACGCTAGCGCTAAAAGTGACCGGACGCTGGTAGGGTGCGTCCGGTCAGGCTGACGTACTGTGACGTAGGCGACACAGAGAAGGTGGAGAAGGACCGAACACTAATGCTGCGTCCGATCGTGACCGACCGGACACGTCCGGTCGTGACTGGTACCTTACTGGAAACAACCGGATGGTAGGGTTGCTGCGCCTGGTTACTTTGTGCTGCTGCGTCCGGTCATCACTTGACCGTTGAGATCAAGTGACTGAGGTTGAATGGTGGCGACAGATGGTGAGCATCGTATCACAAGATCACTTGACAAGATTGATGATGATGCCACAAGTGATGCCAATGATGATGCTACTCCATGCACACTTGATGGTGATAATGATGGATCATGCTCGGGGTATGAGAGTGATGTTTCTTCAAGCTCTCCAACTACATCACATTGCTTCATGTCACAAGGTGACACTAAGGTATCTAATACAAATGTGATTGATCTTGATTCATATGAGGAGCTTCTAGATAGATATGGTTGCACGATCAAAGGTTTAGAAAAAGATATGGCTAAAACTGAGAAATTGAAAAATAAAAACTATTTTCTAAAGAACACATGTGAACAACAAAAGCATCTACTTTATGTTACTACTTGTTCACATAAGGAGCTAAAATTGGCTCATGAGGAACTTAATGTTGTTCATGATAACTTGGTACAAGACCATGCTTTTCTCACTATGGAGATTTCTAATGGAAAAAACAAAACTAGTGAGAGCTCATCACATGGATCAATTGATCAATCACATATTGTTGCTAACCCTTGTGATGTAGGCAAGAAGCATGTATCCACCTCTTGTGATGATTTATTAGCTTTGACATGTTCTTCGCATATAGATGCTTGTTCTACTTTTATGTCTTGTAAGACTAACTTTTTGAAGGAGAACAATAAGCTCAAAAATGAAGTGAAGAATTTGAGCAATAAGTTAGAGAGGTGCTACAACTCAAAAGTCACCTTTGAGCACATGTTGAAGACTCAAAGAAACTATGGTGATAAATGTGGCCTTGGCTTCAAGAAGAAAATGACAAAGGGTGAAAGAAAGAGAGAAAGAAAGATGAAGAAGCTACAACAAAGAAAGCTTTCTCATACCATGTGCTACCGGTGTCATGAAGCGGGACACCTTGCAAATGGTTGCCCTAACATTGAGAAGCTTAAGAAGATAAAAGAAGAAGAGAGGCTCAAGCATGTGAAGTGTTTCAAGTGCCGCACTTGGGGTCACCTTACCTCAATATGCCCAACCAAGCAATTGGTGAAGCAACTAGAAGAGCCTCAACCAAAGGCACAAGTTGAGCAAGAGAAGACACCCCAAGAGCAAATCAAGATCAACCATGAAGATGGTGGTGATTTGATAATAAAGAAGAAGAAAACAAGAAGGGGTGAAAAGGCAAGGCATCCAATACAAACTCAAGATGCTAAGATAATGAGCAAGAATGAAGATGAGAAGAAAGATTATGCTCACATCAAGTGCTTCAAGTGTGGAAGTATGGGACACTTTGTCTCTAAGTGTCCTGCCAAGCTTGAGAAGAAGACTCGAGCAATCCATGAGAGGCAAGGCAATGAGAAACACCACATGAGCAAGGAAGAGAAGGCTCAATCAAAGAGAAAGTGCTACTCATACCGGAAAAGGAGACACATGACACATTCATGTCCCCTAGGTAATATTTCTAAGTCTATTTTAATTGTTGATAATGATTCTATGCTTAGGAAGGGTAGTAATGGTACCTCTATGGTTGCTATTGCAAAACATCCCGCTATTCATACTAAGGCTATGCCTAAGTATGTTGCACCTAACTTGAGAGGACCCAAAGTTGTTTGGATACCATCAAAAAGTGGATAATTATTTGTAGGTACCATCAGCATTAGAGACTTGGTTCAAATGATATTCATCTTGTTGATCATGTAGTTGAGCCAAGTATTGCTAAGTGATGATCAAACCCGATACCAAGTGAAAATTAAGTGAAGTCCTAGTGCTATCAACGTACAAGTGCTATAATTCAAGTTGTTGGTAATTCATTGGATATATTTGTTGACTTGCAAATAATTGAGTTGAAGCTTGCTAGTTGGACGATCATGAGCTAGCCAAGGTATATCTCTTGTTGATCATTTCATTCGGGTGCATATGAGTTGATTGAATTGGATAAATATGCAATGTTGCTTGCTATGAGATGATTGAATGGATAATTGATTAGTAGTCAAGTTTGGATTGATTTGTGTTGGATAAGTTCATAAGATGATATTTAGTAAGTGGTTTGAATAGATATATATCTTATGGAAGTATTCAAACAAGTTAGTTTTAAGTTTGATTCATATTTGATGAAGTATAGCTCAATTGTTGAAATCTATCATATATTGTAAAATCTGAGCTAGCTGTGATCTTAGCCATGTTTGAGTGATCAAAACTTATTGGATTGGTATAAAAATTGGTGTAAATGCTCTAGACTTATGGTATAAGATGTTGTACAATTTTCATGATACTTGGATAAGAAATGCTTCGGTTTTGGAGTGGATCTTGTCAGCTATAGTGCAGCAGTTTTTAGCATGTAGCAGTGGTGGAAGAATTGAAATATGGTAGTAATATAGAAGCCAAATGAAGCTAAAATTTTTACAGCTGCTAGATAACTTAGTGATGCACACCTCCACCAAATTTCGTGGTATTTAGATTTGTACTTTGGGAGATATGCTTATTTCTTTAAAGAGTACAAAATCTGTCAGAAAAGCGATAAATATTGGATTGATCTAGAGTCGCTTTGATTGAAAGGTCCTCAAATTGGAAACATGTTTATACATAATTGAGGCACCTAAGTTTGGTATTATGATGATCTTTAAACATGACAAGCAAAGAGTACAAGGCCATTTGTTTGTAGAGTGTACTTTGCACACATTCGGTACTCAAATTGGAAGATCAAGATCAAACTCAAGATGAAGATGAAGTTTAAGTTCTAGTGACTATTGAAAATCATTTGGTAGAAAGAAAAGGACTTAAGCAAGTAAAAAGAAAAGAACTTAAAGAAGGAATCAATGTTACTCATCAAGTTAAGTCCATCACTTGGATCAATCAATCAAGTTATTTCAAGTGAGTATCAAGAATAGTTTTTTGGAGAGAGGTCACTTCTCCCTAGTGTAGGGGCTTGCCGCCTATGAGTAGGTAAACCAAGTGTGGTACTTGGAAGGTTAACATAGAAGTGGTGATCCGAGGGACATTTAAGATGCTTAGTTGAAGTAATCAAAAGGATTAATTAAGAAAAGCAAGCAACACCCAAAAAAAGAGCTAATCGTGATATTTCAAGTGGTATTCTCGCATTAATGCTCTCATGCAAGCATTGATTAAAAGATGAAGCAAGCCAACCACAATAAGTAAGTGCACTTGATCATAAGTGGTATTCATTTCATATGGGTGAAGAATAGAATTTAAAATGGTATCTATTGGTCTTCACCAAGCTTATAATTGGACTTCACATTGCTATTAGAGTAATAAATTAGAATCTATGTGACTATCCTCTACTCCAACATAGCAAATGTATCATTATAATGTGCATGATCATTTCATCCCTTACTAGTATGTGGTTAGTGCATATAGTACATACTTCATAGGATCATGCATAACAAATGAAATGTTTACATTCATAGCCTACCACTATTGCTTGAATGATTAATTGATCTAGTGGTTAGTATATGAATTTGTTCATGAGCTAAGTAAACCCAAGTACTTGATTTAATTTGGATTATCAACAAGTGACAAGTACAATATTGGCAAGATAACCCTTACAAGAGGTGTGAAGAAGCTTATTATTGGTTCAAATCGGACTTGAAAGCTTAGGCAAATCAATTTAGTTCAAGTCAACTTAGAAGCTCATGATAGTGATAAGAGTACAAGCACAAGACAACAATGCAAATGGATATATAGTTTATTTGTTCTAAGTGGTATCTAGACTCAAGTATTTCATCAAAAAAATCACAAGTAATGTCTAGATCAACCCACAAGTAATATCCTATAAGTGGTACTCATGAAGATAGCAAATGTTCAAGAAATGGTCAAAATTGACAAATCCAACAAGTGGTTCCATGCTAGAAAATTCTTTCAAGTGGTGTCATATCTACACGTGGTATCAATCATGCAAGACGATGGTTCCACAAGTGATCCTCAATTTTAAGTGATCATCAAATGAAGAATGCATTCCTCACCTACAAGAGCTCAAGTGTATTGAATGGATGACCCATGCTATCACATAGGGGGAGGTGTCCCACAATTGATATCAAGATCAAAGATCCTATGTGTGGTATCTCAAAAAGCCCTACACAAGATACAAGTGGCACAAGTTACAAGTGATATCTACAAGTGGTGTCATTCCAACAATCAAGTGATGTCCATAAAAAATGCAAAATTCAAGCCTCAACCATCTATTGTATCAATGAGAAGCACACCTTTTATGGAAATTGATGACAAAGGGGGAGAGATTGTAGATATAAAAGCTTTGGGAGAGATTAAAACAAAGAAGTAGAGGTTGGATATAGACATGAACAAAGAGGGAGCAACATTGAAGAAAAGAGATGGATCAAAATTCTTGGACAAGAGAAGCACACAAATAGGGGGAGCAAGCTCATGAACTTTGATTGATTGCATTTGATATGTGCATATTCATGTGCTTGCATGCATTGCATAAGTTCTTAAATTCAATATGCATACTTGTGTGATGTATGCTAGTTGTAAAATTTGATTGATGAAATGAAAACTAGCATGCATAGGATGATAGCTAGACACTTGGTATGTTTTTCAAGTAATACTAGTACCTTGCTTTTAATGTTGATCTCATGAGGTATCTAGTGCTTTTTATTTTTCCAAGTGTTATCTAGCTAACCATGGTGCTAAGGATGAACTTAAAGGTGCAACTTCGATTGATATCTCACTTTAAAGGTTTATTCTATACATCTTAGCATCATTCGGTAGTAATTACTCTCCCATATTTCTAATCTATGCATATGTGCGAGGTAAGACATGCAAACAGATATTTCAAAACTACCTATAGAATCCAAAGAACTTAATAAATAAATTTTTCTGTAGGCAATGCAAATTCTCTCTAATCTTTCATTTGGTGTAGTTAGTGTTATCATAGTACCCATATGTATTCATGGGAAATAAATCGTGGACAAAACGTGGACACTTTTTGGTGCGATATTCCAATATGGGTCCATCGTCCTACCAATATCCTTGAGGTAGATCACATAAAGGATGAGAGTCCCTCTATAAGATTGCTCATAAGAGACTCAAACATATATCTGATCATGATAATGTTGAATTGCTTTGCATCAAAAGCATCGGCAATGATAAACGGGGACATATGTTGTAGTATGCATAGTGGATGAAAACTCAACCTTGGCCTTCTCAGCAGCTTTTCTGAGCCTTTGTAGTGCTAGCTTGTCCTTACTCCGATAGTCAAGAGGTATGAAAGGTCCTTGTGTGGTTTTGGTAATTGAGTGACAACCTAGGTGGACTAATTGTGTTTATGTGAGATACACACGTGATTAGTCCACAGGTATATGTGTATGAGCAACGTATGACATGAAGGTGAAAATGGATTGGAAATGTTGTAAAGCTCACACATGTAATGATGAAGGAGCTCATTGCAAATGAGACATGACATTGAGTCATGTGATCAAGGTGGAGAAGATCAAGACAAGACTTGGCTTGATGGACTGGTTGCAAGCATGAAGGGTAAGTCAGAGGCTTTGGAACGATGGACCGCGTGGCGGTGAAGCTTAAGCAAGACTTGGCGCCGATGGACGAAGGCAACGGTAAAAAGCAAGTGAAGTCAAGATCGATGAACCAATATAATCATGTGATGATATGAAGTGAATCATATCATTGTTGATCGTGTTGGTGCATGTGTTGCATTGACATTGGAGGAGATGGAATGGAATGCGCAAGGCAAATGTATAACCTAGGGCATTTTATTTCACCGGTCATAGGTGTGTAGAGAAGTTTATGACTAGGTTTAGGATAAATGGCCGTACTATCAAGAGGGGCAAACTTATTTACATATCGGTCATCTAGTGCCACTCGAGTGATCTAACTTTGCATCATCGCTAGAATTGAGTGGCATGGCAAGTTGAGTGGCTAATCCTTTGAAAAATGATAGTGAAAATGCTAACACACATACACATGGTGGTGTGCACTTGGTGGTGTTGGCACATTTATAAAGGAGATGAAGTTGGAGTTGATGTGAATCAACTCAGCGATGAAACGGATGCGAGAAGGGTTAGAAACTCCACCGGCGGAGTGTCCGCCCATAGAGTGCGGACAGTCCGATGGTGCCACCGGCGCCCTATACAGAAAAGACAGGGTCTCATAGAATAGACCGAACGCTGGTCACGTGGTGACCGGACGCTGGGGTCCTGCGTCCGATCAGTGGCGGCAGAGAGCATGCAGGCATTGGTCTTCGACCGAACACTGGCGCTGAAAGTGACCGGACACTGACAGGGTGCGTTCGGTCAAGCTGACGTACAATGATGTAGGCGACACAAAGAAGGTAGAGAAGGACCGGACGCTGATGCTGCGTCTGATCATGACCGACCGGATACGTCCGGTCACGATTGGTACCTTACTAGAAACGACCGGACGCTGGGGTTGCTACGTCCGGTCACTTTGCGCTGCTGCATCCGGTCATCACTTGACCGTTGAGATCAAGCGACTGAGGTTGAACGGTGGCGATACGTGGCGAGCATCCATTGACTGGACGCTGAGTTCCTACGTCCGGTCGATATGATCGGCGCGTCCGATCAACCCGGAAAATGCCTAGTGAAGGGGTAACGGCTAGTTTAGTCCGTGGAGCTATAAATAGAAGGGTGTCTCGGCCATGGCTGGTGCTGAGCACCTCGGAGGACTTTGTGTCCATGTTTGAGAGTGCTTAGGAGCCCTCCATCTCATATATGGTTGATAGTGATCATTTGATTGCGTGAGGGAGCGATTCTAGTGTGATGCATCGTGAGGTTGCATCGAGTGGCACTAGGTGATCGAGTTGCAAACCGGTGGTGCTTGTTACTCTTGGAGGTTGCCACCTCCTAGATGGCTTGGTGGTGGTCTCCATCGAAGCCCACAAGAAGCTTGTGCGTTGCTCCAGAGAAGAGTTTTGTGAGGGACATTGTGCTCGCCCTACGGGAGCCGCGAAGAGCAACTCTAGTTGAGCGTGTCATTGAGCTACCCTCACTTTCGGGGTAGGTTCTTATGGTGCCCGACGTATGGGCTTGGCGAGTGATGCCAATTAGCCACCGAACCACCAAGTGAGCGGTCGACACAATAGGGACGTAGCGTGCTGGCAAGCACGTGAACCTCGGAAGAAAATCACCGTGTCAACCTTGTTCTTCCCGTTGGTTTACAATCTCCTTACATAAGCTTGTAATTACTTTTTATACATTGTGCTTGTGTAGTTGCTCTTGTAATTAGTTAGCTTATGTAGCTCACTAGTTACCTTCTTGCTTGTGTAGCATGGAAGTAGCTCCCTTGCGTGGCTAATTTAGTTTGTGTAACATTGTTAGTCACATTACTTAGTTTGTGTAGCTAAGTATTTGTGCTCTCTAATTTGGCATTGGTTGCCTTGTTATTGAGCATTGCTTGTGAGCTTAGTTGGCCTTGTGCTTTTGCTTACTAGCATGTGTAGGAGCTCCCTTATTGCTTAAAGTACTAGTGGCATAGGTTTGTGTGACCTTGCTTTTAGAATTAATTAGGTGAGCTCTAAATAGCCCGACACCTTAGTTACTTAATTAATATCTTTGTTAGGTGCTAGAGAACATTGATAGAGGGGTGTAGTCTTAGTTAGATCGATTGTTTTAATTCCATACTCGTTTTGGTTAGCCTACGCGATTAATTTTAGAAATGACTATTCACCCTCCCTCTAGTCCGCCATCTCGACTCTACAAGGTGCACCATAAAATTATGCACCACTAAGAAAAGTGTCTCTATTGGTTGTCTTGACCTGAAAAATATGTCGAAATTAAGAATTACAACACCTAATTCAACATCTTGGAATATATACTCAAGTGGATACCTTATTCTACAATATATGTCTGTGTGGAATAGTCCTAAAACCACACATATTTATACGGTGAGTATAACATACTTTGTTTTAAAATTTTATGAGAGATTTTTTAAGACACGCAGTATTATCCATGTGACATGCACTAATATTTACATATATACTCGAACCTGTGTGTACATGATTATATGGAGATGCAGCGGAACTTATTCATGGATTTATTGGCACATGAAAGAAATGGATATCGGAGAATTCTTTCTGCCGATATAAAATATTATCTTAGCCATATCACGAAAAAGTCTATACAGTAGAGTTTGTGAGCCTGCGACGCCGCGCTCTCTGTGACTGTGTTAATTTCACGAACTTTGCTTTTTGAATTAAATGTCACTTTAACATCAGTATTTAATTTAACAGTATTGTTATCTTATCGTACGATCCGTGTGTTTTTAGTACAAAAAATTTAGTTGTCCTGTAGCAACGCACGAGCACGCTACCTAGTATAGATTAATTATAAAACTAATTGTATAAATCATGACTAATTCACGAGATGAATCTATTAAGCCTAATTAGTCAATGATTAGTGAACGTGATGCTACAATAAACATATGCTAATCATGGATTAGTTAGGCTTTAAATTCGTCTCGCGAATTAGTCACGGCTTATGTAATTAGTTTTATAATTACTTCATGTTTAGTCCTCCTAATTGACATCTAAACATTCAATGTGACAGGGACTAAACTTTATTCCCTGAATTCAAACACCCCCCTAATGCTCTTCCACATAAGTTCAACTCCAACCGCTGCTCACAAGGAGAAAAGAGAAAAACAACATATCACAGCATAGTGGTGTCTTTTATTGCATGAAACCATTCCTTTTCCACTTACAAATTTGTATACTATCTGTTTAACTTTCCTATGTACCAAAATGATAATCAAACTACTTTTCTGCAGCTGGCCATAGAATAACTTATTATATGACCACTTTGAGTTACGATAATTACCATGCTAATTTATGAGATTACAGTAACTCCTTACTAAGTGATTCACTATAACATTATCGTAAATATCACCGTGAGTTGTAGTAACACGAGTATCGTAAATGCATATTCATGTTATCGTAAATTGGTACAAATATTATCGTAAATCAAGGTGGCTATAGAATAAGTTGTTCTATGGCCAGCTGCAGAATAGCCTTATATATATATATATATATAGACTTTGCAAAAATTAAATAACAATTAATTTGATCATGTACAAGGTTTAGATATAAAATTTGTATTAAAGTGCTCCGAGGTGATATTGGGCCTAATTGGTTTGCGACCAAAATTTGCCATGCCAAAGATTTGTCAAACCAAAGTTAGGTAAAAAAGTTGCCATGGATTTGGCAAGCCAAATGTGAGAGGTTGGCAAATTTTAATAGCCAACCAAATAATAGCCAAAATTATGACTTACCAAATCTTTGGTTTGACAAATTTTGTAAGCCAACCAATTAGGCTCATTGATTCTCTAGCAAATGCCAACATATTTATAAGAGAATATAATGGTCAAAATCAAATTTATATGATTTTTACTTAATCAGAATCTACTTATTATTTTGGAAGAGAGAGTATTTACATGTGGACAGCAACTTGGTACGTAGGGTTGCAAGTGGATACTAATAGTGTTTTATGTGCTGATTAATTATGATCTCCTGAAGCCTGATCGGTAGCTGGTCTTTGCAGCCGCCACTATGCTGACAGCCAGCAGCAACTGCTTTTACAAGCAGCCGAACAAGGCCTATGTACTATACTACTACTATCATATTTCTAGGCTATAGTCTACATAAATTGAAACTTTTCTACGCTATGACCGAGCAGTCGCATATTTAGAGACGGTAGCCATCCATGATATTCAGAGACGGAGAATTCAGCAGGCTGTGCTGCGGGTGCAGCTGCAGCAGCCGAGCCGTCCAAGCAGCCAGCAGCAAGCCGCTAAAGCCAGGCTAGCAGTTAAAAAAATGATTATTGGGTTGCCGAGCCGATGTGCTGTACTGCCGCTGCCGCAGTTAAAAAAAAAGGCTTAAATCAAGAAGCGAACACGCGACCTATGAGATGATGAATAACGAGGGACCGTGTACAGTTCTCCACAAAGAACGCAGCGGGTCAGTTTGGTTCAGAGGCTAGCTTTGCTCTGCCTTACCAGCAAGAGCAAGCCTCGCCTTGCCCACAAGAGCGAGCCAGATTAGCTAACGAGGCTAGCAAGGATATTTTTCGGGGTGTTTGGTTCTCCTACTAAAATTTAGTCCCTATCACATCGAATGTTTGACACTAATTTAGAATATTAAATGTAGACTAATTATAAAATTAATTGCACAGATTAAGACTAATTTACGAGACAAATCTATTAAGCCTAATTATGCTCATGTTTAGTCTTTCTAATTAGTATCCAAATACCCGATGGTACATCTACTGAACTTTAGTCCCTAGATCCAAACACCAGCACAAGCTTCAATACAACTAGCTCAATAACTAAGAGATCGATCGGTTCTTAAAGTGTCTTGTCTCGCCTGCCCTGGTTGAGCAAGACTTGCCTTGCCATCCGGGGCAAGCTAAATTCGCTCTCTCAAAGTAGCAAGGTAAAATTTTGCCAACAAAGGCTACGAGGCAAGCTCGCTCAAGATCCGATTACCTGTTTAGTTTTGATCTCTCGTTAGGTAAAGTAGTATAATAGCTGGCAAGGCATCCAAGCAGTCCCTAAAATGTATAGGCCTCCTGTACAGCCTCGCTGAACAAGACAAGACAAAGCTTTGTTTGAAGGTCTAAACATGCCGGCATTGCCACATCCAAGCCCGGTTATCAGCCGATTCCGCCTTCATGGCCCTGCGCACTTCTACGGGTCTGCCCTCAGCAAGCGGTGCTGCGTAGCTGTGCAGCCACAGTTGCGTCTGTACGGTGTTTCGAGAAAAGTACGAGCCTTCTTGGTTAAAGACCAAAATTTACGATACCAATCGTAGCGCAAGCCAAAATAAGGGTACACCAATATTAGGGCAAATCAATATATATTTTGATAAGAGATAATAATGTTGGTACTTGGTTTGCAGCCAATATAAGAGAAAAAAATTGGCTTGCTAATATTTTTTGAAGTTATTGCCAAAATTTTGGCATCAAACCAGTTGTAAGTGAAATCTCTTGAACACGCCCATATTTTAGGTTGGTAAAAATTAGCTTACAACCGAACACTCCTATATATTTGCTATTATCAAGTATACAAAAATTCAACGTGAAACACAATTTTTAGAAGAAACAATGATCGTTGAATCTATTTTTGTAATAAACTTATTTAAAGATATAAGTGTTGTTAATATTTTCTACAAACCTAGTAAGACTTAAAAAAATTTGATTGGCACAAATGCCATAGCGATACTTATTTTGTGACGGAGGGAGTACATGTTAATAAAAACATAGTTTGCATAAATTGAACCAAAAAGAACTTACTGTCAGGACAATTCGTTTGATTATATTTATCCTTTCTATATATACGCTAGAAAAGGTTGCATTAATAAAGCCTAACATTTATTTAGATTACATGGTTAAACAAGACGGAGAACGATTGATGAAAAAGAAGGGATGTGGAGTCGTGGACAGTTCTCCACGACGAGCACATCATACCACATCCTAAAACCCGGCAATTTGCTGGTCCCGGCCAGCCAAACGGGCTTCCCCAGCACCGGCAGCGCCCCTCGGAGAAAGGAAGGTTCCTTTCACCCATCTCGCCATCTCGGTGTGAATTACTGCCACTGCCAGGACGAAGCGTGTCACATGTCCTTTTGCAGTCGCCAGCAAGAGCAGGGTGGCGAGAAGCCAGGAGCAGGAGCAATCGCCAGGAGAAACCAGGAGCAGGAGCAGGAGCAGGAGCAATCGCCAGGAGAAGCCAGGAGCAGGAGCAATCGCCAGGAGAAAATGGAGGAGCCGATGCTCGGCTGGCAAGCAGCAGCAGGAGCAGTTGCCTGACGGAGCTCGAAGCTGAAGGAGCCGAAGCTCGGCTCGATAAACCCGGCTTCTTGGGCCAGGACGGGTTGGGTTCATGAGCCGGGCTGCCCATCGGACCACATGCCCCCACCCGGCTTTCCACGTGCCACCTGGCGACTGGAAGGACGGTGCCACCGAGGCGCTTTCCTACGTGTACTAGTAAATGCCATTTTTGCAAGATGTCCTTACAGTTCTTCAAAATTAGGTACATGTTCATACCATTTTTCTTATACTACTTGGACAGTTCTTCAAATTGTGGATCCAGGCTGGCTGGCTGGGGATTGACCACCGTAGCGTTTCCTGTCTGGCTTCCGATGTTCTTGCGCGGATGGGCTTACTGTTCTTCTAAATTATGGATCCTGATTACGCAGGTTCCATTATAACCGTTGTGGTGCGGAGACTTCTACAGAGATGCCAGGAAGAAAGACGTTTCAAATGCAAAAAATGAAATTGATTTGGAAGAAAATAATCATTGTTTCATGGTTGATGGCATTTTTAAATTTTGATATAATAAAGAACAATTTTTTTAACAGACTAACAATGCTGGTGCACTGACCATGTCATTGGCATCACATTTAGTGCTCTTTGAGACGTAGAAATCTTACGGAGACCACTTCATTTTTTAGAGGAAAAACATGGTAATAGGAAAAAAAATCCCGGTGTTCCAAAGGGGCCCGTGAGAACCGCTAAGTATGATCCACAGGATACTAACATATACTCCATCTTTTCTAATTTATAAGTTATTTTTGGCTTTTTCTTGATATATAGTAAAAGCTATGTATCTAGACATAGTGTATACTAAGATACATAATAAAACTATATAAAATTATGTATCTAGAAAAGCCAGAACGGCAATTTAGAATAGATGGAGTACTATTAATACAGAGTGAAAATTATCCGCAAAAGGGAAGCAGCCAAACAACATATATACTCAAGATTTAGTAGAAGTTATGAAATTTACCATAGGTTAGAATCTATTCATCACTTGTTTTTAATGTCATTATGCTAATTTTCTACAACGTGCCACTTATTTAGTTTTGAGTATTGAAGTATCAACCAAAATTAACGACTAATCTAGTAATTGGTCAAAACAAGATGGACAAAAACAAAACACATTGTTACAATACATGTTGTAGCCATTTGTAGGTTGATATGGCTAACTAGGAATGATTCGTTTTAATAAATAAATCCAAAAATCTTTTTTTTTTCGCATGTCTTACTCAAGGCGACATATTAGCTACGGTTATAGTCTGGGTTGCAACTTACCGAGCAACAATCGAAGTCTATAATTTATGTGGCCTCCTATTCGAGTCAAGGCATTACATTTGTTCAGCTAAATGGATGGCCTTTTTATTTTCAAAATAATTTTTAATCCAAATTCCCCTGTATGGGAGACACTTTTGTAAAAAGGAGTTGAAGCTGAAAACTTCTCTTTATTTGAAAAAAAAACTCAGGGTCCGTTTGGAATGTGAGAAAAATTTCATGTTTCTGTGTTTTTCCTATGAAATTAAACTGATTCTTATAAAGTTCCTGCATGATTCCTTTTAAAATCTTGTGTTCCAAAAAGGGCATCGAGATTTAATAAAAAAATTAAGTTTTAAATTATTGGATTTGTAACCATGCACAATGTTATGTAGATTTGTGTTTATTGAAAACATTTAGAAATTCCTATAAATTTGGAGGATTTAATAACACATTATATAATATATCAACGTTCAAATATATATACACATCAAAGAATATGGAAAAAGTGAAATGTGCCCATTATTTTCTATGGTAGGTAATATGTTTAAATGAACATAACTAAAACGGAGCAAAATCAAAATCTGATGTCGGACATGCTTGTGCTTTGATTATTTGTTATCACAATGCTTGAAAACAACTTGAACCATTACTAATATGAATACACTTCTCTTGACATATGAATTAGAGATTATATTTTTTTAGATGGTGCCTTAGCACGTTTTTCATTAAGGAGGAGTAGAAAATTTTGTTACAAAACTGTCGAGTTACAGTAATCCAAAGATTACCGAAACCTACAGCCCGCACCTCTCACACTTCTCGTACGAGGCTGTGATTACACAAGATACTATTTTGTGACTAAGACAAGGATACACCTCCAACCTCGTCGATCCCGACTATATCCAAGTTCATGGCCAACGAGTCAAATTCCCCACCAAAAAGAAGCTGCAACACCTCCTGCTCGAAGGCTGATAACGATGCCTAGAAGGTTGATTTGTACTTGCGCACCGTCTCAGAGTCGATGTTGGGCGAGCTTGCTACGACTCCCAGCTTCTGCATGAGCACGCACTGAGCCTGCTTGGTGCAGTCCGCCTCATGTGGTTTCGCATCAAGGCGGTCACTGCGCCGCAGCGACAGAATGGAGACCAGCGTCCTAGGCCTACGCAGCCTAGGCGGCCCGTGGATGAGGGGCGTCTGCAACGGAAGGCAAAGTCACACCTCCAGCGTTTCCTGAAGCGTAGGTGGTACAGGCCCCGACGACGCTGGCCAACCCGCGTCGTCATCGCTCGAGGAGTCCCTCGGCACGCCCAGCATCTCCATTTCCCTGTGCGAAGTCAAGACCGGCTAGACATCGCTAGGATCGTCGACCACGAAGGTGGCCATGTCCCCATGTCCTGGTTCTGAAGTGGAGCGACGGTTTGGGGCAGAGCTTGGATTGCCACTTCAACCAACATTGGGTCCAGCATCGAGTCGACTGCCGGTGGCACTTGCCTCGGCCGACTCCACAGCACCAGGTCCACCTCAGCCTCGAGACCAACTACCTTGCATGACGAGCTAGTGAAAGGTCCTTGTTTGGTTTTGGTAATTGAGTGACAACTTAGGTGGACTAATTGTGTTTATGTGAGATACACAGATGATTAGTCCACAGGTACATATGTGTGAGCAATATATGCCATGAAGGTGAAAATGGCTTGGAGATATTGCAAAGCTCACACATGTGATAATGAAGGAGCTTAAATGCACATGAGACATGACATTGAGTCATGTGATCAAGGTGAAGAAGATCAAGACAAGACTTGGCTTGATGGACCGGTTGCAAGCGTGAAGGTGAAAGGTCCTTGTTTGGTTTTGGTAATTGAGTGACAAACCAGGTGGACTAATTGTGTTTATGTGAGATACACAGGTGATTAGTCCACAGGTACATGTGTGTGAGCAACATATGCCATGAAGGTGAAAATGGCTTGGAGATGTTGCAAAGCTCACACATGTGATGATGAAGGAGCTTATTGCACATGAGACATGACATTGAGTCATGTGATCAAGGTGGAGAAGATCAAGATAAGACTTGGCTTGATGGACCGGTTGCAAGCGTGAAGGGCAAGTCTGAGGCTTTGGAGCGATGGACCGCATGGCGGTGAAGCTTGAGCAATACTTGGCACCGATGGATAGAGGCAACAGTGAAAAGCAAGTGAAGCCAAGATCGATGAACCAATATAATCACGTGATGATATGAAGTGAATCATATCATTGTTGATCGTGTTGGTGCATGTGTTGCATCGACATTGAAGGAGATGGAATGGAATGCGTAAGGCAAAGGTATAACCTAGGGCATTTCATTTTATCGGTCATAGGTGTGTAGAGAAGTTTATGACCGGGTTTAGGATAGATAGCCGTACTATCAAGAGGGGCAAACTTATTTGCATATCGGTCATCTAGTGCCACTCAAGTGATCTAACTTTGCATTGTCGCTAGGATCGAGTGGCGTGGCAAGTTGAGTGGCTAACATCCTTTGGGAAATGATTGTGAAAATGCTAACACACATACACATGGTGGTGTACACTTAGTGGTGTTGGCACATTTACAAAGGAGGTGGTGTTTGCAGGGATGAGATGGGTTTTAGGTCCCTCTCTCCCTCCCACCTCGCAAGCTCGGTGGGATTCGGCGCTTTCGGGAAAATGGAATGCCTACTTTCTATTGCGCCGGATGCAAATTCTTATGGTTAGCACACTTGAGCAAGGGTGAAGAGAATGGAGGAGATGCCAGCGTCGGTCATGTGACCGGACGCTGGATCCAAAAGCATCGGACGCTGCCTGCCTATGTCCGGTCGTACTGACGTGGAGTGTACCAGTAGCTGGAGAGTGACCGGATGCTGGGGCTACGTCCGATCACGTTCGACCAGATGTGTCCGGTCATGCTCGGGAGCTTACTGGAAACGACCAGACGCTGAGGGTCTAGCATCCGGTCAGTTGAAGCTGCTGCGTTCGGTCAGGTCAAGTGACCATTGGAATCAGGACACGTGGTCGTCTATGGGCGACCGGACGCTGAGGTCCAGCGTCCGGTCAACACGACCGGAGCGTCCGGTCGGCTCGACCGTTGCCCAGTGAAGGGGTAACGGCTAGTTTAGCCCTTGGGGCTATAAATAGAAGTGGCCTTCGGCCATGGCTGGAGTGGAGCACCTTGGAGGACTTTGTGTCCATGCTTGAGAGTGCTTGGGAGCCCTCCATCACACATATACTTGATAGCGATCATTCGATTGTGTGAGTGAGCGATTCTAGTGCGATTGTATCGTGAGGTTGCATCGAGTGGCACTAGGTGATCAAGTTGCAAGCTGGTGGTGCTTGTTACTCTTGGAGGTTGCCACCTCCTAGATGGCTTGGTGGTGGTCTCCGTCGAAGCCCGCAAGAAGCTTGTGCGACGCTCCGGAGAAGTGCTTGTGAGGGGCATTGTGCTCGCCCCGCGGGAGCCGCGAAGAGCAATTTTAGTAAAGCGTGTCATTGAGCTACCCTCACTCAAGGGGTAGGTTCTTGTGGCGTCTGACGTACGGGCTTAGCGGGTGATGCTAATTAGCTGTTGAACCACCAAGTGAGCGGTCGACACAACGGGGACTAGCGTGTTGGCAAACACGTGAACCTCGAAGAAAAATCATCGTGTCAACCTTGTTCTTCCCGTTGGTTTGCATCCCCATTACACAAGCTTGCAATTACTTTTATATATATTAAGCTTGTGTAGTTGCTCTTGTAATTAGATAGCTTGTGTAGCTTGCTAATTACCTTCTTGCTTATGTAGCATAGAAGTAGCTCTCTTGCGTGGCTAATTTGGTTTTAGTAACCTTGTTAGTCACATTGCTTAGTTTGTGTAGCTAAGTATTTGCGCTCTCTAATTAGACATTGGTTACCTTGTTATTGAGCATTGCTAGTAAGCTTAGTTAGCTTTGTACTTTTGCTTACTAGCATGTGTAGGAGCTTCCTTGTTGCTTAAAGTACTAGTGGCATAGGTTTGTGTAACCTTGCTCTTAGAATTGTTTAGGAGAGCTCTAACTAGCCCGGCACCTTTGTTGCATAATTGTTATCTTTGCAAGGTGCTAGTGAACATATATAGTGGGGTATAGTCTTGGCTAGACCAATAGTTTTAATTCCGCATTTGTATCGGTTAGCCAACGTGATTAAGTTTTAGAAAAGACTATTCACCCCCCCTCTAGTCGCCATCTCGACCCTTCAGAAGGGCAAGTCGAAGGCTTTGGAGTGATGGACCGCGTAGCGGTGAAGCTTGAGCAAGACTTGGCGCCGATGGACGATGGCAACGGTGAAGAGCAAGTAAAGTCAAGATCAATGAACCAATATGATCACGTGATGATATGAAGTGGATCATATCATTGTTGATCGTGTTGGTGCATGTGTTGCATCGACATTGGAAGAGATGGAATGGAATGCGCAAGGCAAAGGTATAACCTAGGGCATTTTATTTCACTGGTCATAGGTGTGTAGAGAAGTTTATGACCAGGTTTAGGATAGATGGCCGTACTATCAAGAGGGGCAAACTTGTTTGCATATCGGTCATCTAGTGTCACTCGAGTGATCTAACTTTGCATCGTCGCTAGGATCGAGTGGCGTGGCAAGTTGAGTGGCTAACATCCTTTGGGAAATGATTGTGAAAAGCTAACACACATACACATGGTGGTGTACACTTGGTGATGTTGGCACATTTATAAAGGAGGTGGTGTTTGCAGGGGTGAGATGGGTTTGGGTCCCTCTCTCCCTCCCGCCTCGCAAGCTCGGCGGGATTTAGCGCTTTCGGGAAAATGGAATACCTATTTTCTACTGCGTTGGATGCAAATTCTTGGTGGTTAGCACATTGGAGCAAGGGTGAAGAAGTTAGAAGTGAAAACGAGTTGATCGCGAAGATGCTGGCATCGATCAACTGACTGGACGCTGGATCTGAATGCATCGGATGCTAGCAGGCTGCGTCCGGTTAGGTTGACGTACGATGACACAGAAGCTAGAGTGTGACTGAACGCTGGCTGTGTCTGATCAAGTGTGACCGGACGCGTCCGGTCGAGGTCGGTACCTTACTAGAAATGACCGGACGCTGGGGGTTCAGCGTCCGGTCAGTTGAAAGTTGCTGCGTCTGGTCAAGTCAAGTGACCGTTGGAACCGGGACACGTGGCCGTCTGCGGGCGACCGGATGCTGAGGTCCAGCGTCTGGTCAACACGACCGGAGCGTCCGGTCGGCCCGACCGTTGCCCAGTGAAGGGGTAACGGCTAGTTTAGCCCTTGGGGCTATAAATAGAAGTGGCCTTCGGCCATGGCTGGGTGGAGCACCTTGGGGGGACTTTGTGTCCATGCTTGAGAGTGCTTAGGAGCCCTCCATCTCACACATACTTGATAGCGATCATTCGATTATGTAAGTGAGCGATTCTAGTGCGATTGCATCGTGAGGTTGCATCGAGTGGCACTAGGTGATCGAGTTGCAAGCCGGTGGTGCTTATTACTCTTGGAGGTTGCCACCTCCTAGATGGCTTGGTGGTGGTCTCCGTCGAAGCACGCAAGAAGCTTGTGCGGCGCTCCGAAGAAGTGCTTGTGAGGGGCACTTGTGCTCGCCCCGCGGGAGTCGCGAAGAGCAACTTTAGTAAAGCGTGTCATTGAGCTACCCTCACTCAAGGGGTAGGTTCTTGCGGCACCTGACGTGCGGGCTTAGCGGGTGATGCTAATTAGCCGCCGAACCACCAAGTGAGCGGTCGACACAACGGGGACTAGCATGTTGGCAAACACGTGAACCTCGGGAGAAAAATCATCGTGTCAACCTTGTTCTTCCCGTTGGTTTGTATCCCCGTTACACAAGCTTGCGTTTACTTTCATATACATTAAGCTTGTGTTGTTGCTTTTTTAATTAGTTAGCTTGTGTAGCTTGCTAGTTACCTTCATGCTTGTGTAGCGTAGCATAGAAGTAGCTCCCTTGCGTGGCTAATTTGGTTTGTGTAACCTTGTTAGTCACATTACTTAGTTTGTGTAGCTAAGTAATTGCGCTCTCTAATTTGGCATTGGTCGCCTTGTTATTGAGCATTGCTAGTGAGCTTAGTTAGCTTTGTGCTTTTGCTTACTAGCAAGTGTAGGAGCTCCCTTATTGCTTAAAGTACTAGCGGCATAGGTTTGTGTGACCTTGCTTCTAGAATTGGTTAGGAGAGCTCTAACTAGCCCGGCACCTTTGTTGCATAATTGTTATCTTTGCAAGGTGCTAGTGAGCATATATAGTGGGGTATAGTCTTGGCTAGACCGATAGTTTTAATTCCGCATTTGTATCGGTTAGCCGACGCGATTAAGTTTTAGAAAAGACTATTCACCCTCCTCTAGTCGCCATCTCAACCCTTCAGCTAGGGCGACCATCCGGCTGACGCTCGCATGCAAAGTTGCCCTCGAGCCAGGCATAGACGCTGGCCGCACGTCGAGGCAAGGTGCGCCCGAAACTCCGTCGGCGAGACAGCTAGCCGATTCCCACCAACGAGCGCGATAAGAACAAGGGAAAAGTCCGTTCCAGATGCGGCGAGCTCCGTGTTCTTCGGGACAACGAAGACCTCGATCTTGGGACGACTATCAGTGTCACCCAGAGGTGGTGATAGCAGCAGGCTGTTGTTGTGGTACTGTTGCGGCGACGATGATGGCATGGTCAGCTGCTGCACATGACGAGGCGATGACGGTGTCGGCGCCTGGCCTGGTGCGTCACAACCTCCTGGTGACAAGCTGGGTCGCCTTGGACCAGCGGGGCAACGTGCCTTGGCACCCCCGCGGGGGCGATGTGCCTAGGAGGACGAAGGCTTGCACGCGGGCGAAGGGCCTCGCTACCACGCCCTGGCCTGATGGCCGGTACCCCGGTAGCGGAAGCAGCGGGATGGGGAACGACACTGAGCGGCGATTGTGGTCGTATGTGAGGCACTTGAAGCAGAGACCCACGAGCTTCGGTGGGAAGGGGTGGTGGCGTTTGGGGGCCGTTCTCCCCAGGCAGCGCCGGCGACGACGACTTTTAACAATCTGGAACCCATCGACGTCGACACTGGGCCCCTGTCGAGGCACATGCGCGGTCCGTGTACGCTTCCGAGAAGTGTCAGGCACCGATGCCCCGCGCCGCTGGCCGAGGCGCTGGTGCACCGAGACCCTTGCCGCCGGCTGTGGACCAAGGCGACGCTGCACATTTAAGCTCGGTTTGGATTAGGTCAACAAAATTTATGCTTCATATAGAGATAGATTTGGTTCATGATTTCAATTCTAGCGCTTGTGGATAATAAATTTGGGAACAATAATTATAACTTAAATCAACTCCGATAGGCAGACCGAAGAGATCAATACGTGCTTTGTGGAGACTGGAGGAGACACGAGGCAAGCAAGAAACCGTCATTTCCCACCCAATCCCATTCCCATCGCTAGGATAACGTTCTCCTCGTATCCCATTCCCATTCCGATCATACAGCATGAGCGTTTCTCAATATGCAAACATGGGTTTGGGTATAACGTTCTCCTCGTATCCCATTCCCACAACTCATTTCTCACCTCCCAAACCCCACCTGCTGTCTGGGTATAACTTTTGGCCAGATTTCGTGACACATAGGCATGCCAGCGTGTCTGTATGCGAAATGATCTTCTTCCTCGCGCCGCTCTTCTTGTCCTCGGGCCATCTTCTTCCTCGCGCCGCTCTCGTGGGCGGCCTGTTGCCCGACGCCCGTGCACGCGCGTCCCTGCGGCTAGAGCCACTAAGGCCGGCCTGAGATCCTCCTAGCGCCGCCGTGGCCTAAGCTGTCTGGCCGTCTGGGGTACTTAATCTACACCGATCCTTCTTTCTCCGAGTTTCCGTTCCTCGGTTGCCAGTGAGCTTTGCTGCCACTGAAATCGTGGAAGAAGGTGGAGATCGGACGAGGTACGGCGGCGCAGATCGAGCAGGCGAGAGGTGGGGGCGAGCCGCTCACAGAGCCCGTGCCTGCGAGGGCGGGCGGAGATCTGGCGCGGCTCCGAATTGTCAGAATCGGCCTGACGTCACCTCGCCGGGGCAGGGGTAACCTCATCTCGTTTCTCTTCCGGATAAGGCTGCGGTGTGGGCGCTTCTCAGGGTGGTCGGGCGGCGCAACTTAGGGAGGGCAAGCGGCGTCGCCATTTTCGTGAGATTCCGACCTCGACGGAGCGTTGCTTTCCGCTCGTCTCCCTCCGGATCCTGCTGGTAGGAATGCCTTGCGTGCGTTGCCGAGCGGCTAGGCGGGGCGGGCTGCGGCAGGTGAGGCGGCGCGAGGAGGTCGCCGCCGGTGGTCGTCGGGTTGGTCGCCGGCGGTGCCTTGCCGATTTTGTTTTGTGAGAACCGGAGAAGGCACCAGCATAACGGGCCGGCTTGGACCTCCGGCTTGGACAAGGGGCCTGTTTGGATACGAACATGGACGCAAGATGCCTGGCTAGGACCTCGCCTGAAAACTGCCTGTGCAGTGTTTGGATGAAGCCCCGAGAGCTTGACTGACTGAGGCAGCCATGCGTACGCCCAGGCGATGGAAAACGTCCGCCTGGCTCAGGCTGCGTAGTTTGCCTGGTCTAAACACGTAAAGTATCTTTATTATATTAATGGTCACTTGATTAATTCCATAAGACCCCCTTTTTTCATGTATAAACGCTAACATAGTATATAAGATACCATAAATTATTGTATATTTGTATAGAAAAATATTATAGTGTAATTCGAAACTGAGCGCCTGGCTCTGGCATGAGTGTTGTCTTGCCTAATCATCGTGATTAGCTAATGGAATAGGAGTCACGTAGCGACAATTTTTTATTGTCTAAACACAAAAATATTTTTTTGTCTTTACTTATCTCTTTCTACTATAATTAAATACATATAGAGATCTGTCATTGGAAAAAAAATTTAAATTAATATTTTAACAAAGAATAGATAATTAACTTAAGTTATTTATTTAATAAACACACAATAATAGCGTCCATTAATCATATACAAACAATAAAAAAGTAAAATTTCACTCGCATAAGTATTCTCAGGCACATGCATCAACCAAACAGACTTTCTCATATACAAACAATAAAAAAAAAGTAAAATTTCACTCGCATAAGCATTCTCAGGCACAGGCATCCAACCAAACAGACTTTCTCTGACCTTGTCTCACCAGGCAAAACTCATCAGCTTTACAGGCAACTTCTAGGCAGCACTTTTTGCCAAGCAAGTCACACAGGTCTCCAACCATACAGGCCCAAGCAGCGGCTGCGGCTTATGGCCCCGTTCGCTTTGCTAGAAAACCATGGTTAAAAGTACTGTTTACTGATTTGTTGTGGGAGAAAAGTAAAAGACAAAGGAACATGGCCTATGACTAGTAGCTACTGTATATAAAACTGCTAGCCGCAACCACAACGGCTGTAAGCAGAACCAAAAGCAGCTAAAATTCCCCGAAGCTGGGCAGTATTTTTACCAAAGAATAAATCAAATAGCCAGGTGGGGTTTGCCTAAAAAAGAGCAAGTCCTGGTAGCGAATCAAATAGCGGATAAAACCTTGGCCTGTCTAAATTTTGACACTCAAGTTTTGGCCATCAATCAATCAGGCCTCGAATCAGAGCTTTAGATCCCATCCAATTCATGTGGAATCTAAGGTCAAGTTCTGTCATTACAACTGAATGCTTGGGTTGAACTGGAACCATTAAATTTTTTAATTCGCTGTCCAATTCAGCCCTTGTTTAGTTTCCTCAAACTCCCAACTTTGGTACTATGTAAAAAAAAGATTTCCCATCACATCAAATTTGCGGTATATGCATGGAGTACTAAATATAGACAAAATCAAAAACTAATTGCACAGTTTGCTTTAACTTTGCGAGACGAATCTTTTGAGCCTAATTAGTCAATGTTTGAACAATAATTTACAAATACAAACAAAATGCTACAGTGAAGAATCTTTTACTATATAAAGTTTACACCTCTAAAATTGGCCGAACTAAACGCTCCCTCAGACGATTTAGGGCGCTTTGGCTGCCGCCAGCATACCACGCATGAGCTTCGCTCGCGCAAAAAATACGGCGTTAATTTTGGGCGTCGGACTTACGGTAGATGTTGGCATCAAAATGAACGAGAAGAGGGTGGCAGGGCTGCGGCATGCCGAAGGTGCAGCTGCGATCCAAACGAGCGCAAAAAATGCGACGCAGACGGTGCAGCAAGCTTCGGATGCCATCCAAACGCGATCTTAATGGCGCCTGGGTAAATCAACAATTAAATGAACTACTATTAGATTCAGATTTTGTCAAGAGTTCATAGCCTGTTCGTTCGTTGATTTCAGCCAGCTCAAATCAGTCAGTCAACAGTATTTTTTTCTTACAACAAACCAGCACCGGCCAGCTCAAATCAACCCAGAAACCAACCAACGAACAGGCCACATATAATTTTCTCAACAAGTTTTGTTTACTACTGTACTAGATTTCTCTTTAATGCTAACGCACCCTGCATCGATTTCACTGGTATAAACATTAACCTAGGCCTCGTTCACTTTGTAAAAAAAAAAGTAAACCCGATGAATAGTACCACTTTCATCTTATTTGGTAAATATTGTTTAATCATGGACCAACTAGACTCAAAAGATTCATCTCGTGATTTCCAACTAAACTGTGTAATTAATTATTTTTTTACCTATATTTAATATTCCATGTAAGCGGCTAAAAATTGATGTGATAGAGAGAGAGTGAAAAAACTTAGAATTTGGATGGCATCTAAACAAGGCCCCAGTGATGATAACGGAAAAAGCCTTTGCCCCTGCGACACCCCTCACGCAAAACACGATCCAGTGTTGTGCGCGCAAAGGATCGCGCTCCAAACAGCCTGTTCGCTTGTTGGTTTTAGCCAGCCTAAATCAACCAGTCAACAGTATTTTTCTCTCACAATAAACTAGCATCAGCCAACCCAAACCAGCCAAAAACCAACCAGCGAACACGCCGAAAAACTCTCCTAGAAAATGCCAAAAACAAAACAAACCCAAAGAAGCCGCAGGCATATTTTACAGAAAACCCCTCACCTCTATCCAAAATACGCTCCACCATCACCAGGCACAGCGCCTGGCCGCCCTACATAAACCCTGCTCTCCATTTATCCTGTTTCCCACACTGCAGTGGCCTGGCCGGCGTCCTCCTCCTCCCACCCCCCTCTGTCTCGCCCCTCTCTCCTCTCCACCTGAGAAGAACACAATTAGAAAAAAAAAGGCAAAAAAACATTTACCTTTTTTCTATCTATATTATCTGAATAAATCAAGAAGAGGAAGAGGGAGGGAGAGCAGGGAGGGGGAGGAGTAGCAAATCCAGAAGCCATACCAGTCAGCTCGCGAGAAGGGGAAGGGGAGAGAGAGCTTCGCTGGTGTATTGATTGCTCGCTGCTCCAGTCCTGCATTCGTGCTGTTTTTGGCAAGTAGGTGGCGTGGCAAGCATGGTGCCGGGCTATGACTGCGCCGCCTCCGTGCTGCTGTGCGCGGAGGACAACGCTGCTGTTCTCGGCCTGGACGAGGAGGGGGAGGAGTCCTCTTGGGCGGCCGCCGCTACGCCGCCGCGCGACACCGTCGCCGCCGCCGCCGCCACCGGGGTCGCCGTCGACGGGTTCCTGACGGAGCTCCCCTTGCTCTCGGATGACTGCGTTGCTTCGCTCGTGGAGAGGGAGGTGGAGCACATGCCCGCGGAGGGATACCCCCAGAAGCTTCAGCGACGGCATGGGGACCTGGATTTGGCCGCCGTCAGGAAGGACGCCGTCGATTGGATTTGGAAGGTGAGTTCACTTAATCGATCTATGAGATCCTTTCTCTGCGATGTTAGTGAGATGTGACTCGCGGATTTGCTTAAAGGTCTCTTTTTTAGAGTTCATCGTGGTTCTTGACTTGATTGATGTTCATCGGTATCTCTTCCAACATAAATCAGCATCAAAGCTCACTGAATCCGCATCTTTTTTGCTGGATAGGTCATTGAGCATTACAATTTCGCACCGTTGACTGCAGTTTTGTCTGTGAACTACCTCGATAGATTCCTCTCCACGTATGAGTTTCCTGTAAGTCTTGCAATTTTAGTATCACTGGAAACAGTCCTACTCAAATTACATAGTGCTGATGGGAGGAAGATCCAATTCCAAATCATGGCAGGAAGACAGAGCTTGGATGACTCAGCTCTTGGCAGTGGCATGCTTGTCTTTGGCTTCGAAAATGGAAGAGACTTTTGTGCCACTCCCCTTGGATTTGCAGGTGAGTCAGTGCAATGGATCCCATCACTTGCCTGCACATACATTGTGATGTTTTGTTTGTCTTTTCCAGCAAGTAATTTTCGACTTTGTGTGGCAGGTAGCTGAGACAAAGTTTGTTTTTGAGGGAAGGACCATAAGAAGGATGGAGCTTCATGTGCTAAGAACCTTAAAGTGGAGGATGCATGCTGTTACTGCTTGCTCATTTGTTGAACATTTTCTTCATAAGTTGAGTGATCATGGTGCACCCTCCTTGCTCGCACGCTCTCGCTCTTCCGATCTTGTCTTGAGCACTGCTAAAGGTACAATATAGGATTCAGTCAGATATGATTCCTGACCTTATTGATTGGTATACAAAAAGAAAAATTCGTTTCATAAAAAATGGTATACAAAAATTCTCAATTTGGCAGCAATCAATTCCTAAAGTCTGACAATTGGGTCTGCAGGTGCTGAATTTGTGGTATTCAGACCCTCAGAGATTGCTGCCAGTGTCGCTCTTGCTGCGATGGGGGAATGCAGAAGTTCTGTAATTGAGAGAGCTGCTAGTAGTTGCAAGTATTTGAACAAGGTAATAATTTCAGAGCTCAATGTTCCTACTAAACCATATGGCACTTATAATTGGATGGTAGCCTCTGAGCGCAAACTTGTTTATCCATGTTTTGCTTACCATTAAACCATTAAAGCTTGCTCAAATTTTTTCCAAACTAGTCTAAAACACCATTAATGTGTTTTAGGAGAGGGTTTTAAGATGCCATGAAATGATTCAAGAGAAGATTACTATGGGAAGCATTGTCTTAAAGTCTGCTGGATCATCAATTTCCTCTGTGCCACAAAGCCCCATTGGTGTACTGGATGCTGCTGCCTGTCTGAGTCAACAAAGCGATGATGCTACTGTTGGATCTCCTGCAGTATGTTACCATAGTTCTTCGACAAGCAAGAGGAGAAGGATTACTAGGCGCCTACTCTAATTGTGGTATGCTTCAGGTGTGCTCCTCACCGCTCTAGGAGTTTTTGATTGGTTCAATCATCTTATATTTAGTTTGGCCGCCCTGAGGATTATGGTTTAGTCAAGTAGTTGCTCAATGGAACAACAAAACATGCACACTACTTGGTTCATAAAGAAAAAAAATAACAAGCAGCGTCCTGTGAGCCAGTGCTGCAAGCCAGTTCATGCAATTGACATCCGTAAGGGGAATTCAAGACCCTAGAGTCCAGGGATGCTGGTGTAGGTAGAGAGGGAACAAGGAATTTACATACGCTGTAGAGATGAGAGCTCTCTCGTACCATTTTGTACTTTTGCTCCTTCAATTCGCAATGAACTTTAGGCAAGGATTGCCTTGGGCATTGAACATTTGTCGAATGAAAAGAATCCAAAGACGGATGCGGCAGAGGAATAGAACAATTTGATATATTTCATGAACTACAGATATATATTTTCTTTTCTTAATGATGAGCTATGATTTTGTTGATGATAATATGGTTTTTGGCATTCCATTTTGTTTGCATTGGGCCATTAGTTGATTATGTCCAATGTACCTTCATTGATTATCCTTGATTGCTACTCAGCCTGTCTTATCCATTCTATTTATCAATCTGGGTCGCAAGCATTCTTTAAAAGAAACGAGAATTTTAAATTGATCACATTTCAAGGTTGCAGCTGCTAGGTTAGTAAATTATGTGATCAAATTGGGGAGCATAATGGGATCCTGTCCCTTAATTATTTGCATCTGCTTGGGGATAGTATTTCATTAGATCATTGCTGGTGAACCCTAACAATGGTAGATTAGTAGTGCTGATAAACCTTAGAGCTGCTTGCAAAACCCCTAGAAGAATCTTCTTGCCGCAGAACATTGTAGTGTGCTTGGACTTTGCAGTATCTGATTATCAACTAGAGTTCCATCTGTAAACAAAACTGAGATCCACCTACTGTCTCTGCGGTCAAGCATATTTTGGCTAGAATTTCGATTGTTTTGTTTTTGCCATTTAACCTTTTTTTGTATCCATCGACTGTGTCTGCCACAGATGCATTCATGTGACCCTTATCACTATTGCACCATTTACATGAGTTTTGAAAAACCTTTACTAACTGGCCAATGACTGGAAACCCCCGAAGGGCCAATTGGGTTTCTGGAAACCTGGTCCTGGCCTCCTGGGTGGTCACTGTCGCCTAGCTATGATGTCAAGTACGACTGTTGCTTGAACTGGCAGTTGTTCTCTACCGGCAATGTAGCTGTATTATTACTTTCTACCATGTACCACCAGTGCATGGCTTGCCTGGACCTCAGTTTTTCATAGCACTGAACAACTGATATACACATCCGTATGACACTATCTGTGTACTAGTGCACAAGATTCCTCTGCACGGCAGAATTGCATAACTTGCTGCAACCTGTTTCCTGTTTAAATAGAAATGGGAGCAAGAATTAGCCTGTGTGTGAGAATTGTAGATCGTAACCAGAATTTTCTTGTACATCGTAACCAATAGATAACTCGAACGCATACTTCTGCTTTACCAGGTAACGGTATGCTGTAGTGTAGACTGTAGTAAGTGTACACTACAGTCTGCTGGTGCTGAATACCTATTGGTGGCAGCACTGACCACTGCGGGTCAATATGATCACAGTTTCTGCGACAGTCCCAGCCAAATGTCCGGACCAGCTTGCAGCTATTGCTATAGATCCAACAACACACTGGCCCGGTCATGCCGACAAGCTCCTGTTTGACATTTGCTGGACAAAAGCAAATCCCAACCAAATTCAGACAAGCTCTGCACATGAGCTTTCAATTAGGGTTCTTCCTTCCTCACACCTCATAGAATAGGAGGTGACCTTACCTCATATACGGAGGAGGAGGTAAGAGGAGTAAATGGGGAAGGATAACTAGTAAAATGATTGTATATCAACCGGTTACTGCCAGTTGCTGTTTCCTCAATCAACCGCTTTTTCTGATGGGCTCCTTGTGGGAGCAAATGGGAAAGGCTCAGATCGGTCAGTATTATAGTTCCTTTCCTTCCGTTGCTTGCTTTCCCAAGAGCAAGTGGAAAGCTACAAATCTGGATCGCAGTTATATATGCTTTATTTTAAAAGTGCATGAAAGTTATGTTCCTGATTCCATTTTATTCTTTTTGTTATGTTGATTGATACGTAGTACGATCATTTCATATCTGAGAGAAATGTGCATTGCATTTTATCTATGCCAAATGTAGAGTACATTTCAAATGTTTATTGCAGATACAGAAGGTTTGTTCCAAATGTGCTGTTTCCTTTTATATGGAAAAATTTCTAACCATAAACTCATAAAGGCAAGTGAAACACATACTTTAATCATGTCTGCAAGACTGCAACGAGCCAAAAATACTTTCTCTGAATCCAGACCGGTCTCTGCCTCCGGGCACTAGCTGATCCTGCAACTTGCAAGCCATGATCATTGGTCAATCGAAGGAGCGAGAAGGCACATTCCGAGCGATCTGCTTCTGCTCTGCCCTGCTCTGCTCCATGGCCTGACTGACTGGAGCGGAGTAGCTTATCATGATTCCGTTATCGACTCGAGCAATGGAAGATCATGATGAGCCCCCCTCATCCCCAGTTTCGTGGACCTCGCATCGCATTGCCGGCACCGGCAGGCAAGGTGAGCAGTCAGTAGTGGCGGTGCCTCCGTGGCTGGGCTGGACCTGGACGACCTGGACCTCCTCATTAGGCGCTCCCATGCCTGGTTGCTACCACCTGCAGCGTGGCTGCATTCGCTTGTCGCCCTACCAAAAGCCAAATCGAGCGCTGCGCATTAGCTTGTCGCCCTGGATCTCGATCGATCGCCTCGCCCCCGCCTGGCCAGCAGCAGCTCGATCATGCTGCTCCCGCGCCTCGTTGTCACGCACCGCTTGGCCCTTGGCCCTGGTGCGCTTCTTTGACTCGCTAACAGCACCTTCAGAGATCGGTTCAGACTTCAGAGGCTCAGCGCTGAAACACCCGTCCTGACCTGCTGCCTCTGATAATGCTGATGGTGTTGTAAACGAGCATTTCTCTGATGATCTGCGTGGGCGCACGCACAGCTGCGGCCGCAGAGGCATGTGCGGGTACACTGTGCCATGGCAGTAATGTGTACGAGTTTACAACACCATCAGCATCATCGCTTCATCAGATGACTACAGTAGTAAATAAGAGGAGTCGTGAGCTCAGTTCGGTGTGGACATTACGCTGTGGCGTCTCTGCTGTCCGTCCCGTTCCCCTACAGCGTGAATTGCGGGTCGCCGCGGACGGCTTGTCTAAAAAGTAAATTTGCTGCCCGCTGCCTGCTGGTGACCACAACCATACCACACCATTGGCATGGCAGGTCCAGGCTCCGGTCCGGTACACTCCGTACACATGAAGCCAACGGAATTCAATGGTGTGTTTGGACGGCGTACGCACGGGCACGGGCATCCCTCCTGGTGCAATACAGACCCTGCCATGCGTCACAAGCGGCGCCGCTGCCGGCGTGCCCGTGGCCCTCGGAATCTTGTCAGGCTTCACGGATTCAGCGGATCGGCTCCTGCTTTCTACTATCCCAGGGCGTGTTAACAGAGTCAGTGAGGCAAAGAAACCCTGGCTCCAACCTCCAGCGAACAGGCCGTAAATCTCTGCTGTTGTGCTGCGATGCATCTCGTATCAATCATGGGAAAAGACAGATCTGGAGCTGTTCGGAGCGAGGAGGCAGGGCGTCCGGTCGACGACGCCGGCGCAGCCACGGCCCCAGCCCACCGCGCACAGGCACAGCACCACCGTACCCACCTGAAAACCTCCGATGGAAGGCCCGCCCGTTTTCAACTGCGTGCCGTACGTGTCTGCGTGACGGGATAACGTGCACGCGGCCACGCGCGAGCGCAATCGCCGCGGATCCGGAGATGCCGCGCGATCTGATCTGCCGTGCGCCCGTGCTGCTTCGTTCGAAATCTGGGTTTCGCGCTGCGGATTCGCGGGTTTCTGCGAGCGAAACGCCACGGCGACTGGTCTATGGCGGGAACCGGCCGGGAAGGTTGGATTAGGCGGGCGGGCAGGCACATTTGGAGCGAATCCCAGCAAAAATTTCTTTTTCATTGGTTCAGAAAAAACTCTTTTGTTTGGCCTATACAAAGGCGCACCAACAGTAGCGACAGCCATGTTTAAGTCACCTAGTGCCGTGGCATTAGTTCTTTTGTTTGGCCTTTAAACAACCTCATGTTCAACTTATATTCCAACAAAATCATGTATACAGTACTTCACACCTGGGGCTCTGTCCGTCTGACATTATAAGCCTGCTTATCAGTCATGGTACAATATTTTTCTCTCTCAACAAATCAGTCATACAAATCAGCACAGGCGGCTTATAGACCAGCCGAACAGAGCTGGGTCCAAAGGGTTAATTCGCTTCTAGCTTCACCCGCACCAAATTGTATACCATGGCTAATTCCCTATGAATGCATTCAAAAGACTACGATGATAGATATTGAAATTAATGAAGCTGACATGTGTTTCGTTATCGGCAGATATGTCAAACCACTAGAATAGTAATTAGTCAAAAATGCAATCGCCCATGTTGATGAAGACTTACACCTAAGTGGATATGTTCTATTATGAGGGATCTAGAACTAGCTAAGCCACACTTAGTTCAAGTCACAACCAGAATCTGCAACTTCTCCTAGTGATGTGGGGCCTCCTAGTATTTTAGCATTCAACATTTAGTATAAACTTTTCCTACTAAATGCGTCCTAGTGAAGATTTTCATGTGCTATGACTAGTGATAGTGTTTTATTACTATTTAAAAATACTAAGAGAACTCTACAGTGAGTAGTCATGGAAAGAATATACCTAGCTTGCGAGACCTTGGTGATCGTTTGGATCGTAGGCTTGGACTGTTTCAATAGCTTCAAACAAATTAAATTGTTCGTTGAAAGGTTTTAGAAATTACGAGATTAATTAAAAAATAAAAAAACTACACCATAGGATATTACGATGCTCTTTAGATTAAACTAAAGAGTCTATGCCTAGTATAATTAATAAACAGTCAATTTGAAATAATAAATTAAGGGAAAACAATAATTTTATTCCATAAACTTTGGAAACAAAATATCTAAATAAAGATCCCATGTAAAACAATTAGTTTGATCTCCAAATAAATTGTAAATAAAAATACATAAATAAATATCCTATATAATAATGATTGGTAGATAAATTTTAGAAATTAAATTTACATAAATAGTGTAATTTGAATTCTATATGCAAGAGAACACCTAAATAAAATTTAGGGTACCACCAACTAAGTAAAAAAAAGGAGAATCTCTTTCGCTCATGAGGGCTAAAAACTACCACGTTAATCCTATATCAAAAGATATAGGAAAAAAGTAAAACTCCTACACTGATAAAAACATGTATATGATTTAATCAATGTTAGAACTCGATTTCCCTCATGGTAATAGATAAATCTGACAACAATGCGTTTGCATCCCCACCTAATCATGCTTTACGCCGTGCCATCTCAAAATGTTCTCTACCGTAGCTTTAAGCTCACCGAGTCGCTTATTTCTCATGTTCCTAGTCTACGAGTTTGCATAACATAACCTTTTATGTTGATTTCAATGATAGTGGCTCAAATTCGATCAGTGGCGAAGCTAGAGTAAAACAGAGGGGGTTGTGAGATAAAGAAGTGATAAAAACATCTATTAAAATGAAGAAGCCCATTGATAATATTGATTGCTAACTTGGTATAACGCTAATAAAAGTGAGTTAAAATATACAAAATAAACATTTACTACCTCCATTCAAAATTATAAGACATTTTGGCTTTTCTAGATACATTAATTTTACTATGTATCTAGATTCTAGACATAGTGTATATCTAGAATTCTTTATGCATAGTAAAAGTTATGTATCTAGAAAAACCAAAATATCCTTTAATTTGGAAAAGGAGTACTTAACATGTATGTTAATTCAACTACCAAAAAATGTGAACAAAAACTTAATTTTTATTTTTTAAATAATTATTCAATGAATTAAAATCAGTTATACAATACTCTACAGTCTACATTCAATCTTCTAAATCATCTAATCTCCATACTTTCATTGTCGTGAAGCGTTGAATCACTGATTGGAAAGGCAAAAGATCCTACAACAACTAAGCACAAAGGGGTTAAGCTATGGAGCAACCAACAAACCAATTCACCACGCAGTTAAAAGCTAACAATTAGCCGGCACCCGATGGGGTAGGCAGAGCGACGCCGTCGGAGACAAGGCCAATAGTGGAGGGGAAGAACGGGGTTGCAGACTTGTGGCCTGTGGGTAGTTCTTTGAAAATTGGTTGCCAATCTCAATTGAGCTTTTATCTGTGTTGTCTGAGCTGTGGGGGGTGTAGTATGTTGGGCCAGGGGGGTGCGTAAAGGGCCAAGATATGGTGGTAACAATTTCATTTCGTTTTCTGGGGGTGCAGCTGCACCCATAGCCTTTAACTGGGCTTCGCCCTTGAATTCGATGGGTTTCATGGCAATGAGAGAGGACAAAATATTGAACGCATCTAGGCCCCAATTTCAGCAGTGGAGTTTTAGTGATTGATGATCAGCACAAGTTTTTGTGGCTAACATGTATTTTGCAGCAGATCATCACATTGATTAAGTCACAAGCAAAGGCCACATTGTTGTCACCCCAAAGATGTTTGGATTGACGAACCATATCGTACAAAGAATTTTCGTGAAGGCTAAACTCTATAGGGTCAACTACTATAAGCTTGGTGGTAGACTGGTAGGGGGACATTTGATGTAGAATGCAGAATGTATTAGGGGTTTGTTTTTTCTTTAGTCATACTGTTGGGGGGGGGGGGGGGGGGGGGGGGGGGGGGTAGTTCTAAGGTATGCATCTTACGGGATTTTAAGTTGAGAACATTTGGTATGCACAAGAGGTTTACTCTCACTAGATAGAATTTTTAAGTCGAGAATCTTAAATAAGTTGACTTGGTTGAGATTAGACTTAAAATATGGCAAGAGGAGATACATCAAAACGCGCACTGAAACAGCGGCCGCGCGTCCGTGCCCCAAATTAAATTTCAAGAATTAATTAACCCTTTTAGTTACATTAGGGCCACGTGGCGCGACCGATAGTCTCAGTCATCACATGCGTGACTAACTAGGCAGGTTAACTCGCGCAAGGAACACTTTTCACATAGACTCGAGCGGTGCACGGTGCTATCGGCGTGGTGCAGCAACTAAAGCTGAGGGGATACGTGCTTCGGGTGAGATCAATTTTCAATCAAAAAAAAAAAAGAGAGAGAGAGAGGATGAAACAGCGGCCGCGCGTCCGTGCTTTTCGCTCGTTCATCATCAACAGACGAGAGGTGGCGCCGAGCTCCAATTTCCAAACTCTCCGAAGGGTGCCCTGACCGCTGCTTATAAAAGGTGTTTACTCTTCCATAGAGTAACACACACGCTTTCATCTCCATACATCGCTCCAGGCTGCTGCTGCTGGCCTCCATTTCCACCACATAATCATGCCGTCGCCGCCGTCCGACACAGCTCTGCCATCCACTTCCATCGGGCCATCTACCACACAACATACGCCATCATCCATCCAAAAGGGTGATGTCACGACACGTCGAGGAGGTTCGACGTTGTGCGCTGCCTAAGATTGTTCGCCATGGCCGCTTTGAATGGTGAGACCTTGGGTTTTGGTTTATTTTGCTAAGTGCTGCTGCTCGCCGACGTGGAGATATCAGTGTAGGAGAAGCAAGATAGAAGGGGAACTGGCCGAAGTGTTGATGCTAGAAGAGCAGCTCATGCAGTGTAGGTGATTCAAGCAGTACAATTCAGTAGAGGCAAACTATGCTTGAAGAACAGCTCATGTTTCAGTTGAAGAAAGAGTGGTCTTGTAGTATTGTTGCAGGCATAGAAAGTGCGCTATAGTTCGATGATCTGCACAAGATCAAGGTTCAGTAAATATAGGTGTACAAGTTCAAGTTGGAAGAATTATGTGGCAACAGATAAAAAAATTGGTAGATTTGTTCAGCAAATTGCAGATGGTTGCCGACATAAGATCAATATTCAGAGGTTTTGATTTAAGAAGCCTTGTTATAGAATATAGTAGATGCAATTTTGTGGTTATAGATTATAAGTAGGTCTTGGGAAGAAGTGAGCCGGAAGGAGGAAAGGCGGCAGCTTTGCCAGCGAAACCTCACCGGCAACGCTGTGGCTCACCGCGGGTTCTGCTGTGCGCATCTGTGATGAGTGTGCGATGGTGCCGTTCCCAGGCGCTCGCGCGCCGGCATGTATGTGGTGGCGGTGAGGCCACGACGGGCACGAGCGATGTGGCTCCGCCGTGCTGGTGTTCGTGTCCCTAGTGACCATCAGTGTTGTCCAGGTGTCTATGCCGTGGCGTGCTAAGGCACCGGGGCCTCTGTGTGCGTGCGCTGGCACCATGGCGGCGCGTGCGAGAGCGTGGCCGCGTGCGTCGGCTGCGGCGGTTCCCTGGACCTCAAGGGAGAACGCGCTGAAACAAAGGACAAGATTGGCAGTCAGGCAAGTAGGCAACTAGGGAAGGCAAGGGTCTGGGCTTTCGAGTGCTCACACGTGGGTGCGCTGTGCCTGCACGACCGAGGTGCGAGACGCCTCCGTGGCGTCGAGCCGTGACGGCGCCGCTGCGGCCATATGGTAGTGGCGGGCGGATGACCGTGAAGTGCATGGCTCGTGCGACAGGTGGCAAGGCACTAGGTGTCGGTGGCTGTGCATGTGTCTCGGCGGACAGCTGCAACCATGGGTGGCCAACGGCGGCAGAGATGCCACGCTGTGCGTGTGGCAAACAGAGCCGGCGTTGAAGGTCAGAACAGGCATAGGACGACGAACTCGGCTAAAGGAACGAGCTTGGGCGCTTGAGGCTCACCGGTGGGCTCGAGGGAGGCAGATCGCCTGGTGCTGGTTGGGCTCGGTGCAGGCAGACCGTGCGGTGGTGGCGCGGATCAGGGCGCTCCAGGTGGTCCGTGAGGTTGTCGGAGTCGTGATGCCGAGGGCGCTATGCGGGTCGCAGTGATGTCGAGGCTGCTGGAACGTGGCCGCGACGGTGCAGGTGGTCGTCGCTCGCTCTGGTGAAGGGAGATGGCCGCATCGGCGTCCTTGGGGAGAGCCTGAGCGGCAACACAGTGGGAGCCATGCTCGGCTACCTCCCCGTGCGCGACGTCGCGGGGCACGGCACCGGGTCTCAGGCACCGTGGTCGTGGGCTCCGCGGCGGCGCCGGGTCAGGGCGTCGGTGTGGCGAGGTGGCTCTACGAGGTCGTACCTGCACCAAAGGCGGTGGCTTGAGCCGGTTCAGTGACGATGGCAGCTAAAGGCGAGACCTTGGGTAAGAGGAGGCTCACCATCAGCTTGTGAAGGCCGAGATGGACAGGCGTTGGATGGCAGCTCTGGCGGGTGGCTCGACGTGGTGATGACGCCGGGGCTTGATGCGGAACCGTGGCTACGAGGTCTCCACGCGACGGGGCTTGGCGAGGCCATGGAGTCCTTGCAGTCACACGGCTCGACGACGCGTCCGACGTTGCGGGCTTGACGGCAAGGTCACTCAGTGATTGTGCCCGCGGCGCGGTTGCGAAGAACAGCGGAGCTCGGTTGAAAGGTCTTTGTTTGATTTTGGTAATTAAGTGACAATCAAGGTGAACTAATGTGTTTAAATGTGAGATACACAGGTGATTAGTCTATAAGTTTATGTGTGCGAGCAATACATGCCATGGAGGTAAAATGGCTTGATTTGTTACAAGGATCACACATATGATGAGGGAGCTCATTGCATATGAGACATGACATTGAGTCATGTGACTAAGGTGAAGAAGATCAAGACAAGACTTCGTTTGATGGACTGGTTGCAAGCGTGAAGAACAAGTTGGAGGCTTTGGAGCGACGGACCGCATGGCAGTGAAGCTTGAGCAAGACTTCGCGCCGATGGACGAAGGCAACGGTGAAAATCAAGTGAGGTCAAGATCGATGGACCAATACGGCCACGTGATCATATGAAATGGATCATTTCATTTGGTGATTGGTTGGTGCATGTGTTGCGTCAATGATGGAGGAGATGGAATGGAATGCGTAAGGCAAAGGTATATTTGTAGGGCATTTTATTTCACCGGTCAAAGGTTGTGTAGAGAAGTGCATGACCAGGTTTAGGATAGATGGTTGTACTATTAAGAGGAACAAACTTGTTTGCATATCGGTCATCTAGTGCCACTTGAGCGATCTAACTTTGCATACATGTTAGGATCGAGTGGCGTTGAGAAAAGAGTGCTAATCCTTTGAAAAAAATGATTGTGAAAAGCTAACACACGAGCACAAGGTGTTGATCACTTGGTGGTGTTAGCACATTTGCAAAGTAGAAGTCAAAAGTTGAAGAAAAGAGGAAAAAACGGGCTTAGGGTGCTGCCCTAGGGGCACTGCCACCCCCTATCCGGTGCATCGACCGGCTAGTCGAGGCCGAGAGCATAGGTTGGAGCTATCACCGCCGTACCTTGTCCGGTGGCACTGCCACCCCTAGGGCAGTGCCCACCTAGACTTGGTTTTGAGCAGCAGTAGAAGGACTGTCACCGGACATGACGGTGTACACTGCCATGTGCAAGGCGGTGCACCGCCATGTGTTATCCTGTGGCACCGCCATTTTTTCCTCGAGGATGGTGAGTTCGGTGTTGAGGCGATGGGGTCATCGCCATGGTGACAGCGGTGCACTGCCCTATTTTTCCAGAGAGAAGGGTTTTTGAGGTGTTGGCCGGGATGGCACCGCCACCCCCTGTCCGGGCCGCCGCCGCCTGTCCAATGACCACGGCTAGTCAAACTAGCCGTTGGATTCGACCGTTGGAGGGCACCACCACCCCATGTCCGGTGCCCACACCGTCGTGTCTGGTGCCCTTGCAGAAAGTGCAGCTTTGCTCCAACGGCTCTATTTGGCTTGGGGGCTATAAATAGAGGTGGAGCTCGGACATTTGGCTGGTTGAGCACCTTGGGGATGTGTTGCCCTTGTGTGTGCTTGGTTTGAGAAGCCTCTAACTCGCTTGTGTTTGCAAGAAGTGCGAATCCATTACGAGTGAGTGATCCTAGTGTGTTGTATTGTGAGATTGCATCGAGTGGCACTAGGTGATCGAATTGTAAGCCAGTGGTGCTTGTTACTCTTGGAGGTTGTCACCTCCTAGATGGCTTGGTGGTGGTCTCAGTCGAAGCACGCAAAGAAGATTGTGCGGTGCTCCGGAGAAGAGATTGTGAGGGGGATTGTGCTCACCCCGCGGGAGCCACGAAGAGCAACTCTAGTAGAGCAAGACGCGAAGGGCGACAAGTGGTCCGGCGGGGTCAAGTGCTAAAGCTTGTGGTAAGCACTCCACGTGGGAGAGTGTGACTTGCGGGTCACCCCTAGCAAGAGGACCAACGACAACCTTGGAGCTTGTCTCAACAGGGACTAGCGTGTTGGTAAGCACGTGAACCTCAGGATAAAATCACCGTGTCATCCTTGTCTTCCTGTTGGTTTACAATTCCCTTACACAAGCTCGTAATTACTTTCACATTCATTGTGCTTGTGTAGTTGCTCTTGTAATTAGTTAGCTTGTGTAGCTTGCTAATTACCTTCTTGCTTGTGTAGCATAGAAGTAGCTCTCTTGTGTGACTAATTTGGTTTGTGTAACCTTGTTAGGCACATTGCTCAGTTTGTATAACTAAGTGATTTGCGCTCTCTACTTTGGCTTATGTAGCCTTGTTATTGAGCATTGCTAGTGAGCTTAGGAGCTTTATGCTTTTGCATCGCTAATATGTGTAGGAGCTCCCCGGTTGCCAAAGTACTAGTGCATAGGTTTATGTGACCTTGCTCTAGAATTAATTAGGTGAGCTCTAGCTAGCCCAGCATCTTTGTTGCCTAATTAGGATCTCTATTAGGTGCTTGTGAACTTAGATAGAGGGGTGTAGTCTTGGCTCGACCGATAGTTTTAATTCCACATTTATTTCGGTTAGCTGGTATGATTAAGTTTTAGAAAAGACTATTCATTCCCCTCTAGTCTGCCCTCTCGACCCTACATGTCGTATCGGAGCTAGGTCTCTCATTTGTGGTCTTTACCGACCTAAGAGGATAGAGACTTATGGGCTAGATGTTGATTGTTCGCACATTTTTATGGCACACACTTTGCACGATGGAAAAATTAGATAATATGCAATTTTAAGTTTATTTGCCCTCAAATGTGGTGGATAGTAGATGTAGGCTTTTCTCATGTGTTGAATGAAGAGAATCTAACTCAAGCACAAGAGAAATGTCTAGATCTCGACATCCAAGCTACTAACATCATATATAGATCTTTGGATGATAGAATATTTGGAGAGATTATTGACGTGAAGACCACCCATGAGATTTGGAGTTATCTCAATGAGAAACGTGGGACGGTTTTCAACGATGAGGATGAGCCCAAGGAGGAGGCGCATGAGTGTTCAGCATGACCACGATTTGGTGATTGTGGAAGATTGCTCCACCTCATGGTTAAGTGATGATGATGATGATTCTATCACAAGATCACTTGACAAGATTAATGGTGATGATGATGGATCATGCTCGGGCTATGAGGGTGATGTTTCTTCAAGCTCTCTAACTACATCACTTTGCTTTAGGTCACAAGGTGACACTAAGGTATCTAATGTAAATGTGATTGATCTTGATTCATATGAGGAGCTTCTAGATAGATATGGTTGCATGATTAAAGCTTTAGAAAAAGAAATGGCTAAAACCAAGAAATTGAAAATTGAAAACTGTTTTCTAAAGAATACATGTGAACAACAAAAGTATCTACTCTATGTTACTACTTGTTCACATGAGGAGCTAAAATTGGCTCATGAGGAACTTACTGTTACTCATGATAATTTGGTACAAGACCATGCTTTTCTCACTAAAGAACTTTCAAATAAAAAATCTAAAACTAGTAAGAATTTATCATATGGGTCAATTGATCAATCACATATTGTTGCTAACCCTTGTTATGTAGGCAAGAAGCATATATTCACCTCTTATGATGATTTATTAGCTATGCCATGTTCTTCGCATATAGATGCTTGTTCTACTTCTATGTTTTGTGAGGCTAACCTTTTGAAGGAGAATAATGGGCTCAAAAATAAAGTGAAGAATTTGAGCAACAAGCTAGAGAGGTTCTACAACTCAAGAGTCATCTTTGAGCACATGTTGAAGACTTAAAAAGCTATGGTGACAAGTGTGGTGTCGGCTTCAACAAGAAGAGCATGACCAAAGGCGAAATAAAAAGAAGCAAGAAAAGGAGAGGCTCTCTCATTTCATGTGCTTCAAATGTCATGAAGTGGGACATCTTGTAAATGGTTGCCCCAATAAAGAAAAGCTCAAGTTGAAGAAAGAAGAAGAGAGGCTAAGGCATGTCAAGTGCTTCAAGTACCGCACATGGGGTCATCTCACCTCTATGTGCCCAACCAAGCAATTGGTGAAGCAACAAATGAAGCATCAACCAAAGCCATAAGTTGAGCAAGAAAAGACACCCCAAGAGCAAATCAAGATCAACCGTGAAGATGGTGGTGACTTGATGATGAAGAATAAGAAGAAAACATGAAGGGGTAGAAAAGCAAGGCATCCAATGCAAACTCAAGATGCCAAGATGACGAGCAAGAATAAAGATGAGAAGAAAGTCTATGCTCACATCTAGTGCTTCAAGTGTGGAGATACGGTACACTTTGCCTTGCGGTGTCCTACCAAGCTTGAGAAGAAAGCTCAAGCAACTCATAAGAGGCAAGGCAATGAGGAGAACCACATGAGCAAGGAAGAGAAAGCTCAATTAAAGAGAGAGTGCTACTCATGCCAGGAAATAGAACACATGGCACATTTCTAAACATATTTCAATTGATGATGATTCTATGCTTAGAAAGGATGGCAATGGTACCTCATTGGTTAGAATTGCAAAACATTCCGCTATTCATACTAAGGCTATGCCTAAGTATATTGCACCTAACTTAAGAGGACCAAAACAAGTTTGGGTACCATCAAAAAGTAGATGAATGTGTGTAGGTACAATCGGTATTGAAGGCTTGATTCAATTGAATTCTTGATTGTTCATCATATGTTGAGTCAAGCATTAAAGCCTAGTGCTAATCCAAACCCAATGCCAAGTCAAAATGAGTGAAGTCCAAGTGCTACACCATACAAGTGTCATTTATCAAGTTGTGGTGATTGTTTGGAATTGGTGGTTTGCATATTTAAGTTGAAGCTTGCTATTGATGATCATGAGCTAACCAAGGTATATTTCTAGTTGATTTTATTCATTTGGGCGCATATGAGTTGATTGAATTGGATATATATGCATATGTTGCTTGCTATGAGATGTTTGGATGGATAAATGCTTAGTAATCAAGTTTGGATTGATTTGTATTGGATAAGTTCATAAGATTACATTTAATAAGTGTATTGAATGGATTTATGTCTTGTGAAAGTATTCAAACAAATCTATTTCAAGTTTGGTTCAAGCTGAAGATAGATAGCTCAATGTGTTGAAATCTGTCATTTATTGAAAATCTAAGCTAACTGAGATCAAGTCTGAATTCGAGTGATCAAATCTTATTGGATTGGCTTGAAATTTGGTATGCATGCTCTAGACTTATGGTATAAAATACTGTAGAAATTTTATGAGAATTGGATAAGAGATGCTTCGGTTTTGGAGTAGATCTTGTCAGCTATATTGCAGCAGTTTTCAGCATGTAGCAGTGGTGGATGAATTAAAATATGGTAGCAATCTAGAAGTCAAATGAAGCTCAAATTTTTACAGATATTAGATAACTTAGTAAGTCTCATCTCCACCCAATTTTGTGGCATTTGGGTTGGTACATTGGGATATATGCATTTTTCTTTGAATGGTACAGAATCTGCCAGAAAAGTGACAATAGTTGGATTGATCAAGAGTCACTTTGATTGAAAGGTCCTCAAGTTGGAAACATGTCTACAAGTGTTTGAGGTACATAGGTTTGGTGATTGATCTAGAAGCATGACAAGCAAAGAGAACAAGGTCATTTGATTGTGGAGTATACTTGGCACATATTTGGTACTCAAATTGAAGATTAAGACCAAGCTCAAGATGAAGATAAAGTTTAAGTTCTAGTGATAATTGGAGGTCATTTAGTAGAAAGAAAATGACTTAAATGAGTAGAAAGAAACGGACTTAAAGAATGATTCAGGGTTATACATCTAGTTAAGTCTATCATTTGGATCAATCAATCAATCTATTTCAAGTGAGTATCAAAAATGGTTCTTTGGAGAGAGGTCACTTCTTCCTAGTGTAGGGGCTTACCGCCTATGTGTAGGTGAACCAAGTGTGGTACTTAGAAGGCTAACATGGAAGTGGTGATCTAAAGTACATTTGAGATGCTTAATTGAAGAAATCAAAAGAGTTGATCAAGAAAAGCAAGCAACACCCAAAAGAGAGCTAGTCATGATATTTTAAGTGGTATTCTCACATTGATGCTCTCATACAAGTAAAGATGACAAATGATGAAGCAAGCTAACCACAACAAGAAAGTGCTCTTGATCTTAAATGATTCTTAATTCATATGGGTGAAGAATGGACTCTATCTATGATGACTGGTCTTCACCAAGCTATAAATTGGACTTCATATTGTTATTACAGAGCTTAATTGGAATCTATTCACTATCCTCTACTCCAAGATAGCAAAGGTATCATTGTAATGTGCATGATCATTTTTCATTCCTTACTAGTATGCGATTAGTGCATATAGTACATGCCTAATAGGATCATGTATGACAAATGAAGATTTAAATTCATAAGCCTACCACTATTGCTTGAATGGTTAAATGATCTAGTGGTATGTTAATGAGTTTATTCATGAGCTAGTGAACCCAAATACTTGATCTATTTTGGATTGCTAACAAGTGATAAGTACAACATTGGTAAGATAACCCTTACAAGAGGTGTGAAGAAGCTTGTCATTAGTTCAAACCGGACTTAGAAACTTAGGCAACTCATTTTAGTTCAAGTCAACCTAGAAGCTCATGATAAGTAACAAGAGTACAAGCACAAGACAACAATAAAAATGGATATCTAGTTTGGTTGTTTCAAGAGGTATCTAGATTCAATTGATTCATCAAGTGGTATTCACAAGTGGTGTCTAGATCACCTTACAAGTGATATCCTATAAGTGGTACTCATGAAGATAGCGAATATTCAAAAAATGGTGTTTATTGACAAATCCATAAAGTGGTTCCATGCTAGTAAATTCTTTTACATGGTATCACATTTCTACACGTGGTATCAATCATACAAGACGGTGGTTCCATAAGTGATCCTCAACTTTAAGTGATCATCAAATGAAGAATGCATCCCTCACTTATAAGAGATCAAGATTATCAAGTGGATGACCAATGCTATGACATAGGGGGAGGTGTCCCACCAATTAGTATCAAGGTCAAAGATCCTATGTGTGGTATCTCAAGAGCTATACAAATAGTGTTATTCCAACATATGAGGTAGTGTCCATAAAAAATACAAGATTCAAGTGTCAACCATCTACCCCAATGCAAGCCTTTTCATCAATGAGAAGCACGTCTTTTATGGAAATTGATGACAAAGGAGGAGAGATTGTACAAAGATATGAAAGCTTTGGGAGAGATTGAGACAAATATATTACAATTGGGGTTTTGGACATGGACAATGGACAAAGAGAGGGCAACATTGAGGAATTGAGAATGATCAAAATTCTTGGACAAGAGAAGCACACAAGTAGGGAGGGGAGCAAGCTCATGAATTTTGATTAATTGCATTCTTGAGATGTGCATATTCATGTGCTTGCTTGCATTGCATAAGTTTTTAAATTTTATATGCTTGCTTGTGTGTTATATGCTAGTTATAGAACTTGAATGATGAAATGATAACTAGCATGCATAGGATGGTAGCTAGACTTGTGTTTTTACACGTGGTACTAGAACCTTGCTTATAATGTTGATCTCATGGGGTTTCTAGCATTTTTGTTGTCTAGCTACTCACGATGCTAAGGATAGTGTTAAAAGTGCAACTCCGATTGGTATCATGCTTCAAACGTTATTCTACACACCTTAGCATCACTTAGTAGTGGTAACACTCCCACAAATTTCATATTTATGCATGTGTGCAAACTTGAAACCAAACCATTTGAGTACACATGTAGGGGGAGTTATCATTACCAAGTCAGGTTTTATGGTGCTTATCCAAATTTTAACATGGAGCTTAAATGTTGGATAAGTAGCATAACATCCAAATCAAGTTAGCAATTTACACTTGTGTGAAGTGCTAGCTTGAAATGAGCTTAATTTCCATATCTTTATAGAGTTGTCATCAATTACCAAAAAGGGGGAGATTGAAAGGTCCTTGTTTGGTTTTGATAATTGAGTGACAACATAGGTGGACTAGTGTGTTTAAATATGAGATACATAGGTGATTAGTCCATAGGTACATGTGTGTGGGTAATACATTCCATGGAGGTAAAATGGCTTGGATTTGTTACAAGGATCACACATGTGATGAAGTAGCTCATTGCATATGAGACATGACATTGAGTCATGTGACTAAGGTGGAGAAGATCAAGACAAGACTTGGCTTGATAGACCAGTTGCAAGCGTGAAGGGCAAGTTGGAGGCTTTGGAGCGATGGACCGCGTGGCGGTGAAGCTTGAGCAAGACTTGGCACTGATGGACGAAGGCAATGGTGAAAAGCAAGTGAGATCAAGATCGATGAACCAATACAATCCTATGATGATATGAAGTGAATCATTTCATTTAGTGATTGGTTGGTGCATGTGTTGCATCAATGATGGAGGAGATGCAATGTAATGCGCAAGGCAAAGGTATATTTGTAGGGCATTTTATTTCACCGGTCAAAGGTTATGTAGAGAAGTGCATGACTGGGTTTAGGATAGATGGCCATGCTATTAAGAGGAGGAAACTTGTTTGCATATTGGTCATCTAGTGCCACTTGAGCGATCTAACTTTGTATAAGTGTTAGGATCGAGTGGCATTGAAAAAAGTGTGCAAATCCTTTGGGAAAAATGATTGTGAAAAGCTAACACACGAGCACAAGGTGGTGATCACTTGGTGGTGTTAGCATATTTGCAAAGGAGAAGTCGAAAGTTGAAGAAAGGAGGCAAAACCAGGCTTGGGGTGCTGCCCTAGGGGTACCGCCACCCCCTATCTAGTGCACTGCCACCCTAGTGGCGGTGACCGGCTAGTCGAGGCTGAGAGCAGGGGTTAGAGCTGGCACCGCCGTACCTTGTCCAGTGGCATCGCCACCCCTAGGGCGGTGCTCACCTGGACTTGGTTTCGAGCAACAACAGAAGGGCTGTCACTAGACGTGATGGTGTACACCACCATGTGCTGGGCAGTGCACCGCCAGGTCTTGTCCGGTGGCATCATCATTTTTTCTAGAGGGTGGTGAGTTTGGTGCTGAGGTGAGGGGGTCACCGCCATGGTGACGGCGGTGCACCGCCCTATTTTTCTAGAGAGAAGAGTTTTGGGGTGTTGGCCACAGTGGCACCACCACCCCCTATCTAGGCCATCGCCGCCTGTTTGATAACCACGGCTAGTCAAACTAGCTGTTGGATTCAACCATTGGGGGGCACTGCCACTCCATGTCCGGTGACCACACCGTCATGTCTAGTGCCCTCGTAGAAAGTGCAGCTTTGCTCCAACATCTCTATTTGGCTTGGGGGCTATAAATAAAGGTGGAGGTCAGACATTTGGCTGGTTGAGCACCTTAGGGATGTGTTGCCCTTGTGTGTGCTTGGTTTGAGAAGCCTCTAACTCACTTGTGTTTGCAAGAAGTGCGAATCCATTGCGAGTGAGTGATCCTAGTGTGTTGCATTGTGAGATTGCATTGAGTAGCACTAGGTGATCGAGTTGCAAGCCAGTGGTGCTTGTTACTCTTGGAGGTTGTCACCTCCTAGATGGCTTGGTGGTGGTCTCTGTCGAAGCACACAAAGAAGATTATGCGGTGCTTCGGAGAAGAGATTGTGAGGGGGATTGTGCTCACCCCACGGGAGCCACAAAGAGCAACTCTAGTAGAGCGAGACGCGAAGGGCGATAAATGGTTCGGCCAGGTCAAGTGCTAGAGCTTGTGGTAAGCACTCCACGTGGGAGAGTATGACTTGCGGGTCACCACTAGCAAGAGGACCGGTGACAACCTTGGAGCTTGTCTCAACGGGGACTAGCGTGTTGGCAAGCACGTGAACCTCAGGATAAAATCACCATGTCATCCTTGTCTTCCCATTGGTTTGCAATTCCCTTACACAAGCTTGTAGTTATCTTATGTAGCTTGCTAATTACCTTCTTGCTTGTGCAGCATAGAAGTAGCTCCCTTGTGTGACTAAATTGGTTTGTGTAACCTTGTTAGGCACATTGCTTAGTTTATGTAGCTAAGTGATTTGCGCTCTCTAATTTGGCTTTGTAGTCTTGTTATTAAGCATTGCTAGTGAGCTTAGGAGCTTTGTGCTTTTGCATCACTAGCATGTATAGGAGCTCTCTGGTTAACAAAGTACTAGTGCATAGGTTTGTGTGACCTTGCTCTAGAATTGATTGGGTGAGCTCTAGCTAGCTTGGTACCTTTGTTGCTTAATTAGGATCTTTATAAGGTGCTTATGAACTTATATAGAGGGGTGTAGTCTTAGCTAGACCGATAGTTTTTATTCCGTATTTATTTCGGTTAGCTGATGTAATTAAGTTTTAGAAAGGACTCTTCATCCCCCCTCTAGTATACCATCTCGACCCTATATCGGTGCAAACCCAGAGCTCCATGGTGGTGCTGTGGCCTCAGGGCATCTCGGCCATGGCATCCTTGGATAGGAGGAGAAGGCAGAGAGGAAGAAGGGACTCTATGGCAGCGGACAGGAGGGAGATGGCGAGGGCGAGGGCGAGGGCTCAGCCTAGCTCTTAGAGGCAGTTCACTAGGGTTCACGAGGGTAGGGAGCGTCCAGGAAATGGTGGCGATCATTGGGGTCACGTGCTCATAGACACATGGCCATCATCTATGGCACGGGCAGGTGAGGGGGTCAGGAAGCTTCTAGAGGGCTCGAGAGGGGTCGTGGCACTGGTCTAGGTGCGGTCAAGGCGCTCGTCCAAAATTTGCGGCATGGGTCATGGCTTGGCGCAACGTGGGGCTCCGATGATGTGGGCGCAAGGGGCATCTGAGGCACAGCGATTTGGCTAGCGAGCTGCTCTCTGCTTTATAGGGAAAAGCAGGGGAGCGCAGTCGAGAGATAGAAGGTGATGGTGACGTGAAGGAAGGGAAATGGAGGCATGATCTTCTAGCTTTCCTTGATGCTGGCAGGAGGGGCCGACATGGTGATGGCCGTACAGGAGAATGCAGCGGAGGTGGCTTCTTTGTGCATGTGTGCCGCTCATGTGAGGCAGAGAGGGGAGCTGGGCTTGGCTGTGCTCGTGCTGGGCCTGCACCAAGGAGAGGAGGCTGGGCTCGCTAGTTGAAAGTGCATCTAGCCCTTGAGTGGGTTTTGGATGATTGAATGACAATGTGATTAAAGGTCTAACCTGTTTGCTAAGTGTGGATAGGTAATAGGTTACCTCATAGGTACTTAATGAAAGCCAAAATGATGTGTTGTTGTATAAACAATCTAGTTCAAGCATAAGACAACAATGCAAATGGAATTCATGCAAAGGCTTATTTATTGTGGGATTTCCATGTACTGTGTGAAAGCAAGCTCATAAGAATTAATTAATGAGACATGAGGGATTGCATATGGAATGGTCTCATATTTGAAGCTTGCTAAATTGAAATGAAAAAGATAACAATACAAATGAATGGTTGATTCAACACAAGATGTGACTTGATGGCTTAAGATGGTGAAGATAGCAAGGAAAGGCTTCGAGGTACTAAGCAAGGATGAAGGGCAAGCGATGGCTTGGCGGCCGAAGAACCTAGCTAGGGTGAAGAAGGAAGTACTTGCATTTAGTTGAGGTACTAATCAAGCTATGATGGTCAAGTTAACGTGAAGGATCAAATCACTATTGAAGTGTTTGATGGAAGTGACTTGATACATTTGGGAATTCTCAAATTTGATGAATGGAATCAAGTCACGTGCTCAAGATGGCTACGCTCAAGTGAAAAGATCAATATCAACATGTTGGCACCCTCACTTGATGAAGATTGGAATACACAGCTTCGGTTGAAAGAGATCAACTCAAAAGGTTTAAATTCGTTATACTTTTAAATTTGAGTTAATAGAAATACTGTTCTATTAAGAGAGATGCATCATGTTGATAGATAATGTTTCATAAGTGCTCAAGCCAACCCATGTGAGTTTTGAGTATTTGAGAGACAAAAGACCTAATCTGTTTTTGCTGGTCTGGCAATACCGGACATGTCCGGTATGTGCCTAGCCATGTTAAAATTCTTATTGTTCTCGGGTTGGTTCATTGGAAGTTTCGACGGTTGGGAGTTCTGGCATAGGTTAGGAGTTCCGATGTCTTGCGCTTAACTGACTTAGATGGTTCACTGTCCTAGTCATACCGAACGTGTCCGGTATGGATGACCAGAGGCCAATGGCTACTTTTCAAATACCTTGAGGGTCGGGAGTTCTGATGTGAGTCTAGAGTTCCGATGGTCAGAAGTTCTGGCATGCATCGTGGGTTCTAACACCTCACAAACTTCAACTTAGTTACTGAGTTTTCAAATATGCTGAGGGTCGGGAGTTTTGATGGTCGGGAGTTCTAGCATTCATCGGGAGTTCCGACACCTCACATTGTCATTGTAACTTAGTTATCGTTGGAGCAGTGTAAGTCATACCGGACATGTCCAGTTCGGTATGGCAATGGCTATAAAATGACTAGTTTTTCTAAGGGGGCTATAAATACCCCCAAGCCTCCACCTTTGGAGGCTGTTGATTCTGCTGGTTTCTATATATGTTTTTGAGCCTTGCGAACTATCCCAAACCCTCTCTTAGTGAGTGTGTGATCCAAATAGCAAAATCCATTTGTGGGTTAAGAGAGAATTTGAAAAAGAGAGCAAGCCACCACTTGAGTACTTGTGCATATTGTCTATTTCGTGATTCACATTTGTTACTCTTGTACTCTTCAGTCCTAGACGGTTAGGCATCACCGGAGAGCACCCGAGAGATTGTGGTGTGCCTCAAAAAATTTGTAACGGTTGATTCCGCTGCCTCAGAATCAACTAGTGGAAGAAGGAAAAGGAGTTGGAAAAGACTCTGACTAGAGTGACCTTCATGGTATCCTCTAGGGCTGACCTTCGCTGGGTTGCTCGCAGCCCCCTCAACAGAGAGTAGGACTCGAATGAGTTCGAACTTCGGTAAAACAAATATCGTGTCTCAATTTGCATTTCATTCGATATTTGTGTTGCTCTTGCTCTCATGTAGGTTATCTGTGTATATTGTCATATCTAGTAGGTACTAATAATTTGATTTGAAGTTAGAAATCGAAAGAAGCAAGTTTAGGGCTGTTCCACTAAAACCGTATATACCGGACACGTCCGGTATAGATACCGGATATGTCCGGTATTGATCACTATGTCAGGCTGTTCTACAAAACACGTGCATACCGAACACGTCCGGTATACCTACCGGACACATCTGGTATTTCCTACCTGTGCTAAATATATTTATTCTCTGTTCTAACTTTGTGTTGCAGTGTTGTTGCTTCTAGATATACTCTTTATACCTTGTATACTCTGTGGCTAACTTGTGAGGGGTGGTACTACTCTTTATTTAGAGTTTCCTTTACTAATCGTTTCCGCATTTAAAGATGTTAATTTTTAGAAATGCCTATTCACCCCCCCTCTAGGCGACATCCTAGGTCCTTTCAATTGGTATCAGAGCAAGATTCTCATCTAAAGCTTCACAGCCGTGAGAAAAAGATGTCAACACCTATCAAGTTGGAGTCGATGCTTCTCTAAAATGATGGTTCTAACTTTCTACCTTAGTCAATTCATATACTCAATACTTTTAGGGATATTAGTCCTCTTGTTGAGCATATTGTGGATGCAAGCATACCACTTCCTATAGTTGATTGGAGCAACTACAAAAATTTGTCAAAATAGGAAGAGATATGCGTGCAACTCAATGCTCAAGCTATTAATGTCATGTTGAGTATATTGAGTGTAGAGGTTCAAGATGAGACAATCTTCAATGGACAACCACCTCCGGAGAGTGCTCATCTCATTTGGACTAGACTTTTTGATTTATATGGAAAATCCAAATGTGATGATGCACTTGAGATCGAGTCAATGGAAAGTATGTCCATTGTGTCTTCATGTAGCAAAGAAGCCTCACAAAACCTCAAGAGTGCCGAGCCAAAGCAAGAAGTGCAAATAGCGCATGACTTACTGTCTGCCTGCACATACTAGACGTGTCTGGTATGGCCGAGGCAGCAGAGCAGCAAGTAGCTGTTTGCAACAATGCTCAAACTCGGTGGCGACCAAGTGATGAGTCAACCTCAGTATCTCATGATACTCATCACTTGCGTCTCATGGCCAAGAAAAGCAAAAAAAAGAGTAACAAGAAAGATCAAGAAAAGGAGAAAGCACAAGTAGATGATCAAGATGAGAGTGATGTTGAAGTTGAAGACAACTACATCCTTGATCATCTCAACTGCAAAGACAAGTTCATCATCATGAAGATAGTTGAAAAGAATGATGAGCTTGAAGAAGAAATTAAGAAGCAAGAGCAATCACTTCAAAAGCAAGAATTGTTTCTCATCTCCAAGATGGAAGAACTAAAGGCTCTAAGTGAAAGATATGAAAAATTATCAATTGAGCATGCTTTAGTTACTAGCTCCTCTTCTAGTGTTTCACAACTAGAGAAGGAAAACTTTGAGCTCAAGGCAAGGCTAGATGAACTATCAAGCAAGTATAATGTGCTACAAGCAAACTATATTCATCTAAAGTGCTCTCATGAGGAAGTAGTAGAATCAAGCATCATGCTTGAGGTGGCTCATGAGGTTATGATCACATCAGTAAAATTTTCTCAACCTCTTACACATTCACTCACTAGTACACCATCTCAATTAAATATTTCTTGTATTAATGAGTGTGCTCCCCAAGCAAGCTAATCTTCGATTGAGCTAAATCTTGTAGAAAACATAAAGCTCAAAGAAGAGGTGAAAAGTTTAAAGAAAGATGTGATTCGGTTGAAGGGTAAGGAGAAAGCACAACCTTCTCAAGATAACAGTGATAACATGGTGAAGAAGCTTGAGAAGGGTTCAAACCTTGCTTTCTCCAAAACCCAACAAAAGAATCGTATTTTAAGTAAGGCCAATACAACCAGGAGCAAGAAACATGGAAAAAGGTTATGCTATGGTTGTGGATTATATGGACATGAGTGGGCAATATGTCCACATAAGAGTTGGGCCGACAAGTGTGAAGTGGCCAAACAAAAGGCCTCAAACAAGTTGGCCAACCAAAAGAAAAGTGATGGACAAAGTGCTTGTCTCATGAGCAAGAAATTGGGGCATCCTACCAAGAAATGCCCAATGTACAAATAGGCAAGAAAGAAAGCCCAAGTTGCAGCAAGAAGATGCTATGGATGCAATAAGATGGGCCACAAGGTTGATAGATGTCCATACAAGCAAAAGAAGCATAGAGCAAACAAAGGCCGCATATGCTATGCTTGTAGAAGAAAGGGGCATCTAAGCTATGAATGCCCAAATGGTAACGCTCCTAAGCCGAACACATTTGTTTATAATGATAAGCTTAGGAAGACCACAAATGGAGTTAGCACTAGCAAGGTGATGTGTTCACCACAAACTAGTGCTAAAGCCATTTGGGTGCCTAAGCACTTGTTGACTAACTAAAAAGGACCCAACAAGAGTTGGGTACCAAAGTGTGCTTAGATTAATGATGTAGGTACTTGGTGATAAGATGAAGGCTTCGGGTGGTTGAGCAAGCAAATTGATAATATCCACTCAATCTATCAACCAATTCTTATCATAATATCTTATATGGTTGACCCAAAGATAATTTAATGAATATATCATTTACTTCATCTTCACCATTGGTAACAAGTACCTAAACCTTATAGGATAGCCACTTTATTTATTTTGTGCTCAATGACTCACAAATAGACATATTTGTGAAAAATTGAAAGTGGCTAATTAGTTTTACTTGATAATTATCATGTTTGCCATATGGTGCTTTTAATAGCTCTCTAGTAGAGCAATACATTTGTTGAGATGTAGGTATACAATAAATAATAGAGCTAAACAAAGAATCATAAGCAGCGGATTAATCGTTTCTGTCCTGCACCTACCGGACGTGTCTAGTATTACAGGAACTAGAACACTAATTGAATTGCAACTAAGTCTTTGATTCATATATTTTCATATATCCTTAACTTACTCAGAAGCTTGTGATTTATCAAATCTAAGTGGATTGTGAGCATCTCTTGAACTCAATTTTAAATATGGCAATTTATTTGGTTTATGGTCAAAATGGAAAATTGGCTCCCAATTTCTTAATAGAATAAAAGTGCTTGTTGAAAGTCATTCAAATTACTTGAAGCATTTATTTAGGGGGAGCTAAGTTTCTATTTTGCACCATTGTGGACTAACAAATTTATCTAGCATTCTTTGTAGTCCTTTGGATGAAAAATTGATTTCGTGTCTAGCACGATTATTTGACAATTAAGGTCAACATAAAGACTATCATAAGTGGAATTCTTGTGGGCTCAAGGCAAAGGTATGTGTTTATATACATGCATTGTAAGTGCATTAAGGCCCTTTATATGTTAGAATGTGCATTTGTGTGACATAGGAGAGATGTTTTTCAAAACCCATAACTAGCATGTGTTGGTGGTGTAAATTTGAAAAACTATTTGAATCTTGGTCTTTGTGACCTAGCCTTGTCATGTGATGATTATAGCTCTCCTTGATTGTTTGATTGGCTAATCACACATGACATGGCTTTCTTAAGTCCACAATCTACTATGTCTCATAATCTCTCTCTCAAGTAATTAAAATCTATATATGCCAAATATTTGAAAAAGAGAAGTGATATTCATGGCATTTGGATAAGAAAAGTAATTACACCTTATTTGGATCAAGGACATACATGTTTTGGATCAAGAAATAATAGAGAAGGGGATTGGAATTAAGTGAATGAAATTTGGAAAAAGAAACGCCAGCCCACAAATACCGGACATGTCCGGTATGCATACCGGTATGAGCGGGATTATAAAAATGTCTGGTACCCCTTTGGCCAAGTTAGGTTTTTCTTTTTCCTACTAACCTAGCTACCTCTCCTTGACCTTTATTGGCGATTTGAAGTTTCCTTCATGAAAAGGAGAGAGGGAGATTGGATTGGAGGAGATTTGCATCAAGATCGAAGGCTCTGGGACTTGGATTTCCAATAGTATCTTCATTCACTCTCTCAAGGTACCCTAATCCTGGACCTCATCCGATCTAAGTGGTTAGGGCATGATTTTTAAATCCCTTCGGTAGAGATGCTACATTACCTGTCTAGAAGTAATGCCCAGAGTTTAGATTGGACTGGTTGAAGATTGAGCGAAGGACCCTGGTTAGGGTTGCTGTCTACTCATACCGGACGTGTCCGGTATGTCCGGTATGGGACAGCAGAGCAGGTTTTGCTCCCTTATTTCAATCTTCTCAATGGTTAATTCATAGGACTAAGTTTGATTGTCTATTATGTTTTGTGAACCTTGTGACCTAGTTTGGTTGAGGTGATTGCAAAGCATAGGATAATTATTCTTATTTCTATATTTCAACTAAAATAAGCTATTGTTTGGGCATGTATCTAAAATTCCTTGCATATCTTTGGATATAGGACAACAGTCATGAGCGAAAGACAGGAGCCTAGATCCAAGCATAGGCATGATCCAGCTTTGGAGAAACACAAGAAGGCAAGGTAGGATATGCATCCTAGATTCAGTCAGCAGGAGCAGGGCAGTAGCAGGAGACCCTCTAGAGCCACTAGGGGCGCTCCACAGTATAGAGAGGGTGGTGATGGTGATAGCAGCCCCTCTTCTGGTGATGAAATTGTGGATTATAGACTTGAGCATAGGAAAAGGAAGAGCACTGAAAGAGACTTAGACAGAGAGTCAGATGATGGTGATAGCTCTGAGGAGATAGAGGAGGAGGAGCAGGCACCGCTAGTGCACCACCTAGGTCAGGGCATGGACTATGGCCTTCTTGAAGTACATGCTCCTATTTTATCCAACTATATTGTTAGAGTCAACTACAAAGGAAAGGGTATGACTATGAGAGCAAGAGATCAGAGGAGGTTGATCCTAGGGGTTTACCTAGGATTCAGTATGATCATCGCTTTCACACTATGTTCCATCTAGATTATTATACTAGTGTGATACTTGCTAGGAATCCTATGGTAGCCAAGTCTCAGTGGATAGATTAGAAACATATTAGAGAGTTATGGAAGTCCTCCGTTGACTATGCTATTGCCACTTGTCAGTGCACAGGTGTATACACGCTCATGGAGTTTGTGCATGATTAGAACTCTAAAGTCATTGCATAGTTTTATGCCACTCTATTTGTGGAAGAGGAGCCAAGGCGTATGCATTGGATGCTTGAAGGCTAGTGGTACAATGTTGACTACGACGCCTTTATAGCTTTTATTGGCTTCTTAGAGGAGGACCTCTAGAGAGACAGGATCCACACCAAGCAGGTGTTACCTCCTGAGTAGCTCACCTACATGTATCCACCAGGAGGTGAGACAGGAGAAGTGGGGAAGGTTCTAGGTCTTCACCCAACTTATAGATACCTAGATAGGATGTTTAGAAAGACTATTGACTGCAAGGGTGGAGACAAGGGCAACATTGCAGATTATTCTAAGAACTTGCTCCACAGGATAGCACCTGATGCTCAACCATTTAGTGTGTTTGACTTTATTTGGTTAGAGATTAGGAGTGTGGGAGAGAGGCCCCTCAAGGGCTGTGGTTTTGCTCCCTACATCAAGCACATGATTGAGTAGGTCATAGGGCATACCTTTGAGTATGATAAGGTACATAAGGTTCTAAAGATTGTTGTAGACTTGCCTAAGGTTAGGGTACCTCCAGTAGGACCAGGAGGAGGAGTAGCAGCACTAGAGGCAGATTCACCTACAGGTGGTGTAGTAGCTGGACGAGCTTCTCCTCTACCACATGCTCCTTCACATTCTTCTTCACATCACCACAGTCCTTCGTCTCCTATTCGCAAGATGTTTAGTGCTATCTTTGGGATGTGCAAGGACATACGGACCTATCAGCGGAAGGAGAGAGAGGCTAGGAGGAAGGATACTCGGACTTTGAAGCAAATTGCTTCTAGACTTGAGCTTGATCCTCCTAGGTCTCCACTATTAGATAAGGCAGCTAGTGAGCCTGAGACTAAGGAGCAGCAGCAGGGCAGGTACGACGCAAAGTTTGCTAAGTTCCTTCAACGACAACAGCAGCAACAATAGGCTCCAGAGCACCCAGTCGCTTTACCACTATAGGCTTGGGTGCCTACTCACTCTCAGCCACGTCCCAGTGCTATAGACGAGTATGCTTTAGACTGGTGGAGTGACCTCACAGGTAGCTTCTATGACCCATATGGTGCGGGTGGTTCTCGTCCAGCCGGCGCTACACACTCAGATGATGATGATGCTGGTAGAGATGAAGATGATGATGAGTAATCATAGCTTTCAGAGACAGCTTGCAGCCTCTTTGTCCTTAGTATGTCATTGATGGACCTTTGTGGTGATAGATGACAAAGAGGGAGAGAGACTGATTAAAGCTTTAGGATAGTTTTATTTGCTTTATTTATGTATCTCTTGAGACATGATCTTTATTTATATTATATTAGTGGCTTGTGGACTTGAGAAAATGTGTAATGAGTGTTATGTGTGACATACATGTGTTATATTTATTTTCATAAGGACTATGCATGCTAGAATAAAAATATTTGATGTGATGTCTTTATATTTATTCTTATGTGATGTATCTTGTCATATGCATCACGGTTTTACTTATCACACACATGCACCCCACAGATGCAATGATTTAGGGGGAGTCTCCTATATGTTTTAGTATGTGAAATTAACATTTGAGGTCATTTTGTGAATTTTAATCATAAGCACATATTAAGGGGGAGACTCTCATAAATCATTGAACCCAAAAGCTTAAATGTTTATATTCTTTTGTAAGTTTTAATTAAGTTGTCATCAATCATCAAAAAGAGGGAGATTGAAAGTGCATCTAGCCCTTGAGTGGGTTTTGGATGATTGAATGACAATGTGATTAAAGGTCTAACCCATTTGCTAAGTGTGGACATATAATAGGTTATCTCACAGGTACTTAATGAAAGCCAAAATGATATGTTGTTGTATAAACAATCTAGTTCAAGCACAAGACAACAATGCAAATGAAATTCATGCAAAGGCTTATTTATTGTGGGATTTTCATGTACTGTGTGAAAGCAAGCTTGTAAGAATTAATTAATGAGATATGAAGGATTACATATGGAATAGTCTTATATTTGAAGCTTGCTAAATTAAAATGAAAAAGATAACAATACAAATGAATGGTTGATTCAACACAAGATGTGACTTGATGTCTTGAGATGGTGAAGATAGCAAGGAAAGGCTTCGAGGTACTAAGCAAGGGTGAAGGGCAAGCGATGGCTTGGCGGCCAAAGAACCTAGCTAGGGTGAAGAAAGAAGTACTTGCATTTAGTTGAAGTACTAATCAAGCTATGACGGTCATGTTAATGTGAATGATCAAATCACTATTGAAGTGTTTGATGGAAGTGACTTGATACATTTGAGATTACTCAAATTTGATGAATGGAATCAAGTCACATGCTCAAGATGGCTATGCTCAAGTGAAAAGATCAATATCAACATGTTGGCACCCTCACTTGATGAAGATTGGAATACACTGCTTCGGTTGAAAGAGATCAACTCAAAAGGCTTAAATTCGTTATACTTTTAAATTTGAGTTAATAGGAATGACGTTCTATTAAGAGGGACGCATCATGTTGATAGATAATGTTTCATAAGTGCTCAAGCCAACCCATGTGAGTTTTGAGTGTTTGAGAGATAAAAGACCTAATCTGTTTTTGCTGGTCTGGCTATCCGGTATTGATACCGGACGTGTCTGGTATGTGCCTAGCTAGGTTAAAATTCTTATTGTTCTCAGGTTGATTCATCGGGAGTTTCAATGTGGGTCGGAAGTTTCGACGGTCGGGAGTTCCGGCATAGGTCGGGAGCTCCGACGTCTCATGCTTAACTGACTTAGATGGTTCACTGTCTTGGTTATGGACGACCAGAGGCAAACGGCTAGTTTCAAATACCTTGAGGGCCAGGAGTTCCGACGTGAGTCGAGAGTTCCGACGGTCAAAAGTTTCGGCATGCATCGGGAGTTTCAACACCTCACAAACTTCAACTCAATTACTGAGTTTTCAAATATGCTGAGGGTCGGCAGTTCCGACGTGAGTCGGGAGTTCCGACGGTCAGGAGTTCTGGCATTCATCGGGAGTTCCGACGCCTCACATTGTCACTATAACTTAGTTACCGTTGGGTAGTGTAAGTCATACCGGACGTGTCCGGTATGCTGTTCGGTATGGCAACGTCTATAAAACGGCTAGTTTTTCCAAGGGGCTATAAATACCCCCAAGCCTTCATCTTTGGAGGCTGCTGATTATGCTGGTTTCTATACACGTTTTTGAGCCTTGCCAACTCTCCCAAACCCTCTCTTAGTGAGTGTGTGATCCAAATAGCAAAATCCATTTGTGGGTTAAGAGAGAATTTGAAAAGGAGAGCAAACCACCACTTGAGCACTTGTGCATATTGTCTATTTCGTGATTCGCGTTTGTTACACTAAAACTGAAAGAAGCAAGTTTAGGGTTGTTCCACTAAAACTATGTATACTGAACACGTCCAGTATAGATACCGAACACGTCCGGTATTGATCACTATGTCAGGCTGTTCTGCAGAACATGTGCATACCGGACACGTTCGGTATACCTACCAGACACGTCCAGTATTTCCTGCCTGTGCCGAATATATTCATTCTCTGTTCTAACTTTGTGTTACAGTGTTGTTGCTTCTAGATATACTCTTTATACCTTATATACTCTGTGGCTAACTTGTGAGGGGTGGTACTACTCTTTATTTGGTCCTTTACTAATTGTTTCTGCATTTAAAGGTGTTCATTTTCAGAAACGCCTATTCATCCCCCACTAGGTGGCATCCTAGGTCCTTTCACTAGTGCTTAGTTGGGCTAACAGGATGGAGTTGCTCGTGGTTGCTCGGCTTTGTGGGGTTGAGGCCAAGCAAAGCTGCTGCCGAGGTAGGCTGCAGCAAGGCAACGGTTGTGGCTGGGCCAGATTGGTTCAGGGAAAGGGAAAGGTCTTCCTATTTAGCTCTAGGTTTTTCTAAGAGAAGGGGCTACCTCCAAGCACAACAAAAGAAGATCCAAAACACACATGCATCTAGACTAAACATGGTGCACAATTCATTATAAACTCAATTTGAAGAAGATAAGAGAGGATTAGGGTTTTCGTTTTAGGAAATAATAAATTATGTAGAGGTTGCATGTTGAATTCGAGCGCGGCTCGAATTCAACCAAGGTTTTAATTTATCTCCAAAACATTTTATTTGGAAACACCTCTTGTCACGTAGGTGGCCAACCTTCATGACAAGCAATTCGTTGCAAAAAGTTTTGAAACTTGGATTTTGAATTTGGGGTGGCAAGGGAAAACATTTGACTTAGGTTTGACCTAACATTTACATGCAACAAACATTCAAGCAAAAAAATTAAAAAGTTGGGATTTTTCTCTATTACATAGAATCATGGGATGTTATAGTGTCTAAGGAACAAACCAATTCAGTTCTAGCAATTGCAATGTAGGGAGTTGATTTAGTTCAGCACCAGTCTCTTCAGTGAATGTTTGGTGCAAACAAAGTTGAATGGGGGCTTCAACCAAAAGCTTAACTAGCTAGCTCTAGAAGTTGCAGCACTTGGGCCTAATTAAGTTCAGTGATGTTTAGAAGAGGCAAGGAAAAGGCTAATGCATGTGCGAGATGCAAGGCATGCTTCTTGAAAGAATTCATTGCATATACTTGTTGTTCATAAGGCAGGTAGACACACACAGCCAGACAGGGTTAACTTGAGAGAGTAGTATCAACAGATACTTAGTTTCCAATTGATTCATGAGAACTGCCTGAGACTTAGTTTCCAATTGATTCATGAAAACTGCCTGAGACACGTGAGTGGTGCAACTGAAGTCATCAGAGATGTTTACTGTCAGTAAGTGCTGTATAGAGATGGTAGCCTACGCTAACTCTGACTCTATTGTGGCCTCTATAGTTGTCAATGCATAGTGCTTTGGAGTCTGGTGCAGTCTACAAAAGTACCAAGCTAGAGATGAGCTATACAGTACGTTTGGATGAGCCATTTGTACAACAAATAAACGTGACAAGGTTCACGATTTAAACCAGGCAGCCCCATGTTAACAGGCTATAATGACATATACAGCAAAGTGATCAGGCTCATGAGATTAGATTAGAAAGTTGATCATTGTTAAGATGTTTTTTTACTGTCATTACTACTAAGATGTGCTTTATAAGTCCTGTCACTTGTCTGCTTATGCTCAGTGCAATGGAGTATAGGGCAGATCTAGTGTCGGAGGCTCCCACATGAGTGGGGTCCAAGGAAGGAAAAAACCGAGGCAAACCTCCTCCCGTAAAATCTACGAAGAGGCTGCTTCGATCCCATGACTTGGTGACTCAGTAAGCCAGCTCTCACCACTGCACCAAACCTGCCCTTCTCATCTCAGTGCAATGGAGTATATCGATACTATTTTACCTAGTGATCAATGATGCTGAATATTTCCAGAGACTTCACTCCAAATTCTATGACCAAATAGTAGGGTTGGACGAAAAGCTAGCATCTCGATAGCTCGCTTGACTCGACTCATTAATGGGTCGACTCGACTCAGACCATTTACATTTTTCAATAAGTTGAATCAACATTTCAACTTATGTAGTTAATGAGCCAGCTCATGAGCTGCCTCGAGAGCTTAACGAGCCAAAGTTTATGTATGACTTGATGCCTTGCACTTTGTAGCTGATCGATGGTTGGACCTAGACCTTGAAGACCTGGGCTTACTATGACACTATCACTTTGGTTTAAATGGATATATGGATAATCATTAATGGATGCATCATATATGGTATGATATATGAAATATGAACCATGGATGTATGGTGTAGTACTTCGGTGTTTTGTCGCATTTATATATGTTAGTGTGGTTTAATTTATTTGTTTGATTTAAGACTTATGGATGAGTTGTTTTTGCATTATTATTGTTTCCAAAGCTTAGATAAATGTACAAATTATGTTTTGTGTGTTTTTTGTTGCCTGGCTTGCGAGAGTTCATAAACGAGCTGAGCCAACACATTATCCAACCCTACCGACAAGGCTGTGGCAATTTTATGTTGTCATTAATCATATGTTTTGTTCATGTAAACTTGGAGATCATAGTACTCAAGACCCAAAGAGACAACCATCATCTAGCCCTTAAAAAGTCAACAGCCAATCCCATAACAGATTTAAGTACCTCTACAAACTTCCTGCTAACAAGTTCTAGTGAGTGGATTCTTCACTTGACTGAGATTGAGGTGCACCACGTACCCAAAAAAACATTATTAAGGCTTCCTTGATACAAATTCCTCTACTTGATCTCAAGCCATGATCATGTCCTAGGGTGTCATGAAGGTGTAGGAAAATGGCCTTCTCATTTTGAACATGCTATATCACTTCACTTGATCTTATGTTTGGATCTCAGTCCACTGGATTCGAGTCATGACAGGAGTTTTCCTAGGACCTGCCTTCTTCATACCAGTAGAGCCCATAAAATATGAAAGCAATATATGCAACCATGCTTCAGTATCGCTTGAAGCACTAGACATACTCATCATCATCTGCCACACGATCCAACAAAAGTAAATAAAGAAAACATTTGTACTAAGGCAATCCATATAGCCATACATGGTAAAGCTAAAGCAACATTACATTACATACTGATAACAGATACAAAGTAAGGACCGACCACCTATGCACAATACTATTTAATTGGACAACACCACTACCTATCCTTCCATGCCCTCCTTAGCCAATTCAATCTCCCATTTGGTGTCTTCAAAGTAATGAACACATCACGATACTCTTTCTTCATAAGAAGGTGTGTGGCATAGTAGTGTTCATCACTCCCTTCTTCCACCCCATCCTCAATGACTTGATACAACATATTAGCAATCTCTTCTCTAACATGATCAACCACTTGTGAAGTTGCTCAATTTTTACTTGGGGCCTTCATCTCATCTTGATCTCTAAAATTTTTCTTCTTATTGTTTCCCTTGGGAGAATAATGAGCTGCTCTTTCCTCAACCTGCTTATCTGCAGTGGATCTAAGCTTTGGTGTGTCACCCCCCACCACCACTCTAAACCTCACCCTCACCATCACCACTTCTAATAGATTCAAACATGATTTGCATCTAGTCCTCATGCTCAAGTGGTGAAGTTTCAAAAATTATACAACCTGGTATAGCCTGAAAGAAACACAGTACATAAAAACATTCATTAGACCAAATTCATGAAAAATGACTACTTGTATGTATACTCAAAACAAGAGCCAATTACTACATCTCACCGCATTTTGTTCTGCCCACCAATCCGCACCAGCTGAGATACATCCAGTCATAGGATCCCTCCCCAATCCCGCAGCTCTAATGTTTAGAGTCTTCCATTGGTTATATTTCTTTCTTAGTGCATCCCACCTGTTCTTCATTTGCTCTTTTGTATATGGCCTCTTAGTACGATCATGGAACTTTCTTAAAAGATTAGCATACCCTACACGATTCAGGCACTGTTGTGGTCTATTGTTGGCGAGGACTTCTTCCACACAAATGTCGTTGAAAACTTTGGCAGCAAAAGCATCCCATTTTGCCTGAACCTTTAGAGGCTTTTCCATCTACAAATATCAATGGGCATATATGAAGATGAAAACGTGTTGGCATATAGAGATATTAATATTAACCCACATGCTGCACAATGAGAAAAATCATATCCATCGATATGTACTGCAACTCGGTTGAAACTTTATTTTATTGATGATTGATTGATCTCAACTTATTCTAGTACTGCTACTCAACAAATTAGTTAATAATTACATCCGTTCATAACACAAAGCCAATATTGCGAAAGCCGAGATATATATGCATCTGCGGAGGGGAATTGAAGAAGGAAAGCGGCTGACCTGCGGGCGTGGGTGTAGCCACCGTCCTCGGGAGCGCGGGCCGGCGGCGCATGGGGTGGGTCGGTGTATCGGCTGCGGGGAGGCGCAGCCCCAGGGCGGGGTGACGCTTGGGAGCCGCCGCCGGCGGCGCTAACCCTAGCGGCGGAGCAGGTCGACAGGGGCACGGCCGCACGGGAGGGGAGAGGAGCTGGTGTTTTGGGAAAGCGAGAGGACAGCCGCGTCCCGCGGCTCTACTGAATGATGGCTTTTGGGCGGTGCGCGGTCAGCAGAAGCGAACGCGACGCCAGGCGTTTGGTGGGATTACCCTGCGTTTTGCCTGGCAACGAAGCGACGCGAACGCGTCAGCTGTGGGAGCCTGTGACAGTCACGGACTCACGGCGAGCACGGGATGACGGCTCACGGAAGGCTGCGCGACGGGTCTTTTTCCACCGACCCACTCCAACCAGCCTTCTCTATAAACCCAACCCGACCCGCAAGCGCATGGAACCCGTTTCTTCGACCCGCCCCATTAGCAGGCCTAGCTTTTTTTTTTTAGGAAATTAGCAGGCCTAGCTGTGAGCTTACCGGTTTCCCTTCTGAAACAGGCCTTTTCGAATCGGCAAAAAGCCCAGCCCAACGCAGCCAGTAGCCGCCTTGCCCTTGTCCTACCGTCCTAGTCACACCCTAATCACTTTCCCCAAATTTAGAATCTAACCCTAGCTTCTCCTTCTCGCCGATTCCCCCGATCCCCACCAGGCTACTCGCCGGAACCCTAGTTAGCCGTAGATCTTACGCGCCGCGCGCGCGGCCGCCTCCATGGCGACGCTCAAGGATCTCCTACCGGCGCCCAAGACGTCGGCGTCCACCTTCTACGACCACAGCAGCGACCCCTGGTTCAAGGAGCGTTACGGCGGGGAGTCGGCGCAGGCGGCCGAGACAGCGAGGCCCGCAGCCGCCGCCCGGCCCGTGCCGCCGTACGGAAAGCGAACGGGGTTCGTGCCGCGACGGCCGGAGGACTTCGGGGATGGCGGCGCCTTCCCGGAGATCCACGTCGCGCAGTACCCGCTCGGCATGGGACGCCGCGACGATAAGGGCGGGTCCAAGATCCTTGCGCTCACCGTCGACGCGCACGGCAGCGTCGCCTTCGACGCCGTCGTCAAGCAAGGGGAGAACGCAGGAAAGATCGTCTACTCCAAGCATAGCGACCTCGTGCCGAAGATAGCCACGGCCGATTCCCAGGCGACGTCCGACGACGAGGAGGAGCAGAAGAAGATCGAGGAGACCACTGAACGGACCAAGGCCGCCTTGGAGAAGGTTGTCAACGTCCGCCTCTCTGCAGCTCAGCCCAAGAATGTGCCGACTCATGATTCTGAGTCCAAGTTCATCAAGTATAAGCCGTCCCAGCAATCTGCGGCCTTCAATTCAGGTGCAAAGGAGAGGATCATTAGGATGTCAGAGATGGCAGTGGATCCTCTTGAGCCACCAAAGTTCAAGCACAAGCGTGTGCCCCGGGCGTCTGGGTCACCACCTGTGCCAGTGATGCACTCGCCGCCACGGCCGGTTACAGTGAAGGATCAGCAGGATTGGAAGATCCCACCTTGCATTTCAAATTGGAAAAATCCAAAGGGTTACACGATTCCGCTTGATAAGAGGTTGGCGGCTGATGGGAGGGGGCTGCAGGAGGTGCAGATCAATGATAACTTTGCAAAGCTTTCTGAAGCATTGTATGTGGCAGAGCAGAAGGCGAGGGAGGCAGTGCAGATGCGCTCCAAGGTTCAGAGGGAACTTATGCTGAAGGAGAAGGAGAGGAAGGAGCAAGAACTAAGGGCTCTTGCACAAAGGGCACGTATGGAGAGGACTGGTGCCCCGCCTGCACCATCAGGTGTGCCTGCTGGTGGCGGCAGGGGAGCAGTTGAGGCTGTCGACGAAGATATGAATATGGAGCAACCTCGTGAACAACGTGAACCACGTGAGCAGCGCAGGGAGACTAGAGAAGAGAGGGAAGCAAGGATTGAGCGTGACAGAATCCGTGAGGAGCGCAGACGTGAGAGGGAGAGGGAGAGGAGGCTGGAAGCCAAGGATGCTGCAATGGGCAAGAAGAGTAAGATCACTAGAGACAGGGATCGTGATATCAGTGAGAAGATTGCTCTTGGTATGGCAAGCACTGGTGGTGCAAAAGGTGGTGAGGTCATGTATGACCAGCGGCTGTTCAACCAGGACAAGGGAATGGACTCTGGTTTTGCCACAGATGATCAGTACAACATCTACTCTAAGGGTCTCTTCACAGCGCAGTCCACGATGTCCACACTATACAGGCCTAAGAAGGATGGGGATTCAGATGTATATGGTGATGCAGATGAGCAGTTGGAGAAGGTTATGAAGACTGAGAGGTTCAAGCCTGACAAGGGATTTACTGGTGCTTCAGAGAGGACTGGCAAGCGAGACAGGCCTGTGGAGTTCGATAAGCAGGAAGAAAATGATCCATTCGGTCTGGATCAGTTCTTGACTGAGGTGAAGAAGGGTAAGAAAGCTGTGGAGAAGATCGGAGGTGGAGGAACCATGAAGGCGAGTGGTGGGTCCTCAATGAGGGATGATTATGATGGTGGATCTGGGAGGTCCCGCATTAATTTTGAAAGGGGGCGCTGAGGAATTTGCTCTGCTTCTGCAGGTTTTGAATGCTTTCTCAAATATCTTCTAGCAGGATGTTATAAGAAGCTGAACTCTGATAAGAAAGAGTGTGGCACCTGTGCTGTTATAGCTCGTGTGCCTACTTTCAATGGTTGTGCTAAAGAGTGTACTATATGGATCCTATGGTGTCTATGTACTATGCTTGTATCTGTACTATGCTTGTATCTGTTCATTATTATAGGATCTATGAACTTTGTTTACATGTTCCATCAATTTTTATGTTACATGTTATTGGGCTCTATGATTTCATCGGTTACCCTTCTGGGATATGGATGGCCTCAACGTGTCTATTTGTTGCCATGGTACTGGAATTGCTGCACAGGTGCTCTTTAAAGGGCGTACCCAGTGCAGAGAGCTCCCGCTCTGTGCGGGGTCTAGGGAAGGGTGTTAGTGGCAAGCCTTACCCGCGCCTGTGCAATGCGAGGAGACCGCGACTCGAACCCGGGACCTTCCAGTCACAGGCGGTAAGACTCTACCGCTTGCACAGGTGCTCATTCCGTTTATGAATTTCTTGGTGGTGCCTATTAGATTCTTTCTTTCTGCTGTTATTGTGGGGATGATATTCATGGTTCACTGATGTACTCAATGAGATTTTGCTTTGTGTCATGTGAACTGTGGTTATCTGTCACTCCATTTCCTAGTTCAATGTGCTTGGTTTGTGTGGAGTGTCCCTCATGCTCCAGTTTTTGGTTCACGGTAGTTTTCAGTTTTTCTGCAGTGTCCTTAACTCATTCCACAGATGATTGGGTGGATTTATGTCCATGAATTGTCAATGGTTAAAATTCTGAGGGTGGAATTGTCAATAGTTCAAATTCTGTGAGGGTGACAGCCAGCAGCCTGTATAGAAATGACTTCACTGTTATGATAATTCAAGGTAGCTTTTACTGAATTTTAGTTATTTTTTGCCCTTGTGAATTTTGGAGTCCTCGTTTGTACTAATTCTTATGTAAACATTTGTTCATTTACAAAGAAGCAAACCTTTCTATGGCAATAATTTTTTGTTTTTGATACAGAGCTGTATCAAGTTGCTCGATCTATATTTATTGTTAAAATTTCATTAGTTTCTCTAAAAGAAATTTAAAATTTCCTGATAATTGAGCATCTGTGCGATGAGTGCATGGAAGGTTGCTATACTACTATGGCCATTGCTTGGCTGTTTGCATGAGCAACAGATGACTGAAACCGAGGCAAAGCGTACTTTGCTTACTGCTATCTTGTAGTAGAGTGTATATATGTTTCTGCACGCTTGCAATAAGATTTGATGACAGCTTCAAATTTTACTGGAGCAGAGTCTCGTGTATGCACACATGTTTTCTTTCTCCACAGCTTCAAATTTGATGACAGCGATAATAATGCTGCTCCAACAGCTGGCTCCACGTGCAGGTACAAACAGATATAGACCTTATGAACACTAATTTGGAAGATCTGAAGATGTGTCTTAGACTGCCTCGTTCGGCTGGCAAAATTTTAGCTGAAACTGGCTGAAAAACATTGTTCTGGTTGAATTGTTGTGAGAGAAAAACACTGTTCCGGCTGAAAAAAGAAGCCGAACAAGCCGAATATGGGATAAGCCGAATAAGCCGTGGGATAAAAACACTAATTTATTGGTTGGCTGCAATTCTGGGACACCCATTTCCCCATGTGAATTACTGAATGCAACTCTTATCTCGTATGCACGATTGCTTGGTCCACTTTGCGGACGAGCCATCTGAACCCTGTGATCAAAGTTTAAGTTTGCAACAAAGGGTACTCTAAAATTTTGGACGAAATAGTTAAATTAGATCTATTATTTTATTGTTTGATTTGATAACTGAGTTTTTATTGCGCTACAGTCTGCGTTTTCCAACAAATAGATCCTCCTTGCAATCCTTGGTGACCATGGAGCTCAACAGGAATTTTATAAATCATAAACTTTCTTCTGCTAGTCGCTCATGTAATATAAGGGTGCGCATCTGTATGCGAAGCAAGCTTCTTGTGCCATGGTTAGGGGTACCCCGATCTGTACAAAAATATCTGTACTCTGAATTTCTGATTGTAATCCTGTAAAGTTAAGCAATGAAGGTCCGAATGTCCGATTATATGAAGAAAAACTTTCCTCCGTGGTACGTTGTTTCGAGATGGGCTCTTCTAAGACACCTCGGTCTGTAAGTGTTCCTTGGTATCCTGATTTTAATCCTGCCAATGCCAAAATCAAGCTATGGAGCTCCGATTAAAAAGAAAGTCCTGCCTCCGTAGTCCGTTTGTACTATGCTTCGAGATGGGCCGGCATCTTCTCGTCTGACATGGGCTAGCAAATCGCCTCGAAGAAAAGACTATCGGGCCCATCGTGGATTTTCCTGGCACTTGGTTATGCTTTGCTTGTTCGACAGGAATCTAGTCCCAAGATGAAGACTATCGGGCCCATCGTGGATTTTCCTGGCACTTGGTTATGCTTTGCTTGTTCGACAGGAATCTAGTCCCAAGATGGCAACGGGTCCTGATACCCGATATTCGATGGGTATTTGATTCATTAGGAAATGGGGATAGGATCGTATCTTTACCCGTGGATATCTAAATGGGCAAGAATTCATCTCTGACGGGTATAGCGGGTACGGGAATGTTCCCTGTTTACCCGTCTCCATTACCCGTTGGGGAACCCGACTATTTGAGATGTCATGCGAGTATTAGGCCCAAAGAAGCTCAACATAGGTATTTTGGCTTAAATCTGATCAATCATATATATAGTTTGTGTGTTCTAGGAACCCTAGTTCAATTTTTTCTCACCATCTCCGCCAGCAGCACAAGTACGCCTGCCTCACGAGCGCTCGTGTCCCTCGCTTCCTCAGTTCGGTCTCTCTGCCACATTTGTTCGTCCTCCTCGCAACCTCGCTCCTTCTCCTCGACATCTCCGAGACTCCGACACTTATACCCGGGTGAAGAAGAAACGTCTCTGATTGCAAAGCTGTGACTCAAGTGTCCTTGTTTATCGGGTATGCAGTACCCGTCGGGTATCTATTACCCGACCGATGCCCGACGGGTATGGGGATGTGCAAGAATCTATACCCGAGATAGTTAACGGGGACGGGGCAGGATGAATTCTCTGTAGCGGGGAAGAGAACGTTCCGGCGATACCTGACGGGTACATCCCTGTTGCCATCCATAATCTAGTCTTCTGTGAACCGAGTGTGACATTTCACTAGTGGCCACCACCCAAAAGAAACGGAAAGAGAGAAGAAGAATATTTCGTTTCGCAATAGCATTTCCGATCTCATTCATGAACAAGTTGGTTTTGGGCCTTGGGGGCGTAATCGGCCAGTATTTCGCATAGAGGCAGTGCGACCCCAGAGCCGTCTCCTCGGCGGCCCCAATTTGTCCTGCACTCAGTTTCCTTCGCTCCTTTGCTCGCTGTGATTCGGATGCTAACAATCTCGCTTCCGATCACGAGGACGCCACTGCGCCCTCGTCGCTTTTGGCCGCATCGATCCGTTATCTTTAAACTGTGCAGTCCAGCAGCGTCGACAGTGTTCATAATCTCTCAGGACTCAGGAGCCAGGACAGCCAAATTCAGCACTGCCGACCAGTCGCCCCAGCTCCTTCGTTTTCGAACTTTATCAAAGTTTGAAATATTCAGGATAGTCTGTACATTGTACCTACCTATTACCACACAGATGAACGATTCCGTTGGACCGTTACGCATAACGTATTGCATGCATACGCGGATTTTGTCGTGATCGTATCAGTCCTTGTCATCAGTTATTGTCAAGAGGCGCATATCAGGAAGGAGACTAATGGACCCAACCCAAGAAGATTTGAGCGAGCGAGGTAGAGAGACGACGACCGCGAGGCGCCGAGGAGGATCTACGCGGTCCTCCTCATCCCTCCCTACGTGGGGAGGTCAAGCAAGCAAAAAGCCATGGAAATTAAAGAAGGGCGTGGAAAAAACCGGCACACGAACCAGGGGCCGCGTACGTGCGCCGGGCACGTCCAAAGATCGCGCCCCGGATTCGGTGATCGCTCGGTCGCCGCCGCAACCTCAGGCACAGGCAGGCAGGCAGATCCCCGCGGGCCGCGGCCTCCTCGCCGACTCGTGGACGCCAGGGTCGCGGCGTTTCGACGCGTCGTCCCCCTGCCGGCTCGCTCGCGCACGAGGAGACGGACGGCGGACGGGACCACGGCCACAGCGCCGGGGGGGCTCGGACGGGTCGGGTCCCTAGCGGTGAAATGAACCGATCGACCGTGACCAGGGCCGCCTCGGCCACCATCGCGGGACGGGTCAGAGTCACCGGGCCGCGGCGGCAACGTGCGCCGCGCTCCTGCCCTGCCGCTGCGCGGCGTAGTACGTGTGTAACGTGTCGTGCGTGGCCGAAGGGCAGGCATCGGTGCGCGCCAGTGATTACCTCCCATGCCTGCCTGCCTGATGACTGATGACTGATGACTTGGCTTTCCAATCGTCAGAAGGCAGCAGCCCCTCGTGCCATCAACGCTGTGGCTTGCTCTGTCCTCATCTGCTGCCCCCTGCCATGTTACAAGTCTACCGGCCATGTGAATTGTGATAGAATGACTAGCACCTTAGGACGAGGAGCACCTAATTCCACTGCCGGTTTTTGTTTCTTCTCCCTACCACTTTTCCGCGAGGAAGGAAGGAAGCTTCTCTTTACGTGCTGCCAAACAACAACCAGATCACAAACAAAACAAATAATTCTTCGTGAACATATTTGTGTCGACATTGCTAGCGCCCGGACGAACGGACGGACGCCACGCACTACACTCCATTTCGCGCGCTCCACGCAAGGCCCATGCCGCCCGAGCGACAAGAGGGGGAAGGGCGTGGCGCCTCCGATTCGGAAGGACCCGGACGCGACATCGTATGGATGTCCTGCCGGCGCCGGAAGGAGGACACACGAGACAATGCAGCAGAAGGTGGGGAGGAGAGATGCAATACCAGATCTATTTTTGAAACATCCAAATACAACAATTGGAACATACGTCTGAAGACAATTGAAACACTCGGAACATGCTTTTGAATCACTTGAAAAAAAAACTTAAAACACTTGAAACCATTGCAATCATACGCTACATCCAAATAAAATGCATGCAACGTATGTGTGAAATATATGCAACATCCAGATAAATACACTTGCAACATGCGTCCGGAAAACACAGATAAAACACACATCTGAAACATCTGAAACACTCGAAACATACGCTTGCAACATGCCTCTGAAATAATTACAACATATGCAACATGTGCAACATCTCCGATCTACTTTTGCAACATCCATATTAAACAATTGCAACATACATCTGAAACGCCTAAAACACTTAAAACATACATATGCAACATAGGGGAGGGGAAGACTTAGCCGGTCGAATCCGATCGTCGGGGTCGGAGACGACGGTGAGCGGCTGCGGACGAGCACTAGCGCCACCAGCACCAGGCTTGGCTCAGCGCCGCTGGGGTTGGGGAGGGCGCCGCACCAGGGTGAGGAGGGGTGGCCCACTCCCTGCAATACTGCCACGCCACCTCTATGGATCTCACCGGGTAGGGGAGAAGGCCACCGGATCCACGAGCTTTGGACGCTCCCGGTGGGTGAGGACACCGGGGTGGGGGAGGGTGCCGCCGTCGGCTAGGGAGGCAGCCATGGCCGCGCGTCGGGGTGGGGTGGGGCGCGAGCATGGAAGGGAGGAGGAAACGAGGGATTGGATGCGGAAGTGAGCAGAGTGAGGCGTCCGTCGATCCGGATGTCTTAATTGGAGCATTATCGTATTTGCGTACATCAACCACCCCTGAACTTTTTTTTATCACACACAGTAAGCCTGTTTTCCCAACAAGAAATCGTCTCCTTTGGCGCCACGACCACGAGATATTTTTCACATGATTGATTGTTCCAGGGATCCTTTGATCACGACCTCTGATGGAGCAACGGTGGCGCCAATCAGAGACTAGCTATATATCACAAGAGCTATACTGTACTGTGCATATTCATCCCGCCACTTTCAAAACAAGCTTTTCAAAGGAGTGGACAGGAATTGCATAGGATCGATCGACACTGTAGCAGATGTTGACTGATTTCAGCATCGCCACTACTCAAGTACATGTAAAACACTGTAGCAGATGTTGACTGGTTCAGCCTGTTCGGTTGGCTGGTTAATATCGTTGCTGGTTCGTGAAGAAGTACTGCTGGCTAGTTTGTGTGAGAGAAAAATACTGTTTCGGCTGGAAATTTACGATCGTTTACGACAAACCACGGTAAAAAAAACAGGCTGAACAAGAAGAAAAACATTTTTCTCCTGGCAAAATCGTGGTCCTCCGATCTGAACGCGACAAGCGCCGATCCAACGACCGTCGCCTCGCCGCCGGAAATTCGACGCTGCAATCACAATTCTGAAAGCCACAGATCATCCTCAGAATTCGTCAAAAGCCACTGAGATCTTGCGAGACTCGGGCGCGAAATTTTGTCGTTGGTGAGCGGCGAGCAGTGATGCGTGGCCGATTGCGATTGGGACGTGGGCAGCTTCTTCGCTTGTGGCATGGGCCTTTATCGTGGTTAGGGAGCTCGTCCCGTTCCAAGATCTCACTGTATTTTCTTTTTCGTCATCTTTCTCGGTAGATGCTACTGCTAGGCGAAAGACAGCGAGCTGCTACGTTTTTCAGGCTTTGCGGCATTCAGGCGCGAGCCGTGAGTATCATGGCCACCCCTGTGTGTGAGGTGTCCAGATTTGACAGCGATAAGGTGACGAACAAGGGTGAAGCCAAGATTATTTTTGGCTTGTAACAGGTAGACCTTTAAAGGGTTTACCAACAAAATGATCGTGGCCTACACTGTTTTCCTACCGTCTGGTTGTTGATTGACTGACTGATCGAGGGTTGAGACTTGGGAGAGTGAAAAGTAGCCGGAGAGAATTCTGGATAAGGGTTTCATTTCATTTCACGTGGACAAGAAAAAAAGTCGTCGTTTGTGTTTATGTAATCTTGAGGTTACGTCGCAAGGCTGACTGTACAATACTCCTATATCGAAGATAGGGGATATAGTTGACAGGACCAACGAAATGACCGCTGAGTTCAGACGATCCGGTGCTTCGAAAAGTTGAAGATTTCTTGATGACATGTATGGATTGGTACATATCTGCGAAGTGCTCTTTCGGAGGCCCCGACTAGTCAAATCACAGCGTAACGGCTTAGCTCTGCTTAATTAACACTCATTTCCTACGAAATTTATCTGAAATCCCATCGGCCTTACCGAGATAATCGCGCCGATTGGCATCCCGCGATAGGGATGGAGAGGGAAGCACTTATGACTGCAACTAAAGTACGGATGAATGCAACTCTCTACTGTGTGACTGTGTCACAGGAAATCCAGTCCACTGAAGGCTAGCCACCGTGGTGAATCGATGACGTCGTACGTTCCAATCACCATGGTAGGGTTCTATCGGATTCCCGTTGTTCGTACGCAACTAGCAACCATTATGTTCCTTCCGTGTGAGATGATTCTGTTATAAAAAAGACACATAAACGATACGCTAAATTCATTTGTATTTGTAGATACATTGACTGGCCTAATGAGTCATTACAATTACTATTACACTAGCACCTGTAAAAAAATTAGTTTTTTTTTCTACAGCAACTTAATTCTGTTCGATTTATGCAGAACCCAGGCATGCCGCCGCGCCAAGCCAAACATCCTCGGCGTTTACTGAAGCTTCATTGGCCGACGCCAATCGAAATCTGAGACCGAAGTAGCACGTCGACAACGACAAATGGCACCCAAGCTGAGCAACCAGAGCACGTTGCACCATTTTGGCGATCTAGCCGGCCAAACCGCCAAAAGCAAGACATCGCGGGACTTGTTTGTAGCAGGAAACTGCCAAACAGGCTAACAGTATCCCAAGCACCAAACTTCCTTCCCTTACGGTTAGGCACACACGCATACACGGCATCTCGCATCTGTAGCCGGTTCTAGCCTTCTAGGCAAGTTCGTGACGAGCTGCTTCATGCCGGCAAGAAAGAAAGGGTATCTTGGGCAGCCCGATTCTCCCAAACCAGATGCCTCTCCCAAAGCACTCACAAGCGAAACAAAACAAGGCTAATCGGCGTCGTGAGGAAGCCGACAACCTCTTAATGACAGACACGATGCGCGGCATAAACAAGGCGTGGTATCATACCGGAAAACCCTTAAAAGAACCTGAGATCTATAAAGCCCAGCCAGGGATCTCAAATCCTCAGAGAAAACCCCCAATCTAGATCGGTGGATCGCCCCAGATGCAGCTGATGATATAAAAGAAAAGAAACCGGGCATATCGAACTGGATCCTGGAGAAAACAAATGCGAGGTGCAGTGACCCCAGGAAACAAACCACATGCTTGCCAGCCTCGCTCTCACTCTCAGCCGGGATGGCACAGGCACAGCAGAGATCTAAAGAACGAATTCGTCCATGATAAAGAGACAACACATCCTTGTTTAACTATTCGTGACGACTGGGTTAGGGTTAGGGTTAGGGTTTGGAGCGCAACGTTAGTGGTTAGCACGCAGATGGAAGAAGATGGTGGTGCTCAACAGGGTGTACAACAGCATGCAGCAATGGAACTCCAACTCCCACCACCACTATCAGTTAGAAAACTACTGCTACTGTTTACCTTTCTCAGCTTCAGCCAGTCAGCTGGTGGCGGTGTTGGGGCTTCTGCCATGACGACCCCTCCAGGATCCTGAAAGGCGCCGGGGGCAAAAGCAGCAGAATAAAAACAGACGGCCATCAGGGCAGACTGGGCAGTTGATGTCGTGAGGCTCTACATGAAACAACGACGACCACTATCAGAGCAAATCATTGGTAGGGCCTATCGTTATGATGACAATTTCAACACACAGGCTACGGGCGTTTATTTTAGCGATAGAGCCGTCTCAGTCGAGGTCTAGGACATATAGGAGTATGATCATGGGAAGCAATGGAACAGTGAAGTCGACAAGAAGCACAGCCAGAGTGGGGGCAAAACCAAGCAATGCCGATCAAATTCCAAATTTCCTCCAATAGCTTCTTGATTAAAAATAGCAGAGAGTGGAGACGAAGAAAAGGGATAATGGTCTACAGGTCGTCTACAAAAATAACCTATGAGTGCTAAAAACAATGAAAAAAAGGGAGAAAAAAATAGCAGAATCGAGTTTTGGATCATCTAAAACATAAGTAATGGCCGGTGGAGCATTGAAGCTTCGGACATAGGCAGCACTTCCATTCCTTGGTCTGAGCAGAAAAATGAAACGGAAAATGGCAAGATACAAGTAGCTGGAGACTAGAGTGCCAAGAACCATCCGAAGCCTGCTGACTGGAGTCAGTGTGCAGTCAGTTCCTGTGCAATCAGTCACTACCCATCATTGCTATACTGTAAGACTAGCGCCGTGAGGCCATCAGATGTCTCGCTCTGGATGTGCTTCTCAACTGCCTAGACTCTGTATGCTGGCCATGCCAGATCAAGTGAAAGAATAATCGGCAGCTTCTTACTTGATTTACATGGAGTGCTCCTGCAGCAACTTGAAAATCATCCGCAGGAAGCATCCCTCATTGGCTCTCAAAACTTGATAAGGAATAATACAACAAACATGTTCGTGGGTACAGCAGGGCTGTCCTTCCAATAGCAGTCCTACAAGAGGGTAACAAATGGCGGAGCGTCAGTCCTCGGTCCTGCCAGTGACCGATACAAGTACAACTTGTCAACAATCTCAGCCTCCCCTTCATCTTCAGAGTGGTCCTTAATTACTTCAACCACCAAATTTTGCATTTGCTGAGCTACATCTTTACAGCCCCTCATGGTTAGCCTGCATGAGTTCATCCACAAGAACCTCATATTGTAGAAGTAGTTCATTCCTGAGAGCAACCCCCTGTCACTGAAAGGGCTATCTCTGACCTCAAGCTTCTGCAACTTAGTGCATCCCTCGAATACATATTGGAGGGACATGTCACTATTCCCAGCAAAGGCAACAGACAGGGTCTTTATTAGCTTCCCATATTTTCCAATGTATGCAAAGGCTTTATCAGTAAGCAGGCCAGAGACTGAAAGCCTGGTGAGTTTCTTGCAGTTCATCACAATTGCGCCAAAACCTTCATCCATGGGATCCCCAGTGATCCGGTCAGGGCGGTGGCGGCCCATAATACAGAGGCGGAACACTACAAGCTCAGGACAGTTCTTCGACATAGCAATTACTGCTTCATTTGTCATCCGCTGGCAAAAGTAGAGGATTGATTCTAGCTTCCGGCAGCCTTCTGAGATTGCCTGAAGACCAACATCTGAGACTGAACCCTCAGAATCTTCAGAGGGATCCAAAGGAAAAACTCTCAGCTCACGGAGATCAGAGCATGTATCAGCCACAGCACGTAGGCCTTCATCATCCACAGTATCAAGGACCTAGAATAACAAATTGAACATCAATGCCTATATCTTAGTTGTCAGCGCACATAAAAACCGGTATATGCATCAACGAAAATCTGGTAGGTGGCTCACCCAGAAAGTGCGAAGATTGGTGCAGTTGCGAATAACTGGCTTGAGTTCTGCAGCGGTTAGGTTTGCAAAGCTGAAGTTTAGTGAGGTGAGCTTGGCACAAACAGGGTAGATCGCTGGGAGATATTGTGGATTGACCTCCCGGAAACCAGATAGACAAACGAGAGACCTGGCTGCAGCAAAAGATGTAGCAAGCTCAGTCACAGCCAAACCCCCATCGGGGGCACCCTCAGATCGGAATGCACCAGTTCCAAAGTGCGTGAGCTGGGGCGCTCTTGCCATGAGACGGCGCAGCTGCTCTACTGACACATGGTGGTTGACACGCAACCGGCGCAAAGCCGGTGAGCGTGCAACAAGTGCCTCCAGGGCCTCAAAGTTGAAGGGGACGCTGACGCAGTCGAAGACAAGTGACTCCAGAGAGGTGTTGGACTCTGAGAACTTGGAGATCCAATCCACCAGCTCGTCCTCTTCATCCTCAAGGTAATCTTCAATCAGATCCAGCACGCGAAGATGCCTACAAAACCAAAAGCACCAACCGCGAGCTTGAGATACCAGTACTACACTTAAATGCTGCTATTAGTGCTCCTATTCCCCAATAAGGAAGAGCAGACAGCGTGCAACTGGAAGTACCCCAAACCTGAGTGTAACCGATTAATTAACGAGACTGTTCTGCCAAGGACCTAAGGGGTAATAAGATTGAACTTTGGCAGCAGAATTCCGCGTACTTGCCATGGCAAGTTTCGGCTGTGACAGTAGCAGGTGTCACTATCCGGTGATTAGAAAGTCGAGCACAATAAATAATCGATTTACTGGTAAATTTCACAGGAAGGCGTGTAGCGATCAGAAACCAACCAATACGTCCATAAAAGGTTGGCGACATCAGATTCTGATCCATGGCACGGCCGGACCAATAAAACTGAAAAGCGTAAAGGGCTAAGCGCGCGCACATTAAATAAGGCGGAATTGCGTGGTGCAGCTAGGATTGAACAAATGCACGAATGGCATAGTATCAGTATGATACCCTCCGAAAGCGAGGAAAGCTGGTAAAATACTCCTCTGGATACCGTAAGGCCGCTTAGATTCACAGCCCGTGTGCAGCAAAACATACAAAAGCTGGGTGCTAGGGCGACGTACCGGCAGCGCTCGGCGATGACGGCGAGCCCGACCGTGCTGAAGCCATCGCAGCACACGAGCGAGAGCTCCCTGAAGAAGGGGAAGGACTTGGCGATGAGTGCGAGGTCTTCATCGGCGACGGTCATCCGCTTGAGGCAGATGCGCTCGAGGCGCGGGTACGCGGGCCCGAGAGCGGCCACCCAGGGGGAGACGTAGGCGCCCCAGCCGTAGGGCACGAGGCTGAAGTCCGCGAAGCGGGGCTTGCCCTTGAGCACGACGGCGCGCAGGCCTCCGAAGCGCTCGACGGCGCGTCGCGGCGAGACGGCGTAGCAGTTGCCGATGAAGAGCTCGCGGCGCGTCTGCGCCTCGGCGCGGTACCAGGAGTGGCAGACGAGCGAGGCGGCGTTGCGGTCCCGCGCGGCGGTGAGGAACTCGAGCACGGTCTCGAGCACGTTCTCCAGCACCTGGTCCGGCGGCGCCCACCTCCCGCCCCCGCCGTTGCCGCCCCTCAGATCCGGCTTCCACCTGTCCCCGCCGCCGCCCTCTCCGCCGGGGTCGTCCTCCGACATCTGCGACGGCGGCGAGTCGGAGTCGTCCTCCGCCGCGTCCCGCATGCCGGACGCGGAGGAGGAGGACGGCGAGGCAGAGGACGCCGTGGGAGCTAGGGTTAGGGATGCAGGGATCTGGGGAGGGGAGGCGCGGTGGGGGACGGAGGAGGTGGAGGGCGAGTGGGGAGTGCTCATGTGAGACTGGAAAAAAGGATTAAATAATGATTAGATCTGCGCGAGGGAGCGAGCGAGCAAGGTGGACTGGGACTGCTGGTGCTGGGACGCAGCGCAGCGCAGGCAGGCAGCGATCGAAAGAAAGCCCCCTCCTTTTTATTCTCTCGCCCTCGCGGTCTCGGCCTCCTTCTGTTTGGCTGCTTTCGGTTTGGGCTCTCCTCTCCTCTCCGTCTGGAGAGAAACGAACGGAGATCAAAGCGGACGCAAACGGCGGCCGGTGACGTCCGAGAAAGGAACAGCAGGATACGCCATTACGCTACGCTCGGGGAGAGACGAAGCCCTGTGATAGCATGGGCTTGTTTCTTTCTTCTCTGTGTCAGGCTCGTAATTAAGGGAGTACTTATTACGCCCATCCCGCCGGTGCTGTTCGGCAGCAAGCACCGGCCTTTCTGTTACGAAACGGTGCCTGCCAGACAACCATTCATCCATGATCTCATCTAATTAGATGTGCAGTTAAGATTAGGATTAGCATAGCAGTTAATCTCATCACCAATGGGCCTGTTCTTTGGTAAACGGTCGTCTCTTGTAGACATCCCTCAAATATATATAATCCCCTTTACAGATCAATGAAAAAGCAGTTGTTCCTAAATTATTGTTCATTTTTATTCACTTTTAACACGTTATCGGTACTTTTGCTCTTCTGGACAAGCGAAAGAGAACGACGACGACACCCCTGAACCCCCATCGTTTCTACGGGGGTTAATCTGATAGGGAAGGAATTATGCCTAGTGGACAGTGGTACCACTAATTCTATACTTAGAAAAAATAAATATTTTCAAACTCTTACAAAAAAAACAAGAAAATGTTTTGACAATCGCCGGGCACGATGCTACAATAGTTGGCTTTGGTCGTGCCACTGTTATACTCCCCATGGGTACCCAAATTACAATTGAGTATGCATTATTGTATCCCGATTCAAAGCGTATATTGTTAAGTTATAGAGATATCCGTCAAAATGGTTTCCATATAGAAACCCGTGATGACAACAATGAGAAAATTCTCCTTCTTACTAAAAATAGCGGATATGGCAAACGAATTGTTGAGAAAATTTCCTCTTTTCCATCCAGATTGTACTACACATACATCAAACCCGTACTGCATGTTGCGTACAAGGTAATTTTTTAGAATGTTGACACATTCAAAATTTGGCATGAACGCCTTGGCCATCCTGGTATAGTGATGATGCGAAAAATTATCAGCAATTCTAAAGGTCATGAGTTAAATACTGCTAAATTCCCAAAATCTTCAGATTTTATGTACACTTCATGCGCTACAGGGAAATTGATCGTACGGCCATCGCCTGTTAAGATCCAAAATGAGCCACTAAAATTTCTTGAACGCATTCGAGGAGATATTTGTAGCCCCATACAACCAACGTCTGGACCGTTCAGGTACTTCATGGTTCTAATAGATGCATCTACTAGATGGTCTCATATGTGTCTTTTGTCCACACGTAACCATGCATTTGCAAAAAATATTGCTCAAGTTATTAGACTTAGAGCACATCATCCTGAACATCAAATGCAATCAATTCGAATGGACAATGCTGCTGAATTTTCCTTAAAGACTTTCAACGATTATTGTATGGCTTTGGGAATTCAAGTTTAGCACTCTGTCCCATATAGGGACGAAGCCAGCGGTGGGGCTACGGGGGCTTTAGCCCCCCCCTACCCATCCTGAGCACGTGAAGTTTTTCTAAGTTCCCCCTTAAAATTTTATACATACATGTATTAGGTAGGAGGGGCTAAGGTTAAAAGAAGATAAAAAAAGCCTCTATTCTTTTGTTCAGCCTCTCCTAAATTTTTTCTGGCTTCGTCACTGGTCCCATATGTCCATACACAAAATGGTTTAGCAGAATCTCTTAGTAAGAGAATTAAACTCATTGTAAGACCGTTATTACAAAATTGCAACCTACCAACTTTATGTTGGGGTCATGCAGTCTTACACGCTGCTGACTTAATTCAATTGCGACCAATTGCATATCACGTTGTCTCCCCATTGCAATTAGTATGTGGGAATATGCCAAATATTTCCCATCTGTGAAAATTCGGTTGCGCTGTATACGTACCGATCTCACTGCCTAAGCGTACTTCTATGGGCCCATATAGGAAACTTGGTACCTATGTGGTATATCAATCTCCATCAATTATCAACTACCTCGAGCCTCTTATAGGGGACTTATTCACGGCTCGATACGCTGACTGTATATTTAATGAGGACAATTTCCCAGCATTAGGGAGAGATTTCAAGTACCAAAATGAATGCCAGGAAATCATTTGGAATGCCCAAGGCATTCCCCCCTCAGATCCACGTACTCTAGAGACTGAACAACAAGTTCAGAAAATCATAAACTTGCAACATATTGCAAATAACCTGCCAAAAGCATTTACAGATTATAAGAGTGTCACTAAATCCTCTTATCTTGCTCGTAATGCGCCCGAAAGAGTAGAAGTACCAATAAAAACCATTCAACTCCCACTTTCAAAGAAGAGGGGAAGAAGTACGACCACTCCTAAGGATAATGCTACAAGTAAGCATCCGAGGATATCAAGGGCTAAATCCTCCAAATCAGTTAATCTAAGCCAACCTCAAGTTGATAAACGCCCAATAGTGGATAAAAATTCAACATCAGAACCAAATCCACAACCCGGATCAACGGTGCATCCAAATTCTAATCCTAGGATATCGGAACACCCTGACTCCATAGTTTTGGGAAATGTTGAGTCAAATAATGGGGTGAAAGAAATTTCCATCAGTTACATAGATTCTAGAGAATTATACGATTGTAAGACTACTGTTGTCGACATGTACTTCTCCGCAGCAATTGCAGAAATCTTTCTCAATGATCCAGATCCAAAGACCATGACAGAGTGCAAAAGCGCTCGAACTGGGCTCAATGGAAAGAAGCAATTCAAGCTAAGATAGCTTCGCTCACTAGAAGAGGGGTATTCACATCTGCAATACCTACACCTTCCAAAGTCTTTCCTGTAGGCTTTAAATGGGTTTTCGTCCAGAAATGAAACGAGAACAATGAGGTGGTGAGATATAAAGCGAGGCTAGTAGCACAAGGGTTCACGCAGAGACCCAACATTGATTACAATGAAACCTATTCTCCAGTAATGAGTGGAATTACTTTCTGATACTTAATATCATTGGCAGTTCAAAATCATCTATCTATGCAGTTGATAGATGTGGTGACAGCATATCTATATGGGTCACTTGATTCGGACATATACATGAAGGTTCTCGATGGAATCCAAATTCTGAATCCAAACATAAATCGCAACATGTATTGTGTAAAACTACAAAAATCATTATATGGCTTGAAACAGTCAGGACGAATGTGGTACAACCGACTGAGGAAATTCCTTCTAAAGAAAAGATACACTAACAATGATGATTGCCCATGTGTTTTCATTAAAAAATCTCGAATGAGATTTTGTATTATATCCGTGTATGTTGATGATTTAAATATCATTGGCAGCCCAAAGGATATAGATGAAGCACGCAAACATCTAAAGAGGGAATTCGAGATGAAGGATTTGAGTAAGACCGAGTATTGCCTAGGCTTACAACTTGAGCACCGCCCTTCAGGGATTTTAGTGCATCAATCAGCATATATCCAGAAAATATTGAAGAAATTCAATATGGATAAATCATACCCTAATAAAACTTTGATGGTTGTTCGTTCCTTAGAAATAGGAAAACATGCATTTAGACCATGGGATATTGAGGAAAAGATATTGGGACTAGAGATCCCATATCTCAGTGTCATTGGCGCACTTATGTATCTTACAAATTGCACCAGGCCTGATATCACATTTGTAGTGAACTTACTAGCTAGGCATAGTGTGGACCCAACTCGTCATCATTGGACGGGAGCGAAGTGTATCCTCATATACCTTAATGGCATAAAGGATCTTGGTTTATTCTTCAAGAAAAATCATGATCCCAGTATGATTGATTATACTGATGCAGGTTACTTATCTGATCCTCATAACGGAAAATCCCAAACAGGATTTGTATTCCTACATGGAGATACAACTATTTCATGGAAGTCTTCTAAGCAGACTCTGACAACGACCTCTACTAATCATTCTGAAATTATTGCTCTATACGAGGCATCACGAGAATGTGTATGGCTTCGCAGAATGATTAACCACATACAACAGTCATGTGGTATTGGTTTATTTGAATCACCTATAATTATCTATGAAAATAATTCCACTTGTGTTACACAGATGCAAACATGTTACATAAAGAGCAATATCACTAAGCATATTGTTCCTAAACTGTTTTATCCCCATGAATTACAAGAAAGCGGGAAAATAAACATCTTGCAAATCAAGTCATGTGATAATCTTGCTGACCTATTTACTAAGTCCTTACCAACTTCTGTGTTTCAAAAATTGGTACATGGAATTGGTATGCGGCGACTTCGAGATTTGCCAGAATCAGAGGGAGACATCTCCTAAATGTTGACATGTATCAGCATCATATTATACTCTTTTCTTTCACAAGTTTTACTTACAAAGTTTCTTGTTAAAGTTTTTAATGAGGTAATATTAACATAAGTATGTGTCATATTTCCAATTTTCTCCACCGCGGTTTTTGTGGGAAATATCAAAGACACATATTGCCCTCACAACTCAACCATGGGTTTTCCCCGAAAAAGGTTTTTCATGTGAGTTATCCAAGAGGCAATACCAATAATATGTCGTCATATTTTCTCCTAATTTTCTCACTAGGTTTTTATAAGAGTTTTAGCGACATATCACTTTATATTGCTCCTCATATTTTTCCTGAAATGGTTTTTGGGGGAGTAATCTATATGCCGTATCTCCTATATTTTTTCTCCACTGGAGTTTTTAATGGGATACCAATGACATAATGATTTATTTAAATCACACTCATATATGCAATTTTCTCCTTATTTTTCTATAAGGTTTAAAGGAGTTTTTATAGCATATCTATACATACATATTCCTCAGATTTTTTCCATAGGGTTTTTCGAGGAATCCAAGCATACAGCTACATTGATCTCAAAAAAAATTCGATCAAGGGAGAGTGTTATGAAACGGTGCCTGCCAACAGACACCAATTCATCGATGATCTCATCCAATTAGATGTGCAGTTAGGATTAGGATTAGCATAGCAGTTAATCTCATCACCAAGGGGCCTGTCCTTTGGTGAACGGTTGTCTCTTGGAGACACCCCCTCAAATGTATATAATCCCCTTTACAAATCAATGAAAAAATAATTGTTCCTAAATCATTGTTCATTTTCATTCACTTTTAACACTTTCTTCGCTATTAGTAGCTACTACTAGCATACATAGCCATAGATTGCCACAATTAAGCTTATGCAAGTGTGGCTAGAAAATTTGAAGCCACGCTCTATGACACGTGGAGCCTAAAAGAAATTTGCTAAAATTTAGTTGCCAACCAAACACTCGTCAACTTGATCAAACTTGCCTAAGATAAAAGTGTGTCAAACTATGGCGAGATAGTGTAGCAGTTATCTAAGATAAACTTCCTCACTGATGGCACTAGCAGTGAAGGTTTAGCTAGCGCTGTAGCAAACTTTTTTTGAACCACATTATTATAATTTATTGTCTATATAAACATTGCCATTTTTATTTAAGACTGGGCACATAACCCAATACCCAATACCCAAACCCGAAATATCTAGACCCGAACCAGAAAATTCGGGTCCTACTTCGGGTGACAGATCTAGATACCCAAACTTATTTTGGGAAATTCGGGTATGCATCTCCGGTACCCGAACAACCCGATTTAAATAAAGCCCAAGAAATAAGATATGTATGGCCCAGCCTAACAAATAGCTTCCACTCCCATCTGACCCCTTGCTAACCCTCGTAGACTCAGAAGGAGCCACACTCGCATGGCACCTCCACCCGCCAGGCACCAGGTCCCCTCCCACAACCCCAATCTCTCTCTTTCTCTCTCTCCTTAATCCTTATCCCCAATCTAATTCTTGATCCAACCCTTGATTTCCCAATATAATTCTTGATCCAACCCTTGATTCACGGGCCATGAGGCATGGCAGTAGCTCAAAGGTGGCGCACGTGTGAGGCGTTGATTCAGTGCGGGAGGCGAGTTCATTGATGTGGAGGCGAGGTCAATGGTGCCGTGGGCCGTGGTGTTGTAATACCTCTAGTGTTACAAGCTCGTTTAACACCGAGATTTAGGCCTAAAAATTCTGAAACGATTTTCTCGGATTTTAAAATTCAACTTATATTTAATAGTGTCACTTTTGGCGAATTATAATGAACAACGGGTTAATTAGTTCCTAGATGTTTTATTTCTACGAGTTAGTATGACGTATGGACTAGTGCGTAAAAATACCTAATAGCAAATAAATAGCGAAAGGCTTGTTTTTTTGATTAAGCAGGAAAAACAATTTTTATAAACAAAATTTATTGAAAGTAAAAATTGGCTAAACAATAAAACCTTAGAGTTTTAGTTGTGCTTGTTAATGCATAAAGTTGTTTAGAAAATGAATATTTGAAAGCTAAAATAATATAAAATATAAACAAAAAAATCATATCAGTAGCAAGATATGAACATCGTGAATATGTTGGTACGCTTGTTTGAGTGTCAAGGTGATGTTTTGGGTTTACAAATAATGATGAGGATACCATGGGCCATTCAGCTTGCCTACCTCGCCGATATGACACGCACGTTAATGAATGATCTCCCGCGTCCTTGCTCTACCGCTAGACACCGGTAGTGCGTTCCCCTTGCTCGGAATCTATCAATTTCGGTTGATGAGCGTCGCGCTATGTTGTCGGGCCCTCGTCGCCGTGTATGTGATTTTTGCTGGCCACCACCGACGGAGCTGGTCTTAATTGCTCGTGCCACGTTGCCCTACCCCTACGTGCGCCAGGCCCAACAACTCTTATCTTGTTCGATCCTCGTAGACCCCGTTCTCATCCTTCCGGTCGTGGCCGCACGTGCTGCTGCTCCCTACCCTCGGCTTCTTGTGGATGCCCACTCGCTCTCACGCTCACCTCTACTCTCTCTCTGCTTGCTTCTACCACTAGAGGCCGCAGTCGCTGCGCATAGCTGTACCACGCGTGAGCACCTGCCGACTGCGCCATCATCGCCCACCCCTCCTTGCGCGCACGCTCGAGCACCCTGCAACTTCCGTGGCACCGCCCCCTCCTCTGCTTGCCTCGTGCCAGTGCCCCACCGCTGAGCCATTTCGTCTCCTCCCCGCGTGAGAGCCCCTGGTCCACTCTAGACCGCTGCCCTACGTCGCCTTTCGCGTGAGCACCGGTGCCCCTCCTCGCTCCTCCTCTCACGCTGCCGGCACCGGCCCCTCCCTGCACCAGGTGCCCTGCTGTCTCCAAGCCCAACAGCAGACCACCCTTTTGGTCGACGCGCTGCCTTCCATGCGCCCGAGCCCACGCTGCTGCCGCACGCCACCAGTGCTCCCTGCTCCCTGCTCGCTACCCCGCAGCGCTGTCTCCAATCGTGCCATGGCTGCGCCTGCTGCCATCGGTTTCTCTACGAGAGCGGGCCCCTCGATCGTGCTAGGCCTACTGCTCCACGGCGCCGTCACTCTCAAGCGCCTCCTTCGCCGCCGTGCCACCTTTCCTACCGTGGCCGCTCATGGCCGCCGAGCTGTGCCCCGCCCCGGCCCGTGCCTTCCTCCTCACGTGCGCACGCCGCTGCTACGTAGTCACTGCATTGGAGCGCCGTTGTCGGCGTCCGTTCGGCTAGAGCCGCCACTGCTGGCTTGTCGCTTCCACGGCTCACGTGGGCAGGCTGTCGGGGGCTAGTTCGGGTCTTGCCGCGTCCAGACCATGGTCGCGCGGGCTCCCATGCCCCTCACCGGTGGGTTCCTACCACCATTGTGCCTTCCTCGGCTGGGATTGACCACGGGTCGGTGATTTCCGTCTGTGCTCTGCTTTGAGGATGACGAGAGAGACCCCGGGGTAAGGAATGAATGCTTCCAGGGTGATTGCTACGAATTGGATGACTCATATGAACAATATAGTACCAAATAGGTAGAAGACTGAGGATGTTTTTACAAAATGCTCATGGCGCCCTAGGGTTCCCCAGCTGGGCCGGCCTACCGCGCCTGCTTGGGCCGGTCCACGCCGCCTGCCTATGCCTGGGCCGCGCGCCCCACCTAGGCCTCTGGCCGGTCTGTTCTCGTGGGCTGGACTGCCTACGTGCCTATGGGCCGTCCACCGCCTGCGTGCCTAGACCGCCCGCGCATGTCGTTGGGCCAAGGTTGTGACGCCGGCCCGTTTTGATTTGTAGAGTAGTTTCTAAGTTAGCTTTTAAGGTAAACTTGTAAAATTCATAGTAAATCATAGAAGAATCATAAAAATGCCAAACCAATTTGGTTGAGTTCCTAAAATCATGATCTATCTAATAGTGTATTTTGTTCGCATAGATTCGGTATGTTTAGGGTTGCTCAAATTATTTTAACATGCTTAATATTGTTAAAAGGTAAACTTGTAGGAATTTCCGTGATAAATCGGTGATAGTATTAACTCTAAAAATTTTACAATAACTTACTAATATTATTAGCTGCTCACTATAATTTTATAGCTCTAGAATAATTAGTTTGCTAGATAGATAATGATGCTCTATTTCGAACAAAGATTAAATCGATAGAATGAAATTAAGAAACACCTTTAAATTTTATAACTAAAACATTGGTTTGGAAATAACGTCTTATTCGACAACATGAATATGTAGCCTAAGTACGGTCATCGTTAGAACTAGCTTGTTAACTTGAGAGGCGTAAATCGTATATTACGAGTCACAATTGCAGTGATTAATTACGTCTGTGCATTGCATCACATTACACATCATAATAGGGATGTCGATGGATCGTGGAGTCATCGGGAGTTGCTAGAGAATGGTGCTTTTGGAGATCGTGTCGCCATGATGGAAAGCTAACTTCTGATTAAATCTTACCCAGGCAAGCCTCGGTGCATAACCCCTACTTTTCTGCACTTTAAATTATATTTGTGTATTAAGTTTTAAGGAGTTGAATGAAACCCACTTGCATATATCTATCTTTATCCTATGAGTCTTACTAGTATGACATGATCATGTAGATTGCTATACTACAGGACTCCGGTAGAAGTCGAGTGATTACCTGTCACTCGCGAGATATAGGAAATATATTACTGTATTATTATCACTTGGAAAAATATAAATGGTGGAAAGGAAAAATGGTGACCGGACAGGGATATGGTTTGAGTTTTGGTGGGTTTAAGAGGTTGTGTCCTGCGGGCAACGGGACATAGCTTGGTTGCACTATTTTTCTCTGTCTATGTCGGTTAAGGACCGGTCGTTGCATAAGTCTCAAGGCAAGTCATAGATTTATTATCCCGAGCACATACTTGTGTATGGGTGCTTGGAAGACTTCTTACTCTCTTGTCATGTGTTCCGACTCTTTCTAGACCGACTGTCATAGTGGTTTTGGGGTTAGGAGGTCCTTGCACCGCACTAAGTTTGGGACTTAGGAGCGGGGGCTTGGAGTTCTAGTTTGGATGGGGACCTAAACCCTATGACATGAGGGTAGTGGGTTGGTCCTACTTATGCCTGGGGTACAAGCGGGGTGTGTGTTTTCGGGTTACCTAGCTAGGGGCATTGATTCGTGAATCGCCGGACAATCCGGTATGGCTTGTTTTGTGTCTAGCACCGTAGTAAAAACTAGAAGATGAAAGATGGCAAAAGGAAATATGATTGCTTACCACCTGCTTAAAAGTAGCACATGTGCTTATATAGAATGGTTAGATAATGAACTAATGTACTGCTAATAAAAATCAAATATAAGGACACACTTTTAGTAATGCTTCTTGCAGATGTAATAAACCCACAAGCTAAATAGCCTTGCATATCCTTGGAGTCTTTTCTTTTCTCCTATCGGGTAAGTCTTATTGAGTACAATTGAGTACTCAGGGTTTTATTTCCCCCTGTTGCAGGTGATAAGTGGATGTTAGAGCTGACTCTTGTGTGTGGATTCCTTCTGGTGGGCTCAGAGAGGATTTCCTTTACACTGCGATCATAGTTTTCATTTATAACTCTCACTAAATTTTTTCTAAATAAAAGTTTTATAATCTGATGTTATAGTTTATATATCAATGCGTTCATCATGTCATGACTAGATATTTAACATGTTATATTCTGCTGTTAAATTAAATTGTTCATAACTCTGATAATATGATTAGATTCCGCTGCTAAATAATAAATGTTATACTCTAATATTACATGTAAAGTGATGTAAGAAATGGTTAATAATGATGTAAGTTTTATTCTCTCATTTGTGATCCTGATAGAAAAATATGGATTTTCTAGTTCTCCCTTAGGGTGTGCCCGATGGCACTGAGTAATTTAGTGTTCTCCCTTGAGTACTTAGTGTCTAATAAAAGACAAGTACTCCTAGGAGGCATTAGATTAGGTGGTTCTGCCATAGGTGTGGCACTGGAGGAGGCTGAGCGTGGTCGCGCCCCAATGATGCTCCCGCTCGATAGTGACCTTCCCTGATTTAGGCATCCTGCTCCTCCCTTTTGGATTTCCTATTTTCTCCCTTATGTATTGTAAACGACTAATTCAGGAATACCCCAACCTAAATTTTTAGGTACTCGAGATTTTAGGTAGTGTTTTCCATTACCCAACCCAACAAAAATCAGGTAACCCAAACGCCCAGGGCTGATTTTATCCGTCCTCCTTGGCTTCCCCTAAGCCTCATCCTTCTCCTTCCTCTACATATACCTCATCCCGCATTTTGTCATCGGACCCTCCTCCGCTACCAATATCATTACCACCGCCACCAGCAAAATCCCTCGTGGCGGTACCTCCTCAAGCTCCTCGCCCATGATGACAGCGTCATCGTCGTCGACAACTTCATGGGACACAAGGACAATGTTACACCCCCACCTCAGCAACCCACAATTCAAACTCATCCACCATGACATCCTTGAACCCATTCTCCTAAAGGTCGATAAGATCTGCCGCCTCGCCTACCCCTACGTCCTCATGCGCTACAAATTCAATCCCATCAAGTGAAAGGTCCCTGTGTGGTTTTAGTAATTGAGTGACAACCTAGATAAACTAATTGTGTTTATATGAGATATACATGTGATTAGTCCATAGGTACATGTGTGTGAGCAACATATGCCATGAAGGTGGAAATGGCTCGGAGATGTTGCAAAGCTTACACATGTGATGATGAAGGAGTTTATTGCACATAAGACATGACATTGAGTCATGTGATCAAGGTGGCGAAGATCAAGACATGACTTGGCTTGATGGACCGGTGCAAACATGAAGGGCAAGTCGGAGGCTTTGGAGTGATGGACCGCATGGCGGTGAAGCTTGAGCAAGACTTGGCGCCAATAGACGAAGGCAACGGTGAAAAGCAAGTGAAGTCAAGATCGATGAACCAATACGGTCACGTGATGATATGAAGTGGATCATATCATTTGGTGGTTGGTTGGTGCATGTGTTGCATCAATAAATGGAGGAGATGGAATGGAATACGCAAGGCAAAGGTATAACCTAGGGTATTTTATTTCATTGGTCATAGGTGTGTAGAGAAGTTGATGATCGAGTTTAGGATATATGGCCGTACTATCAAGAGGGACAAACTTGTTTGCATATCGGTCATCTAGTGCCACTCAAGTGATCTAACTTTGCATCGTCACTAGGATTGAGTGGCATGGCAAGTTGAGTGGTTAATCCTTTAGAAAATGTTTGTGAAAATGCTAACACACATACACATGATGGTGTACACTTGGTGGTGTTGGCACATTTGCAAAGGAGAAGAAGTTGGTGAAGAAAAAGAGTTAGTCGCGCTGGTCACAGAGTGACCAAACGCGTTCGGTGTGGCTACCGAACGTGTCCGGTATTCTATCTAGACTTCGGGTTGTCAGACAGAAGTGACCGAACGCGTTCGGTGTGAATCAGCAAGTGTCGGTGTTTGGCGTAACAGTTGATCGGACACTAGGAGCGTCCGGTCGGCCTAGAGTGGCTCTAGGAGCTCTCTCAACTCAACCGGACGCTGCGTCTCCAGCGTCCGGTCCGGAGTGACCGAACGCGTCCGGTCAGCCCAGGAAACTCTGTGGACTCGACCGGACGCTATGGCTCAGTGTCCGGTCGTTTTCTAATAGCGCATCCGATCGGACATGTTAGAGAGCCATTGGCGGCAACGGCTAGTTTGAATGGGAGATGTGGTGGGTCAGCTATGATTGGACGTAGGCGACCGGATGTGTCCGATGCAAATGAACTGCGCTTCCGGTTGTCCCTAAATTTGCACAGTGAAGGGGTAATGGCTATTTTAGTCCATGAGCTATAAATAGAAGGTGGTCTTAGCCTTGGCTGGTGCTAAGCACCTTGGGGAACTTTGTGTCCATGCTTAAGAGTGCTTGGGAGCCCTTTGTGTCCATGCTTGAGAGTGCTTGGGAGCCCTCTATCTCACATATGTTTGATAGTGATCATTCGATTATGTGAGAGAGCGATTCTAATGCTATTGCATCGTGATGTTGCATCGAGTGGCACTAGGTGATCGAGTTGCACGCCGGTGGTGCTTGTTACTCTTGAAGGTTGCTACCTCCTTGACGGCTTGGTGGTGGTCTCCGTCGAAGCCCGTAAGAAGCTTGTGTGGTGCTCCAGAGAAGAGCTTTGTGAGGGGCATTGTGCTCGCCCTACGGGAGCCGCGAAGAGCAACTCTAGTAAAGTGAGACGCAAAGGGCGACAAGTGGTCCGACGGGGTCAAGTGCTAGAGCTTGTGGTAAGCACTCCATGTGGGACAGTGTGACTTGCGGGTCACCACTAGCAAGAGGACCGGCGGTAACCTTGGAGCTTGTCTGAACGGGGACTAGCGTGTTGGCAAGCATGTGAACCTCGGAAAAAATATCGTGTCATCCTTGTATTCCCATTGGTTTGCATCCTGATTACACAAGCTTGTAATTACTTTCATATATATTGTGTTTGTGTAGTTGCTCTTGTAATTAGTTAGCTTGTGTAGCTTGCTAGTTACCTTCTAGATTATGTAGCATAGAAGTAGCTCCGTTGCGTGGCTAATTTGGTTTGTGTAACCTTATTAGTCACATTGCTTAGTTTGTGTAGCTAAGTATTTGCGCTTTCTAATTTGACATTGGTTGCCTTGTTATTGAGCATTGCTAGTGAGCTTAGGTGGCTTTGTGCTTTTGCTTACTAGCATATGTAGGAGCTCCCTCATTACTTGAAGTACTAGTGGCATAGGTTTGTGTGACCTTGCTTCTAGAATTTGTTAGGTGAGCTCTAGCTAGCCCGACATCTTAGTTGCTTAATTAGAATCTTTGTAATGCGCTAGAGAACATAGATAGAAGGATGTAGTCTTAGCTAGATCAATTGTTTTAATTCTGCAGTTGTTTCGGTTAGCCAACGTGATTAGAATTTAGAAATGACTATTCATCCTCCTTTAGTCGTCATCTCGACCTTTCATCAAGCCTATCATATCCTCGCACCTCGTTGGCCTCGTCCAGCTCATCTGCCTCCACTCCACGAGCCTCGTTCCTACCATGCCTCGCTGCCCCACGCGCTCACAAGTAGCAGGAAACCACCCACAAAGAGCGGTAATGGTTGGGATCATGGCCGTCGCTTAGCCATGAGAAGAAAGCAAGGAAGGAGATGGTTTCCTGAGCAGATGAAGGGGATGAGATGGAGAGGAAAGGAATATATGGGGTATTTTTTACCATAGAAAAAAAATATGTGGGATACATACGCCTGCACTTGAGTCTAGGGTTGCTATTTGCTAGAAACGTGTAAAATGACACGATTAAAATAGACACTAAATTATAATGACATTGTTCCTATATGATGAATAATAGTAGCGTATTTTGAAAACACGATATTTTTTTTATCGGTCGAAAACACGATATTTGTAATGGTATAGATCTAACTATTCTTTTTTTCAGAACCGCTTAGCAATACTACTCCACCGATGTATTCCATTTTCAACACAGAAAAGCATATCCATGGACCATGTCTGTTTCCCCGTTTAATATAATTCTTGTTTCCCAAGAATCAAACAATTTTAAATATAATCAGCAAATCTATAAAAGAAGTACAAACATTTATGATATTAGATAAATATTACTCTTTCAATTTAAATTATGTGCCGTTCAACACTTCTAGACACATAACTTTTATTTTATTATATTATACATCTAGAAATATATATCTAGGTACGGCAGTACCTAAAAAAGCTAGAACGAATGAGATTGATTATAAAATATATTTTTAATCTAAAGACATAAATATTGACATTATTTTTATAAAGTTAATTGATTGTTTAAAGAATTAACAGGTCCCTAGCCCAAAACTACGTCCTTTTGGACCGAGGAGGAAGCATTCAAAACCAGGTCTCGAGTATAGTTGGCCATGCAGCCCGAGCCCGTCGGCCTGGCCCAAGGCTCGTTTTTTTGGCCCGGCCCAAGCACGGCCCGATCTGACGGCTAGCGGGTTCGGGCGAGCATGGCCCACAGGAGCAGGGGCGTGTCTGGGCCTTACCCCACGCACGTGGGCCGGCACGGCGCGGCCTGCTCCGGAACCAGAGGCCCGCTAGCGGCCCGACCTGCCGCCTCTCCACGCCCCATCCCCGACGGCCCATGCAGTCCCCTCCCCGCTCGCCCCGTGCAGTCCCCTCCCCCCCTTCCCGCCATCCCGCGCAGTCCCCTCCCCCCACGGCGTGCCGAACCCTAACTCCCTTCCCATCCCCCTCCGCTCGCCCCGTGCAGTCCCTCCCTCTCCTCACCGCCCCACGCAGTCCCCTCCCCCTCCCCGCCGCCCCGCGTAGTCCCCTCCCCACGCGGTCGCGCCGCACCCACTCTTCTGCGCCGACAGCGCCGCACTCCGCCTTCCCCCGTGAACCCTCCCCCACGACTTTGCTCCCCCGTCCTTCGCTCGCCGGCAGGTGGCGTTGCCGGCTCCTTCCCTCCTCGCGGCCGCGCCTCAGGAGCGAGTGCGCCGGCCCTAGGCTCCGTGCCTCGGGTGCTCTGTCGTGGCCTGCGAGGCCGTCGAATCCGGCTCAAGCAGCTGCCTGCTTGCCTCGCTTTCCCCGCCTCTCTCTCGTCTCTGCGGCCTCCTCCATGCACCGCCGTCGGCCTCGAGCGCGGCAGCCGGCTTCGAGCGACCGGATCTAGCCCCCCGTTGCCTCCTCCCGGCGCCTCCTGTCCTCCTCCACGCCCCAGCACCGCTGGCCCTGCTCCGCCTCCCATGCGACCGCACTTAGCTCCTCCCTCTCGGATCTCACGGTCGCACTCGCGAACCTCCATAGATCCTCCATGGCGGCATCAAGCAGTGGCGGTCAGCTTCAAGTGCAGCAGCTTCGAGCGCCTCCTCCACGCCCCCAAGCCCCACGCGGCCTCGTCCTGTTGCGGCCTGTCGGGTGCGAGCGTGCCGTCGGCCGCTGCCTTGCGGCTCGCGTAGGCGTAGCTACCCCTGCCTGCCCTTCCACACCTCTCTCTCAGTGGGCCTTGGGCTGGCATGGCCCGTTAGCCGTGGCGTGCTTCTCGAGCCGGCCCGGCAGGGCCATGCCCAGACTGAAGGCTAGGCCCGTGGCCCTGTGAGGCACGGCCCAGGGGTCTAGCGTGCCATGCCGGCCCGACTCTTATCGGGCCATGCTTTCACAGGCCCGTGCCGTGCCGGGTTGGCCCGGCCCGTTGGCCATCTATAGTCTCAAGTCTTTACTCGTACGGCCAACTGCTGAAAGATACAGTGACAGGTGAGGCATTATTGCAGAGCATGGCTTCTCCTGTCATGCAACGCGCCACTGTTGAGTGCTCAATCATGCGGAGCACCCGGGCCCCGGGCCGCCACTGTTCAGCCACACCGCGAGCTCTAGCCGGGGCCTGTGCGTCCGTGCTGGCCACGACCACCAGGCACGAGACGGTTGGCCGGGCGGAGGCTCCGGCCGGGGCTCGCAGTCGCACCAAACGTGTCAGGTACACGTACACAGGTCACGCCAACGCTTTTTTGAGCTGAGCCGGTGCGTGTGCGTGTGAACTCTGCACCGCCGTCCGTTGCTCACTCAAAGCCGGAGACATAAGATTAGTCGAATTTAGCACCAGCAGTGGCCATTCTTTTCTTGTGCGTTGCAACAGGAACATATAATACCACGATAACATATATATGAGCGTGTGTGATACTGTTATCTAAAATAGATACCGTAATCATAATGTTTCAATCAATATTACATAAGTCTTCACGAAAGATAGATAGTTAAAATATAACTCTAAATTTAAATACAAAACTAAAACATCAACTTCAATTGTCGCATCACTTCATGCATATGATACGCGAAAGATAAGCTTGCACTTCTTTATGAATCAAATGCCGACTTAGAGTGGAGTTTAGTGCCTTCTTCTTGATTAAAAAGAGCCATTGTGGCAGCTCTTAATCCTCGAGCAGGCTGAGGATTGCGACTCGGATCCTAAGTTATGCCCAGACCGGAAAGATAACTCAGTCTGTAACAAGGAAACCAAAGGGCAACAAATCCAAGCTGATCGCTCAAACGTTTAGCATCAACCAAAAAAAACTGCTGTTAAACCAGCAACACTGCATTAGGTCCTCACAGCCGATACAGTTGCAGCTAAACCAGCATCACTGCAGGTCTGTCAAGATAGTAGATGCTATATAAAACCCTAATACTTCAAAGTTTCTTTCACCGCAATACAACATAGCATCTTTGGTAGGCAAGACAAGCACCGATTCCGCTCTAAGAGGTAGCCTTCTGCTTCTTGGGCATCCTGTAGCCACCCACAACACAGGCATGGTCACGCTCGTAGGGCTCCAAGGTCACCAGGAGTTGGCTTGAACTGATCCACCTTGAGCTTCTCCACTTCAGCAGCAAACACGGCCTCAACGGGCAGGGTGGAGTCAATACAATTCGCTTGAGCAAAATATTTTGTTCTTGTTTAGATCAATGCAGACCATGATTATCTATCTAAAACTGATGATACAGAATTTTAACATGAGAAAAAACCAACTCCTGGTTGTGTAGCTGCAAAGTACCTTAATTGAAATGACAAAGTGGCCACCATTCTTCAAAAAGTATGAAGCATTAAGGGCTAAGATCCTAGCCTGCAGGATAACACAATCACGCAACGTTTAAAAGCTGTAAACCACGTGTTACAATTTTCCTTCCCCCAACAGAAAGGGTTGCCTCACATTGCGAAATTTCTAGTGTATGTGTAGCTAAGAGAAATCGTATGTATATAAGTATATAACCATGGATCCCCAGATTCATTCTAACTGCATATTGAACAGCACCAGACAATGCACAGTTGCATGAACAAATCAAGGTAGTGTTGCCAATATTACTGTTCTATGTCAAAAACAAAACTGAAATTTAGTATTATAAACCCACCAAACAACAAACTGTTCTAAACTATAATGGTCCAAACGGGGCAAAGGCAGGTGATTCCTAAATATCAGATACACAGTTGGAATTATATAAATTGAGAAAATCAACAAAGTTGGCACCAGATGACAACAAACAGAAGATGAAACTTATGATCAATAACAAATGTGTGAAAAACAAAGCCGATTCAAGATTCTAACATAGAAGGGCATTACCGGCTCCAAATAATGAATCCAAGTTGACAAACATAGCAAATAAGATTATCAAGAAACATGTATCAATAATCAATAAAAAGTAATGTGCTATAGCATGAATTCTGAACCATAAAAAAGGGCTGGATCGTCAAATGTGACATAATCAAGAAAGCAAATAGAAGAAATGAAAATGCGAAAAGAAAATGGAAATAGCAAAAAAAAGTAATAGAGATAAAAGTTTGGCATTGAGCACAACGGGCATCAGAAACTCAAATCTGCATCATCCAATTGATGTCCTGACGGGGAATCCTAGTATGCTCATCATTTGCTGCGCCCAATATTGCCAAATCAGAATCAAGAGAACATAAAGGCAGGGAAGTAAACAACACTCAATTCAACAATGTGATAGTCCAGTGATTCAGACACCTGGCCGCAAGGAAATGGTAGAAATACCTGGTCTGGCTGTGCAACATCATAGAAGATACACATCAACCATGCCAACCAGCATCCGGTACCTTATCGGGTGCCTGGCATCCTCAATAATGGGGATCACATTGGTCCTCTTCTTTGCCATGTTGACGAGGTCTCTTCCACTCTTGTGAGAGAACTCAACAACATAGACCAGTCCATCCTGCAACAGCATCCAAATTCTTAAGACAACAAACTAAACAAAGCCAAGAATCAGTAAGAGACTTTTGTGATAGAGAGCTCACCGGTCCTACAATATCAGACACATGAGAAACAGTTGTGCCAGAAGCAGCACCAAGATACAGCACCTGAGTACCAGGAGCCTAAACGTATTAACAAATTGTCAGCTATAACATCGCCACATATTCTACTTACAAGAAAGCAAATAGAACTTTTGCACATTCAAGATAAGCAAATCAACTTACAATCCAGATGTTGTCCATGCCACCAAGCACAGCAGCAGCCAACTTGGAACGGAAGGGGTTCCAAAGCCTGTATTCAACCTTTGTTCCATTGTCATTCTATAATGCCCAAACAATCAAACAATAGAAATAAATCAGTCCTACGACCGAATCTCAATGGATGAGTTTAAGAAACTACGACATTACAATTATTCAGACCAGTAATTTATCCTAGAAATGGAAAGGGAAACTAAACAATCTACATATCATTTGGGCATGAGGGCATCAGAAACTCGAATTTGCATCATCCATTTAGATGTCCTAAAGGGGAATCCGAGTAAGATCATCATTTACAAAGCTCCAAACCCAGAATGTTGTCGCAAGATAACAGAAACAAATAACACAAAAACAGAAGAGTTGACCTTTGACAATATACAGAATTATTGAAAACGCGGCAGTCGACTATGTAAAACAGGTCAGCTCATTCGTAGTACACACAAGTAATATCCAGCTCATTCATAGTACACACAAGCAATATCTATCCAATAATAAAAGGAGAAAATAGGAAACACCAATATATTTCATGTAACACTAGGTGGCTCCTCGCTCCTCACTCCTCACTCCTCACTGTCTCTTTGCACATACTGCTATCCTGACGCTGCCCTATTACAATGAGAATTTACGTTTCAAATATACATAGACATTGCAGCGCAATCTAGTTAAAATTGGGCACCTATAGATAAATAAGAATAAAAGGATAAGAACAATGGAATTTTAGGATATTTAATATATCAGAATAACGTATGGTTATTACAATTATAAAGCAACATGGACTTGCCACATTTTCTGTAGCCATTTTTCTCGGTTTTCCATTTCTCCTTCGGACACAGCAAAGCATTTTGCACAGGCACGCTCTTTCGACCATATTCAAGTCCACTAAATCAAAGCACACAGAATCACAGCTGCGGATCCAGTAAAGGACATTGAGCGTGCACATGTACCTCTGATATCTTTGAAAGGGATACATGCATACATTTGTAATTAGATCAGATCTAAATATAGATGACGATAGGGTTCGGGTGCTCGGTCTCGCACAGCATAAAGAGAGGAGAAGGGTGAGCATACCCGTTGGGTGCTCGTCACCGACGAAGGGTCCAACGAAGACCTAAGCACCTGACATGCGCGCGGCGGCACCTTCTTCTCAATGCTCCGTCCTAGAAGCAGGGAATGTCGGGTGCGGATCGAGGATGGGCGAGGCGCCGACACAGGTCGGGGATGGCCTTGCGATGACAACGCAGCAGCATGGCACGGCGGGGACGGCGACGTGTGGCAGCACGGATAGGCGCCCCGGCCCAATCTCCCACGGCGAGGACGACGGCGCGGTGCGCTCCTTGCACGGAGGAGATAGGGTTAGGATTAGTCGCAGGCGCCTCGGCCCAATTTCTCGCGGCGAGGGCGACGGTGCGGGCGAGGACAATGGCGCGGGCGATAGCGCAGACCTGAGAAGTGCGAGGGCAGAGCGAGGACGGAGGGAAGATGGATCCCGGCGAGGGCGGCGGCGCGGTCGTCGTGGATCCCGGCGGCGCGGCCTTCGTGGGCGCATGGGCGCGGCCGCTGTGGGAGCAGCGGCTGCGGCACGTGCACGGCGGCGCAGTGCCGGGCGCGCAGGCAAGCGGCCGGGCAATCGCAGGGATGGTGGTTTCCTTATGTACCGTGCGGGGAAAGCGGGCGAGGATCGCAGAGGCAGACCGACGGGGTGAGCGGGTTTGGTGTCGCAGCTGTGGACGGAATAGTTATCGTTTGAGTTGCCTGACTCATGAAGTGAGTCTAGCTGCACCAACCACTAAGATTCTAAGTCCCTTCTACTTAAATTTATAGGTGAATATTTTCTTCTTAATAAAAATCACTAGTCACCTAGTTTGCCTAGTTTGGGGTCTTTTTTTACTTGCTTGTTTCATCTAAAAGTGAACCACACAGAAGTGTTTCTTGATTATGTTTCCTTCTCTAGAGCGCTCGATATGTCTTTTCTTTTTCTTTTCTTTTGTTTGTGGTTACAGCAGAAAATACACTCCATCTGAAAAAATAAAAGTACAGCGTACTGTATTTTATTCCTTTGACTAACAGTTATTCTAGTGGCATATTATGTTTTATACAAGACATAAATCATTAACAGCTTCAAAATATGAATCTAATAACATCAATTTCATGTCATGAAAGCTACTACATACCAGTAAGATCTTTATCGGTCAAAAGGACAAAAGCTTGTTCTAACGAAAAGCTTTTACATTTCTAGCTGAGGGAGTCCATGAAAGGAAATGTCCTACCAAAAAACGAAATGCCATAGAACCACTTTGGAATGCAAGAGTTTTTTTTTTCTATTTCCTACACTTTTCCTGTAAAAACGAATTTATTCTTCTATAAAACTCCTAACCATTTTATGCCGTTCCTGTGAAATTCCATGTCGCATCGCTCGGCATACAGATTCTTATGGCAAAGACAGGGGTTGCCAAAAGAAAGTGCCTGTTTAGTTCTCAAAATTTTGTAAAATTTTTTAAGATTTTCCGTCACATCAAATCTTTGAACGCATGCATGAAGCATTAAATATAAATAAAAAATAAAATTAATTATACAGTTTAGACGAAATTCACGAGACAAATCTTTTAAGCCTAATTAGACTATGATTAAACACTAATTGCCAAATAACAACGAAAATGCTACCGTACCATTTTCCAAAAAATTTCGTCATGGACGGCCGGACAGGAACCGTGAGAGAGATCTTTTCCGTCAGAGCCAGCCATATTTTACCTCGGGACTCATGAAAACCCGCGAACCCCGAAGCGCTCCGCCGGGCCCTGCCATGAGGTCTCGACTTCAGAGAATTTCACCTGGGCTCGCTTGATGGCATCCGATGATCCGAAGCTCAATTCCAGGGGTTCTTGGCATGGTGCGTTCCAGGTTCTCAGCTGGTGCAAAGGGTACACAGCTATGGCCGTCCTAGGTCTACCTCACAGGCTCACAGCCTTTTGAGTTTGCGCCCTTGATAGCTAGTACTAGGTTACAGCAGCTGAACATGGACCAGGGACAGGAGAGAGAGCCAAAGCCAATGCGGGTCATATGCCTTTGGCGGCTTTCGCCCGATGCCCCGAGATGTCTGTTGATAACCAGTAGCCGTCACCTGCAAGTATGGAAGTACCACCAGCCTGAACTTTAGTTGAGCTCGATGAAGCATAATGTACGGTTTCACTAAAGAATTAAAAATCAAGTTACTAAATACTCGATACCTGTTACCTACACATCACGAGGAAAGCTGGAGAGTATAAAACGACTATCCATCTTCCTACTCGCACAAGTGGTCGAATCTGGAGCCCGTTTAGTTCACTTTATTTTGCCAAATTTTTCAAGATTTTCCGTCACATCGAATCTTTAGACGCATGTATGAAGCATTAAATATAAATAAAAAATAAAACTAATTACACAGTTTAGACGAAATCCACGAGACGAATCTTTTAAGCCTAATTAGACTATGATTGGACACTAATTATCAAATAACAACAAAATTGCTACAGTGCCATTTTGCAAAATTTTTTGTCATCCAAACTGGGCCCTGGGCTGTGTTACACAGATATTAGTGGTGTGCTAAATTTCTTGGTTCGGCACTAGGGGTGTGCGTGTGTGGTGGTGTGAGTGTGTTGTGTTGAGTATAGATAGTTAGATACTATAACTTGTATATTAGAAGTCCAGCTCAAAAAAAAAAAGGTAAGTCATTGCTGTAGTCATGAACCTATTTACTAGTTAGGAATCTTTAGTTCGACAGTGTAGCCACAATTTTGATGCAGCTACAGTGCACACACTAAATGTATTACAGTTAGGTCTTCAACTTTTCCCTAAAAAAAAAGGTCTTCAACTTTAGCCACCAGTCAAAACGACCAAATTTTAGTCATTGTCACCCTCTACATGCAAAGCACACTACTAATAGAACAAAGATGCTCTTTGAAGCAAAATAAAGTGGAACCCCGTCCCATTTTAGTGAAGACGAACTGGATGTGTGACCAATAAAAAAACGCAGTGCTTCTTTCAGCATAGATTAGGTCTTAAAATCAGTGACAGGAACTCACTGAGTCACCTAGCTACTAGCAATTATTCAAACAGACACGTCTTTAAAACACCGTGTCCTGAAGAAACCAACTACTAAGCCAATTCAACTCAGTCCAGTAAAATCAATTGTAAAATATCCTTATAACACGCTGATAAAAGTTTTCCTATTCAGTACTCTCTCCGGTCATAAAAATAAGTAGTTTTAGGTTTGTCCGAAGTCAAACATTTTTAGGTTTGACAATGAATAGCTAAAAAATTTCATAATAATATATTTTGCCTTTCAAAATAAAATATTTTTTTAGGAAAATGATGGCCAAAGTTTCACCTTTGTAAATTCTTTCAATGTCCTAAAGCACTTATATTTTTATATCAGAGAGGGTAAGCAAAACACATATTGGACTACTGATTAAGGATATAAATAATGGCATACCCAGATTAGTGTCTCAAATAGTAAAAGAAAAGCATCCTACTTCATATTGGTATTTCTGTACAAACAATTTCACTGCATTCTTAGCAGGCATTGCACTAGTTTTGGGATGAGAAGAGGTCAAGGTAACAAACAAGTTTAGGAACAGGGCAGCAAGTTTAGGAAAAGATATACCATAAGAGAAGAACTTGATTGAAATATGCTATTTGTTTTGCCACTTCAGATGCACTGCAGATTGCACGAACAGATTAAATACCATGTCTAGACCACAATCCAAAGCACATTTTTAATATATTTACCACGGATAGCTGGCAGTAAAATCAGAGAAAACACAGCATCAATTACCTTTGAATAAGCTCCTGATTATCCACAGTAACAAGAAACAGCAGCAGGAATTGCCACGGCACTCATTTCCTTCTCAGGCCTATGCTCTTCTTCTTCTGAGTGATTGCAAATCGTCTCGACATCGCAACATTGTAAAATCTCCTCATATGCTCTGACAACCGATGTATTGCGCCAAGGTCGCCTACAGCTGATAACCTCAGCATTATAGCATCAAACTTCTTGTATGAAAGTTTCATGTCACGGTTTATCACCTCATCTAGAAGAGCAGTTGCATGTTCTGTTCTTCCGCAATCAAAGAGACCATCGATCATTATCTCGTAGGTATCAATAGCACGTTGACATCCCCTTGTGTCCATCTCAAGCCATATATCTAATGCTCTATGTGCCTCTCCCATCTCCAAGAACATCACCATCAGCATATCATAGGTATGAACACTGGGCTCACAATGCGCCTCTATCATCCTCTCACAGAGTTCAAGTGCATCATCAGCCTTTCGAAGACTACAAAGCACATTAAGAAAGCAATTGTACGTCACAATGTCAGGAGGAAATCCAGCTCTCCCCCATCTCCTCCAACACACGATAAGCAGCATCCAGTTTACCCACCAAGCACATCCCTTCAATCAAATCTTTATAAGTCGTCACATCAGGCATACAGCCACAACTTCTCATATCTGAAAGCAGTTCAAAACACTCCTCCATCCGGTCAGCCTTTGCTAACGCAACAATCATAATCGAATACGTCTTGGCTGTGGGTGATGATATCGTTGACCCCTCAGTCCTCATGAACTCAAACAGCTCCCTTGCCTCTGACACCAATCCAGCACTGCAAAAAGATTCGATGGCTGCAATGTAGGTGAAACTCTCCGGGGTGTGCTTCATCTGAATCATTTCCTCGAGCACCTTCATGGCCTTCTTGGGGTCCCTCGCCCGACACCACCCAAAGAACAGGATACTGTATGTCTCTGCATTACCCAGCAACCTCCTCTTCATGCGGCCAAACACCGCCTCTGCTTCCTTGACCATCCCACACTTGCAGAACGCGTCCAGCAGAACGTTGAGCGCGTCAGTCTCCGGCAGCGTACGCATCCGAACCCGCCGCTTCTTGGCCAGCTTCCTCATGTGCGTGAGATGCTTCTCCGTGTAGGCGCGCAGGATCTCCAGCAGGTCCTCAACAGGCACCAACCTCGTGCCATGGCGCTTCATGTGATCGAGCACGTTGCAGAGGACACCGAACTGGCGGCTCTTGTACCGCGTGCCGGAGAGAATGTCGATGATGTCGTTGTAAGTCGCCGGTTCGTGGCTGTACCCGTCCTGGTGGGACGCCCAGGCGAAGAACCGGAACGCCAGCTTCTCCTCATAGCGGAGGCGGTGCAGCACGTCGGCGACGACGCCAGCTTCTCCTCATAGCGGAGGCGGTGCAGCACGTCGGCGACGAGCGGGGGTAGTCAGCTCGGCGCCCAACGCGTCGAGCGCGGCCTACGTGCCCTCGTTGGATTCCGCCCCCGTCTTAATCACGTCATCATAGATCCTATCAGAGAGCGTGGCGAAGCGCTCGTCCTGGAGGTGAGTGGGGAGGATGGCGTGCACGGAGAAGAGCCGCCGCACTGGGAGATTGGGTAGATGGAACCGCGGCGGCAGGATTCGGGTGGGGTGCAGCGGTCGGAAGGAGGGCGGATTGGGGGAGTGTGTGGCGGCGAGGGTTGGCAAGGGCGTGGCCGCGAGAAGGCGGCGGAGATGGCGGAGCCGGGAAGGGAGGTTCATCATGGAGGTTGGAGGCAGCCGAGGATGGGGATGGGCTTCGCCGGGGACAAAACCGAAGCGCAGGTGGACCGAGAGTTTTCGTTCACACGGCCCACCAGCCTTTTTTTCCTCTCCGGCACTCCCTCCCCCGCCACCGCTGCCACCGCAGCAGCAGCCCCCGCTAGCGGCCGGCATCTTCACCCCTGACACGAGCCTACCTGTTGGCCGTTCACCACCAATTTGGACATCCCGCCCACAAACCACAGCCACCGCGGGGGCTAACCTATCACCATGACCTCCCTCTAAACCAACTTGCCCGGCCGACAAAACCTCTCCCGCCGTCCGCGCGTCTCTTCCCCGGCGAGGCAGCGTTCCGTCGCGATGCTGCACCTTCGACATCATCTCCTGTCCTCCATCCGCGCGGCAATCCCTCGCCACCGCTGCCTCCTCTCTACCGCCACCACCGCCACGTCTCCCGCCTGAATCGTCGCTGAGGAATACCTGGTCACCACCTGCGGGCTCACCCCAGCGCAATCGGGCAGGGCCTCCAAGGGGCTCACCCATCTCAAGTCTCCGGTCAAACCCGACACCGCCCTCGCCTTTCTCACAGGCGTCGGCCTCGCCAAAGACGACATTGCCGGCGGAATCGCCAGGTACCCGCGGCTCCTCTGCTACAAGGTGGACAAAACCCTAACCCCTCGCTTCGCTCAGCTCATCAGCATTGGGCTATCCCCTCCCCAAATCTCCCGCCTCATTGCCATCATCCCCAACATCTTCATCGCTCCCAAAATGATTCCCCGCCTCCAGTTCTATCTCTCCTTCATGGGTTGCTTCGATCTGCTGCACTCCGCCATCAAGATCAATCCGATCCTCCTCGGTCGGAACCTTGAGGATGTGGTCAAGCCTAACATAGCATTCCTATAGCAGTGCGGTCTAACTGCCTCTAATGTTCCGGAGTTTGCGATGCTGATATGCATGAAGCCCGAGGATGTCAGGGAAAGGGTGGCATGTGCTGAGAAGCTTGGTGTGCCGCGCAATACAGGGATGTTCAAGATGGCCCTGTGGGCTGTCTGTTGCGTTGGTCCCAACTCCATTGGTGCAAAAATGGATGTCATGAAGGCGACTCTTGGATGCTCCGAGGCAGAGCTGGCCCTTATGGTGTGCAAGTCACCCCAAATTCTAAGGATATCAGAAGGCAAGCTGAGTCGCACAGTGAAGTTTCTAAAGGTGGATGTTGGGTTGAAGCTTCAGTACATCTTGCATAGGCCAACAATACTCGGCTATAGCATGCAGAGGCGGCTGATGCCTAGGCATTATTTCATCAAGATTCTGAAGGCGAAGGGGCCTGTGAAGGAAGACATTGACTTTTATAATACTATTTTGTTTAACTGAGAAGAGATTTGTCCAGAAGTTTATTGATCCTTACAACAAGAGTATTGCAGGGCTTGTAGATGCTTATGCTACTGCTTGTGCTGGGAAAATGCCTCATGAAGATGAGGTGCATTGGCAGCAGCATGCTAGGGATACTGAAAAGCAAAGGCAAAGCTAGTCGGTCCAGGTCTTCTCTGCCTGTACTTTGAACAGCCTCTTGCCGAACTATTGTGCAGTTCCTTGGTGCACACCAATGCTTGCAACAGATACTGTCTTTGTGTGCTGAAATAAAATTAGTTCTTCCTTTGTGTGCTGAAATAAAATTAGCTATAGATATCTCATATGTGGATGCATTTACTTTATCCTTGTAAAAGAACACCTAGTTTTGCGGCATGAATTCAGTACCACTATTTTAGTATATTTATTCCAAGGCCTCACTGTCATTAGTTGGAATTTGATTTGCTTTTTTGGTGAATACAACTCTTACTCTTGCATAACCTCCCTCTTTTATGTCAATTAGTTACTCTTACACCTTTGAATTCCTCCTCAGTGAACTCCCTTATTCCTCTTTGTTGTACGAAAACAGGGAAATGAATGTATCCTTATAGCCTTATAGGATTTCCTGTTATTTCATTTTTGGTTTTGGTTAATGATCCGAACTAAGTGAAAACATACTGGATTGGCTGTTCTGTTAAGGTCTATAAACTGATCCCCCATTACTAAGTTCAATCTTTCTGCAGTGTGCAGTGCATTACAGTAGAAAACTGCTAACATTTTCTTTGCTTGGGCATCGATTTTAATTTTGGTTTCTTTCATCATGGAAATATATATTGAGTTGGTTATTTGTCCTTGTTCGGTGAATTTTTAGGATGTTTGTTGATATCGCTATTTGGTATTTGGCTATGCCTCCTTTGGTAGTCAGTAGACTCCTGCCTGACAGACTCGAATTAAAAAACATGAAACATGTGAACATCCGGCAGTCCAACCACTAATGCTCATGAAAACGATAATGATCATAGTTTTATGCCATTTTTAAATAGAAAACAGATACTTCAGACTGTCATGAGGCAACGAAAAGGCAGATATTGAAACTATAGTTAAAAGTTAAGTGTCATCTTGATACCCCGGGAGGTCTGGTTCTATGTCTACCAAGCGCTCGGAGATAACCTTCCGTAGCAGAAGCAATCAACCATCACTTGTTGGTGGTGGAGGCAGCTGCGCTCAACAAGGAACGACGAGCAGAAGGCTGGAATGGATTCCCTCTTCGCGTTGGTCTCCTGGTACGTCTGGAAAGAAAGGAATGCCCGGTGTTTCAGAGAAGCTGCAAGCACGGCATTCAACCACATCCAGATCATACATGCAGAGGCTCAGCGCTGGATTGAGGCAGGTGCCAACGCGGGTTGGCTAGCTTAGCGCCAGGAAACTAGGACTAACGCTTAGCTAAGCATATGATTGTTCAACTTTCATGTAATCGCTTCTGATGTTCTGCTCCAGCCGCAAGGCATCTTGTAATTATAACTCCATCCTCCTTAATGAAAATGATACGCAATTTTTTTGCGTGTTCAAGAAAAAAAAGTGTCATCTTGATACATATCCCTCGGTCCTTGTTGAGACCAAAGGGATTTTGTGCCCTCACTAATTAAGAAACGACTTCTCTTGCCGAACACTGTATCTCGAAGCAGGCTATGATAGTGCCAGAATTCATATGCATGTCTTGAGATTGACAGCGATTTTGTGCCCTGTTCGCTTCGCTAAAAAGCTAGGCTAAAAAGACCGCTCACTGATTTGTTATGAGAGAAAAATATTGTACCATGGCTGATAAGCCAGGCTGATAAGCTTAATTGTGGTTGAATATGGGAAGAATCGAGTTTTGAACTATTTAGGATGTCCTGTGGATGCGGGGCATCTGGACTAGAGAATGGTGCATGTTAAGTCAAGGTTCTAATTTCTAAATGTGCGAAGCTTGGGGGAGTGCAAGTTAAATCTGCAAATTTTGCAGAGTTTAGTGGAACTAGGATATACATATGTTGCCAATATATGAACAGGGATGTTGGGAGCGTTTTGTTGTACGTGCCCATCATAGCGGCATCGATCATGTCCTATATATACACGTGTACACATGAAAAGAGTTCTGCTCCGGTACTCCCTAACTAAAGAACTTTGTGAATCTCAAAACAAAAGTAGTTAATGTGGTTAGTGGTGGATTCGTCAGTAGACAATTGTTTCAATCATTCTTATCCAACTCTGGGTCGTTCTCCATGCATGCGTGCATGCAAATCTACGACCCACAGTTTGTTCGTTTGCTCGTATCTCACTTATAAGTCATGACTTATCAGTCAACAAATAGTATTTTTCTCTCACATCAAACTAGTCAACAATACTTTTAGTCATGGCTTATAAGTCAAACTAGCCCAAACGAACAGGGCGCCACTATTTTCGTCAGGATCCCATTTGAGCGTTTGTTAAATACTTTCAAATTATAGTTCGTTTGACTTTTCTGACCCCAAATTTAACTTCTCGTTATTAAAAATAATTGTACAAACATAGTCAAACTTAAGTAATTTTTAAGAACTTTTGTTAATAAAGCGAGCCACAACAAAAGAAGTAATATTTTACACAAATTTTTAAATAAGACGAGTGATCAAACTTATGATAAAAAAAGGTCAAACGGACTATAATTTAGAACGAATTTAGTACTATACTAGTATTATGAATAAGAAACTGGTACAATATACAAATTGGTAGAGTATACCGTTTCATTAAATGCTAGCATGCCCTGGGTTCAAAATTTTGCCAAAAATTTCTAAATTTCGGGGGTGGCAAAAAAGTCCAAAATTTCACATTACTTTTAGTGCATGTATTTTGAAAGAGACTGTGACGTCTAAGAGAGGGCTGAATTAGGCAACTTAAAACTCTACTTCTAACTATAGCCTCTTTTTTTAACCTTAGCAAAACTAATGCAAAAAGATAAATTATCTAAATGTGCAACTACGGTTTTGCTAGTGTGTTACTATCTCTACCGCAAAATAAGTTATGCAAACAATGTAAATGCGGAAGCTAAAGAGTAAGGTAGAGATATGCAAACTCCCGTCGACGACTCTGGTATTTTTACCGAGGTATCGAGAAGCACGCAAGCTTCCCCTAGTCCTCGTTGGAGCCCCTCGCAAGGAATCCCTCGCAAGGGCCAAGCTCTTGCTCGGATAACTTCGTGGATAGCTCCAGGCCTTCCCCACGCGTAAGTGGGTCTCTGGTGTGCCTTCTGGCAAGCCTCTCCTAGACCGCTCCCCGCCGTCTTCACTATCAAGCTTTCGGCCAAAACGTCGCGGGCTTTGTTCTCTCCGGTACACGGTGGCGGCCACACCACAAACATAGTTGGTGTGATCTCACAAGACTACAAGTCCCTCCGATGTACAATAATGGTGCGCACAAGCACCGAGTAGTAAGAGATATGCAAACCTCACTAAACACTAGGTCTAAACCTAGAGCAAAGCATAAGCGGTGGTTTAATCAACCTAAGCATTTCGCAAAAGCACCTACGCTAATCACTAAGCACTATGCAAGTGAAGATAAATAAAAAGGTGTATGAACACCCTTGATATGTTTCCTTAGCTCTACACTTCTCAACTGGGCGGTTTGGGTGTCTATTTATAAGCCCCACCGAGAAAGTAGCCGTTAGGAGCGAAACCCAGCTTTTTGCTACTGACCGGACGCGTCTGGTCGTCTCGACCGTTGGAGCGCGCATGTTGATCGGACACACCGCCGAGTCCGGTCACTGTTGATCGGACAAGTCTGGTCACGCTGTCGCTGCTCTGGAACCTCTCTGGACTCGATCGGACGCTGCAGTTCCTGCGTCCGGTCGATTATCCGCCAGCGTCCGGTTAGTGTTGAATGTGTTGCCGAGATGATGAACAATGCCATCGTCGCGTCCGGTCACTTTTAGTCCTCAGCGTCCGGTCGCTGCTGCTGACGCCTGCTGTTGCCGAGCATCTTGATCGGACGCGTCCGGTCGCTATATGGGCCTCGTCCGGTCACCTCTGTCAAGCTCATTTTTTCGCGATCTTACGTCCGGCTTGATTCATATCTTCGTGCTTGGACTTTGCTTGATATCTTGGATCCTCTATTATGCTTTTAGGGTCTTGCATAAGGTGTTGTTCATGAAATCATCGTGTTGCCTTCATCCAAGTCACGTCTTGCACCCTATTGAACTACAAATCAATTACTTGCAAATTCATTAGTCCAATTTAGTTGTGTTGGACACCCAATACCAAAATTCAAAGTAAATGAGCCTAAGGTCCGTTTTCTTTGCATGCTTTATTGTGTATATATGATTCTTACTCATATTTGTATTATTTATGTTGCATATTCTTCTAAAAATCTCGTTTTGTTTAGATCTATAAATTTTAGGAAAACCATATTTCTTGGGTCTATAAAATGATGATTTTTTTTTCTAATTTTAGTGATTTCAAGGATGACAAAAAAAAAATCAAAAACCGAAATTGAAATCTCTGACATGTCTATCAATCTTCCTCATGTGTTTTGTTTCACTTAAATCTATTTCTTGTTTGCTTTTCTAGTTTCTAGATAAAAAAATATGAGATATTTGTTGCGTGAAGCCGTGAAATAGCCACGCCATATACTATTCCGCATGATTAACAGATGCAAAACCTCGAGAGTTGCGTGATTAGGAGATATTTTTTAGCATCCACGCATGCAGCCATGCAAAATCTCAAGTTTACCCCGTATTTACCCGTAACCGCGTTTACCCCGTATTTAACCCCTTCCGCTCCCCCGGCACCGGAGCGCCCGCACTCCGACGCTCGCAGGCTTCCGCTTCCCCGGCACCGCACTGCCCACACTCCGACGCCGCCGCCCTTCTGCTGCCTGCCTGCACCGCCTCCAGTTTCGCCCCCAGTCCGCCGCCAGGCTCGGAGCTCGCGGCCCCAGCCATGGCGGGCGCGCGGACCCAGCAGACGCGGCACGGGGCGCGCGGGGCCGGCGGCCGGCGACGAGGATAGCCGGTGCCCGGCGACGAGGAGGCGCGACGGGTGCGGCTCACGGGGAAGGGAAGGAAAGGGAGGGGATAAGCGGCCCGTTCGGTTGGCGGGTTCGTATTATTTGCTGGTTTGTGTGAGAGAAAAATACCGTTTTGACTGAAAATTTACGATCGTTTACGACAAGCCACAGCCAAACGAACAGGCTGAAAGTTGGAGGGTGGACCCCACCGCAATTTTGTGAACAATTTATAATTTGTTCTGAGATTGGTGAACAATTTGTGAAATATTTGACATATATTTCTCTAATATCTGCAATCCATAAAAATAATTTGTAATTTTTTTTAAAAAAAAATGGCATATATTTTTATTATCCTCAAATTACACCACTGTGTTCAATAAATTGCACTGAAGAAATCATTGTAAATATAGTAATAAGCCAGTGTAAATATATCTAGATGACAGTATAAGTGTATGAAAAAATTTAGTTGACAAGAGAGACCAAAACAACTGAATGTCACTGGGCAGATTAAAAAAAAAGAGAAAGAAAGTATATATGACGGTGAGAAATTGAAACGGGAGAAAACTGCCTCCTATCCTAAAGCAAAGCAGTAATCTATATACCGACTGGTAGGTTGTTGTCACAAGTGCCAATTCCTTGGACCATCCAGAGTTTAAAGTCTTCCATGATTTATCCGCAGAAGAAGTTCACTGCATGTTTCCATGATTTATCCGCAGAAGAAGTTCACTGCATGTTTCCATGATTCAACAGTTCATCGCCGTGTTGTAAACTTGTAACCAGCTGTATTAACTCCCTTGTCTGAAACGGTTTGACCAGCTCGCTGCCTGCTGCCTGCCTTTCTGTCTCCGTCTAGAGCGTATGCATCCCCTCCCCCCGTCTTCGTGTGGTTTATTGTTGATCCCTTTTTTTGTTTCGCACTGCGTCTGCATGCACGTAAAAGTCAGGCAGAAGGACATCCATTTCTTCTCTCCTGCCGACCTCTCAAGTTTTTTCTAGTAGACTATAGGAACTGCTGACACTCTGGAGGAGGAAAAAGAAATATCCGGGCATTTGCTAATCAACTCTGAATTTGGCATTTGTTATTGAGACCATCTATTAAGTATTAATCGGTGTCATACTGTACAACTTCAGGCAGCACTGGAAATTTTAAACAAACCATCTTGCAAGAAGAAGCAGATGAGTACAAAGTTTTAAGGCTTTCCGCACCGCGACCTGCAAACGGCCCGGCACCGCGCGTGGTAGCCGGTAGCGTACCGGCTGCACAGTGCAGCACTACTCTCAGCGTGCGCAGCACGCAAGCTATACACGGTAGCGTAGAGAGAGAGAGTTGGTGAGAGAGAAAGGGGGAGGGAGGGGAATAAAATATGAAATAGTGTGTATAGAGTATGAGATAGAGATAACATGGGTACGGAAGAAATAGGTATAGAGTAGAGAATTTCGATAAGTAAAATAAAATATTTCTTTTTAGAGATGAAAATAGAGGTGGACGAGTACAGATAACCTAACAAAGTTACTTCCGCTTCGTTCTGGACCATGAGCACAGAACATTGAGTATCTGACGTACGATGGTTGCAGCCTTTCTTCACTTACACATTGTTCAGCCATTGTAACATTTGGATCCCATCCAAGCTTACACATATATGGTTGAACAAAGAACAACTCTTTCTTGCGACCGTATGTAGAGCAAGCTGAACTTAGTAGCAGTATTTCTATCGACAAAAGATACTCGGCAGTCTACCGAGGGGTATCCCACGATGGTAGATTTATCGTAGAGGTGAGCGATATCAGGAGCGAGATGGTAATACAAACACCAAGACACAAGATTTAGACAGGTTCTGTCGTCAGTACGACGTAATACCTACATCCCGTGTTCTAATGTATTGCATTGAGATGTATCGATCGTGTCCACTAGGGGACCTCTGCCTCTTCTTATATACTCTGGAGGGGTAGGGTTACAAGGAAAGTAGCTTATTTGGTACTATACAATATCTTGCGGAGCACGCCGAGCAGCGCCGAGCAGCGCCGTGCACGCCTTGATCTTGTGGGCTGGGCCACCTCTGATGGTGCGGCCCATGTATTGTCTTGTGGATACCAGGGGCCATACCCCCCACAGCTAGTCCCCGAGCCTGATAGTAGGTGACGTAGTCACGTGGTGCCAGGGTCAGAAAGTAGAAGACCAACCGAGCAGCCAGCCAGTCCCCGGGCGTAGCCACGAGATGAGAAATGCACACATTCACCGTAAGATGAAGTGTGTCCACTTAGTCCCGAGCCTACTGGAAGATGAAGAATGAATCTTGTAGCAGGGTCAAAGAAAAAGAAGTCTGAAAGCTTGCTGACGTCGTATGACATGCGCGTATCAAGACCCTAGACGTGCTGCCCAAGATTAGCACCCTGATCCGAACAACATGGAGCAGCTTGATAGCACACCAATGAGACGTAGCAAGATCCGAGCACCGAGTAGTCCCCGGCGTAGCTGGCGATGTCCGAGCACCGAGGAGCGAGGAGTCCCGACGTCGCTGGCGATGTTCGAGCACCAAGGAGCGAGGAGTCCCTGACGTCGCTAGCGATGTCCGAACACCGAGGAGTCCCCGACATCGCTGGAGATGATTGAGCACCGAGGAGCGAGGAGTCCAAAGCGTCGCTGGCGATGTCCGAGCACCAAGGAGCAAGGAGTCCTCGGTGTCGCTGGCGATGATCGAGCACCTTGAAGCGAGGAGTCCCCGGTGTCGCTGGCGATGTCCAAGCATCGTGGAGCGAGGAGTCCCCGACGTCGCTGGCGATGACCGAGCACCGAGGAGTCCCTGGCGTCGCTGGTGATGACCAGGCACCGAGGAGCGAGGAGTCCCCGATGTTGCTGGCGATGTCAGAGCACCGAGGAGGGAGGAGTCCCCGGTGTCGCTGGCGATGTCCGAGCACCGAGGAGCAAGGAGTTCCCGGCGTCGCTAGCGACGACCGAGCACCGAGGAGCGAGGAGTTCCCGGCGTCGCTGGCGATGACCGAGCACCGAGGAGTCCCCGACGTTGCTGGCGATGTCCGAGCACCAAGGAGCGAGGAGTCCCGACGTCGCTGGCGATGTCCGAGCATCGAGGAGTCCCCGGCGTCGCTGGCGATGTCCGAGCACCGAGGAGCCAAGAGTCCCCGACGTCACTGGCGATGATCGAGCATCGAGGAGCGAGGAGCCCCCGGCGTCGCTGGCGATGTCTGAGCATCGAGAAGCGAGGAGTCCCCGGCGTCGCTGGCAATGATCGAGCATCTTAGAGCGAGGAGTCCCCGGCATCGCTGGCGATGTTCGAGCACCGAGGAGCGAGAAGTCCCCGATGTCGCTGGCGATGACCGAGCACCGAGGAGCGAGGAGTCCCCGACGTCGCGGGCGATGTCCGAGCACTAAGGAGAGAGGAGTCCCCGGCGTCACTGGCGATGTCCGAGCACCGAGGAGCGAGGAGTCCCTAGCGTCGCTTGCGATGACCGAGCATTGAGGAGCGAGGAGTCCCTGGCGTCATTGGCGATGACCGAGCACCGAGGAGCGAGAAGTCCTCGGCGTCGTTGGCGACGTTTGAGCACCTTGGAGCGAGGAGTCCCGACATCGCTAGCAATGTTCGCAAGGTGAAGTGCGCCCACTTAGTCTTCGAGCACGAAGAATCCGAGCGTCGAGGAGTAACCGACGTATCTGGCGATGAAGCACGAGCGACGAACAGTCTGGTCAACTGATCGGCGGTGAAGTGAGCATTGAGTAGAAGCGACCGGCGAACAGTCCGATCAACTGGTTAGCGATGGAGTCCATGGACCAAGCGGTCCGACCAGTTGATCGATGGTGAAGTCTGAGCACCAGGTGATCCGATCACCTAGACGATGATCCTGCAATACAAATGTGTAGAACGGGTAGCACATGATGTACAAATATATGAACTCCGGAGAAAAATCAGCAATGGCGATGAAATAGTGTAAGTAGCTTGGCGATTAGTTGGTGTGAAGATGTATTTAATATAAACTGCCCGAACAATTACTGTGTAGCTAAGTCTCTAGCCCTAGCTAGCTTGTTAACCATAACGCGGAGCGCGAAGCCCATGCACGTGTAGGAGGAACATGCATCACTAAGGAGCCGCTGCCGACCACCCATAACGCAGAGGGCAGATGCTCGTGCACGTGTAGGGAGGAGCCAGAGACAGGGCCGTCTCTAGAGGTGTCCGAGCATCAACAGACTGTTCGGGGGTTCGGAAAATCGTTTGGAGAGCAAATATGGAGAAAATAGCTCGGAGAAACATCATGGTGATTAACGAAGATTGGAGAATATTTAGAAAAATATTAAAGCATGACTTAGCTTTAGACAGAATGACTGGTCGGCGGCGTATGACGCTATCTGGTCGGCGAGAGGATGGACGTCTTTGACCTAGTTGATGAATTTGCCCCTTAGGGCATCTTGGAAGGTGGCGGCGACGTTGGTGAACCCAAAAGGTAGGGGCGTAACCCCTGGAGTTTCCCGAGCAGCCTCCAATAGATCTGATCGATGGATGCGATCAGATCGTCGTTGTTGATCCGCCTTCTCTAGTAGCAAGGAAGCGGGCGGCGAGTTATTGATGAAGGTGACCTCGGAGGCGGTTCTGAGATCGAATTTGTAGTCACAGGGGCTGATGTAGCCAGTGATGAATCATCATTGTGGACCGGCATGGATCTCCACGAGATTGATGACGAGAATGCGCTGTTGATTTGAGGTCCATCTGGCTCGCCATGGATCAAGCGCACACCCCTACTTGGCGCACCAACTGTCGACAAAAGATGTTCGGCAGTGCACCGAGCGGTATCCCACGATGGTAGATTTGTCGTAGAGGTGAGCGAGATCAGGAGCGAGATGGTAATACAAGCACCAAGACACAAGATTTAGACAGATTCAGCCGTCAGTATGACGTAATACCTACATTCTGTGTTCTGATGTATTGAATTGAGATATATCGATCGTGTCCACTAGGGGACCCCTGCCTCTCCTTATATACTCTAGAGGGATAGGATTACAAGGAAAGTATCCTATTTGGTACTATATAATATCTTACGGTGCACGCCGAGCAGCGCTGTGCACGCCTTGATCTTATGGGCTGGGCCACCTTTGATGATGCGGCCCATGTCTTGTCTTGTGTATACCGAGGGCCATACCCCCACAATTTCTTACTTTGATCAATCATGTACGTTTTGAGGTGGAGCATGTGAATTCACTCCATCAAATTCGCTCTATGCTACTAAAGTATTCAAAACATGGTAAACATGAAGGCGATGTTAGTTCGCAGCAGAGCCCTAATTCTGAAGCAAAACGCATGACAAATCTAGTAAAATGCATTCCAACAGAAAGGACCAGGGCTAGAAAGTAAAGCACGTGTGCACAACTTGGTAAAGGGCATATATACAGAGAAGAAAATTCAACTTCTGTTCAAACATCTCTACCTGCAGGTTACATTTCTGCTCCTATGCAAAATTACAAATAGCATCTGCACATCTCGTGTTTTCATTCAATTTCAACCGAATTTGGAGCACTACCACATGTTGATCCCAACAATGAAATCAGCACCCTGTTCCCCACACATCAAAAGGCCCATTTCTTTTGCGTGTGAAAGAAGATCACTTTCAAGCTATTTTCTATGTCCAAATCTGTTGTTCCCATTCTACATGCAAACCTACTACATAGCTGCCTTCTTCTCCTTGTCCGCCGCTGCCACCGCCACCTCATGGGACATAGCGCCAGCTTTTGCACCAGACCCACCACCTCCGATGTGGTCAAGGCGGACGCTCCCCTTAGCAGGAAGGTTGGCGGCATCAACGGCGGCCACACGCTTCCCCTTGCCCTTGGACGACACTTCTCCTAGCTCGAAGCTAACCGTCATCCTAGACGCCAAAAAGAAGGATAGCTTCCTGGAGAACGTCCTCACAAGAAGCGATTGCCATCTGCCTGGCTGGCCGAGGGGGGCGCTTCGGCCGCCATGACTGCTTCCTTCACCGGCTCTTCGCCTACGACGCAATTGCATGCTGTGCTCGCCTGTGGCGACATGTTAGGATTGATCTCCACCAACTTGGCCCTAGAGGCCAATTCTGCCCTTGATATGTGCCCTGATCAGGGGCACCTAGTTGTTCTTCTGGCTGATAGCCCCCGTCGCGTAGCACAATAAATAAAAGGTGGTGGCTGGAGCTCGAGATACGAGGTTTATCATAGCCGCTAGCGCCCCACCGAGGTTCCTAGCCCTAGTCCGATCAAGAAGGGCACGCTGTAAGCGATGGGAAGCGCCATCGCCTTCGCCACCACCACTAGACCATGCCACCACAGCGTTGCTACCTTGTCGGCGGTGCCATGGCCGCGACTGCCCTTTTGGTGAGGTATCAACAAGTTCCCTATCTAAGTTAATTCATTACCCGTTAGATCTGCACCTAGAGGTTCTATCAGTTCTATCAATGGTATCAAAGACAGGTTCTAGTGTGTAGATCTAGACTAAGGTAGAAAAGTCAAAAGAAATTAGAAGGAGTTGATAGATTTCCAAACCCTAACCCTAGATCACCACCATCAGACGTCGCCTCGACGCTGCGCGGGAAATGCACCCTGAGCCACCGCGGGCGCAAGATGAATCCACCTAACCCAAACCCTAAAGCAGGGGAACAGTCAGAGAAGGGGAGGAAGAACCTACCTGGTCTCCTTACCGCCGTCACCACCGCCATCGCATGGGAAGAGATCCGCTGTTGCATGGGGCCCCAAAGGGCACTACCATGGTGCCGCTCGATGGCGTCGTGCGCTGCTCTGGCCACACACATGCGCCAGTGAGAGGTGCCATGGCGGTGCCATCTCCTTCGTCGTGCCCGTCCTAGAGTAGTCTATTGCGGCGGTCGTGGTGTGCAGTGCGGTGAAAGGGAGAAGCAGAGGGAAGAATGAGCTCAAGGGTTTCGGGGAGCCACGCACACGTGCTCAGGGTGCCATCGCTAGACCGCTCGATGGCAGCACGCTCACCCTATGGTGGGCACGCGCACCAGTGAGGGGACTGGTGGTGGCACCGCCATCTCCAACTGCCATGTTGCTGGGTGAGAAAGGAGAGACAGTCAGCCGTCGCGGCGCTGAGGAGAGGAGACGGGGGAGAGAAAGAACAGAATGAGCTAGAGTTTGGGGAGCGGAGCCGCGTCGATCGGGTTTTTGATCTCACGAAAATGAAGGCCGGCCGTTGGATCAAGATGGACAGCTCAGATTGCACGGGCCACTTTTGGCCCAGGCGAGGAAGGAGATGCCCGGCCTAGGCCTAGGTTGCGGCCTGGGCACGGGGGAGCGGGCGCGCGCCGTACCCAGACGCCGCTAGGCCGCGCGCTGCTGCTGTGTGGCCACGCGCTACTGCTGCAGACTGGGTCGCGTACTGTTTTCGCCAGGGCGGGCTGAATGAATAGTAAACACAGAGTTTTGTTTTATTATTTTTAGAAGCAGTTTTGATGAATTTTGTCAAGTTTTGAATCTCTGTCAAAATTTAAACCAACGGGATAATTTTTTCAGAGAGTAGATGAGTAAAGTAAAATGCTTCTAAAAAGTAGATAATGATTTTTTTTTCATGTTTCCACTGCAAAGTTTAATGTTGATCATCTTCAAATTAAATTTGAACCAACAGAAGAATTTAATTTGAAGAGCAGTTATATTTAGTAAATTATGATTATGTTAATCCTCTAATTAAATTAGAACCAACGGAAAAATTTAAATTAGAGAAGTAGTCCATTTTGTTTAAGTTAGATTATGGTATTGTCATTTTCTGACCAACGTTGATGATGATAATATTATAATGAGTTCAAGTTTGAGGTTTAAATCTCTAATAAATTTTACACCAACGTAGTCAATTTTTTAGAGAGTAGATAAGGACCAAGAAATACTCCTGAACTAATAGAATGTATTTTATTAACATGTTTCCGCTGCAATGAAGTGTTCATTATCTTATAATTAAATTCGAACCAATGGGAGAATTTAATTTTAAAGAGTAGTTATATGCTTTTAAGTTAATTTATGAGTTTTATGCATTAATTATATTTTTTCCCAACCGTGATGTAGAATTGATGCAGAAGCACCTTGTATGTTTCTATTTTAACCGACGAGATCACTCGGCTGTAAGCCAATGAGCTGTAATGCTGGGCTATATGAATAAAAAGGCTTGTGTCAAGCCAGTTTAGAATTGTTTTTTTGTTGTTGTTAGTTTACTAATGTTCTGATTAAATTAAAACCAACGGAAAGATTTAATTGAAAAATAAAAAAATAATTGAATGTTTTAGTCGTCATGACTAAGTTTTCGTTACAATAAATTATGTATAGATTTATCCCACATGGGGAGAAATTTTGGCATAGTACTTATGCTAGTCAATCCTGCATGACGGGAGAAGTTTTATGATGATTTACATGTTTTGTATCCCGCATAGCGAGAGAAGTTTGGGTAGCTCTTATGCTGTCCTAGTATTGACCGTGGCACAATAGAAATGCATCGTCAAGGTCAATACTAACCAAAAGATAAGAAAAGATGCAAGCGTGACCTACAAAAGTACTACTAATGAAAGACCTTGTTGAGTTCTTGAAGTGAAATAAGAAAAGTGTACTCCTAAATAGATCAAGAAATAACTTTATCTACATGACATAATCATGTGAATGAAGTAAGTTATAAGTGTCTCCTCGTTCACAAGGTTTTTAAATAGTTCTCAAAATTATGGCAATAAAGTTCATGCCATATTTTGAGGGGGAGAATATTAAGATCAATTAAGAAAAATGGTCTTCGTTAAGAGTGAGATAAAGATCAATTAAGAAAGATACTATTCATTAAGAGTGAGATAAAGATTAATTAAGATGAATGCGATCGTTGGAGGAGTACAACGGTCACAACAATGATACCCCTAAGCAGAGAAATAGCTAAATTCCTGGACCTTTTAAAGTTCCAACAGGAAGATAGCATAGTCAGCCTCAAAGATGTTAAGGTAGTGCTTAAAGCGACATATGGAGTTTTAACAGATTAAATCTAAAATAAGATATTTGAAGATACACTATCTTTAGAAAAGATGGAAAGATCTGGGGGAGCATGGTATGTAGAGGTATGTAGAGACCTAAGACTTAAAGAGAAGAGGGACTGCGTGCCCACTCCAGTGACTTAGGAGCAACAAGTTTCTCAATACCTGTTGATGTTGTATGACTAATACAACACCTGTTGTTAACTCTTCGAAGAAGATGAATAATGTAAACAAGGATCTTGTGATATAGGAGCCTGTAGAATCAATTGCCTCTTGGCAATGAAAAGCAACAACAGCCCCATATAAAAATGCCATTAGCTGAGGCTCCAGAAGGTCTCTATAACACCTCTGGTGTTTTGACCTAGCACTAAAATTTGACATGTCATCATATGCATTGCAAAGCATACATATAGTATAAAGTTTTGAATGCATTCACTAAATAAGATTTATTTCATAATGTTATTATTTCATGTGATGTGATTCAAAACCCTAAATAAAGATCATGGCCACAAGGGTCAAATTTCATGTGATCATGTGAGACCATGTGTCATTTGACTCAAATAACCCTAATGGGCCATGTTACTGGTCAAAAATCAAAATTTAAGTAAAAGGAAGACAAATCAAATTTGAATTCAAATTCAAATTATAAAAGTCCTTTTTGCCCCTTTTGACTAATTCAAAATCCATGTGGAATTTGGGGTTGAGGCAAAAAGCAAAGTTGGAGATTATTTTATGTAGATCAACTTTGGTATTCAAAGTTTTTCAAGTTTACATATAAAATTTGGAGTAATTTTGAAACGATTCAAATGCTCAAATGCACCCCAAATTCAAATTTCAAAATGGAGGCAGAATTTGAAAATATTCCTAGAGGCAAAGTTGTAGAGTTTGAAAAATTGAACAACTTTCATTTTTTGGAGATTTTCAACTTCTTTAGAAAATTTGAGAGTAATTTGAAAAATGGACTCAGTGGCAGTTCTATAAATATTTCAAAAATCAAAATCCACCTCTCTGCTTGCCGCCGACGCCACGCGGATGTCGCCGCCGATCAGATTTCACCGCTTCCTCGTGCCTTGACACACAACTAGTGCCGTGGCGGGTCCGTCCATGCGCTGTTGTCACCGGGCAGTCCCTTCTTGGCTATAAATAGCAGCAGTCGCCGCCGTCGTCCCCGTTTTCCCCTCCGCTCTGCTCCGCCGCCAGCTAGCTCTGCCACTTGCCGTAGCCATCATCGAGCAGTCTCCGTCATGCCCAGCTACGCTAAAGCGATCGCCTTAGTCTTGCGCTTCTCTACGACTTGCTCACGCCGCTTGGGTTTGCCGGAGTCGCCCGGCGCAACAGCTTCTTCCCCGAGCCTGGCCGAAGCTCCACCACCATCGCCTCGACGTGGCCAGGCCATTCTAGACCGTCTCTACCTTCACCAAGCCCACTGGCATGACCATGGTGAGCTACTGAACATGATGTTCACTTCGCTTTTGACTCTACCGCATTCTTGCTAGGGTTACGCCGTGAGCCATCGTGCCCGAGCCGCCATGGCCAGTGTGAAGCCTTCTCCGGTGTGCCTTCTGCCAATCCGAGGGCTGGGATGAGTTCGTAGGAGTATGTACATCATTTGGGTGCGGTCTACCTTGCCAGAGCGTTCACCATAGTGGTCGGAGAGTTCACCGTAGTGGTCGGAGAGTTCACCGTAGTGGTCGGAGAGTTTGCCATAGTGGTCGGAGAGTTCACCGTAGTGGTCGGAGAGTTCACCGAAGTGGTCGGAGAGCTCGCCGAAGTGGTCGGTGCTGGAGTGGTCACATCCGTTATGAATATGGTTTGGTTAGTTTGGCTTGTAACTGTACCATGAAGGAAAGTGGTATTCAAGGTGTTGTTATATTTCCTGCACCATGAAAGCATCATGTTTACATTATCATCATGTTGAAGCATATGCTATTATTTTGTGTAGAACCCGAGAGTGAAACAATTCTAGTTGAGCAAGTTCTGGAAGAGTCCCCGATTGTCACAGGATTCGTTAATTGTGGTACTGATCCGAAGCTTGAGATCGTCAATGAAGGCAAGCCCCGGTTTATGCATTAAACCCTTACCTTGTTTACTTTGAAAAGTTTATCACCTATGTTACTTATTGCATTAAGTTGATATGTCAAATGTTACCTACTTGATGCATTGCCTACCTTGTTAATTGTTTACCATCCTTGAAGATGTTTTCATTTACAAAGGCATAGAATGCTTAGTATGCTTTATGGTAGGCTTTCAAAGTAAAAGTTTCGATACAATCAAAGATGGCATACTGGCCAAAGAAAGAAAGAAGGTAGAATGAACTAGAGACTAGTCGGGCGACTTACCTTGAATGTTGGGTAATGTTGTCGACTATGTTGCTTAAAGGCCAGTCATTGTGGATCTTCTGAATGAGACACTTTGTAGTACTGGTCACATACTCCGGTAAGCCTACTTCGGCTAATACGATACTAAGATGAATGCCCATGCATTGGGAGTGGAGAGATAGTGGGAGTAGCATGTACCCTCGTGGCTGGAATGTGGCCGGATTTGAGGTGTGCTATGCTCTCGGGTGGCGTGGAGATGGCTTAGTATAGGAGGATCCGGTAGCGAGGTTGATATATGCAAGATTAAGTTCTACATATGTCATGTGATAAGGAATCCCTAGCTAGGACTTGAATCAATTCGAATTGCCGGTGCTCCACGGATATGGAGACTCGATTCATTACAGAAGCAATGCAGGACTGGTGAATTACTAAAATCTGAGAAAAGAATGGAATGAGAAGGAATGGAATATGGGAAATGTACATTTAGTTGAAGTAATAAACTAAAAGAACTTAGGGGTAAAACTTGAATATAGAATGAAGAATAGTAAGCTTTTGGCAAAGAACTTTTGAATTTTGCTACATCCTTACCTTGTCCCAAACCCCTGCATCTCTAAAGTCTTACACCCCGTTACATTGGGTTAGTCTTGTTGAGTACCTTTATACTCAGGGTTTGTTAACCCTTGTTGCAGGTGAGTCGCATGCACAGGCTTGTTTTGGTCCCTGCTGCATGACTGTGTTTGAAGTCAATGACGATGAGGAGTGATGAATGGCCTTTGGACAAGGCACTAGTTTGTATGATAAATAATGTTAATGTAATATTATCCCGCTACTATGGTCGTATGACACTTATGGTATTGTAAGTTTGAAAACAACTGGTTTGTAACTATGTTATCTTAAGACTTCCGCTATCTTTTACTCTGGTATATATTTGAATAAACTGTTGTAATCTGCAATGTCTATGATTGGGATCCTGTTTGAAAAGAGAATCGTGGATGATTTGGGTTTCCCGAGGACACCCGATAGACCTGTTGAGTTGTTGGGAACTCGTGTTCGCTATCCGAGGTCTGTCAAGACAATGATAGGTGCACGTGGGCCCGATTTCTTAGGGGGTTCTGCCACAGTCTCAAAGAATTAGTAAACTAGTTTTTCTGATGACTATAAAGTCTATGTTAGTGAAGAAATTCAAATGGAGGGTGATCCCATCTCATTTAAAGAAGCCATGAGAAGTGTTTACTCATCTAAATGGCAAGAAACTATGGAAGTTGAAATGAATTTGATGAATACCAATGATATTTGGGACTTAGAAGAAATTCCTAATGGAGCCAAAACAGTAGGCTATAAATGGATCTACAAGACAAAATGTGACTCCAAAGAGAATGTAGAAAGATATAAAGCACAACTTGTAGCAAAATGCTTTATGCAAAGAGAATGAATAGATTACAATGAGAGTTTTCTCTCCAGTCTCATGCAAGGATTCTTTTAGAATCATGATAGTGTTATTGGCACATTACGATTTAGAGTTACATCAGATGGATGTAAAGACGACATTCCTCAATGGAGATTTGTATGAAAACATTTACATGGCACAACCCAAAGGTTTTGTTGTGGAAGAAAAAGAACATATGGGATGCAGCCTATAGAAATCTATTTATGGGTTAAAACAAGTCTCTAGACAATAGTATTTGAAGTTGATGAAACAATAAGAAAGTTTGGGTTTAAAGAAAATGAGAAGGACAATAGCGTTTATGCGAAGTTCAAAAAAGGAAAATGTATTTTCCACATCCTGTGAATAGATGATATTCTACTCACTAGTAGTGATGTTAATCTGTCATTGGAGAAGAAGTTTTATCCTCAAGTTTCAATGTGAATGATCTTGGTGAAGCGTCATTGGTTCTAGGAATCAAAATTCACCGAGATAGAAGAAAATGGGGTATTAGGACTATCGCAAAGGTATACTTAGAAAAGATTCTAAAGAAATAAAGTATGCATGCAAGTAAACCTATGCCTGCTCCTATAGTCAAGGGTAATAGATTTGGGAACTTTAAGTGTTCTAGGAACCAATATGAGATCGATCAAATAAACATGGTTCCATATGCTTCAGCGATTGGAAGCTTGATGAGTGTACAAGTACAAGTAAGAACTTACCCTGACATAGTTTATGTATCCGAGATATTTTGGCAGAAGTCTAGTTCAGATATAGATCACTGGAATAGAGTTAAGAATGTCTTGCAATTTTGCAAAGTATTATAGGCCTCATGCTGAGTAAGAAAGAACAAGTACTCTCAAATAGTTGAGGGTACAAATGTTAAGTCTTGGCAAGATGTGTAGTGAAATCTACATTAGTTGTTAACACTCGTAGTTGGAGTATTATTGTGGATTAGCTCCAAAGAAATAGTTGTGGTGTCATCAGTGATGCATACCATAGTATAGCTTGACATGAGGCTTATGGAACAGGCAAAAAGAGGTTAAGAGAATTAGTACCTAGATTTAACAATGGTAGTCAACAACAAAAACCATTTAAAGTAGTGTATGACCTCTGGTTGGCCTAGAGGGGGTGAATAGGCCTATCAAAATAAACACTCAAACTTTTATTAAATTCACCCAATGGCACTGCTGCTCTGGAGGGTGGCACTATCGGACTGTGGCACTACCGGGCCAGAATAGCTGCACTGCCGCACCTGCATACAACTTTGAATCAAAGTTCAAAATCCATAAACGAAAACTTAGACCATAGAAATTTCCAAGCTTACTGCAAGTATGACAATCATTGATCAAGAGCTAGAAGTGGTAGGAACATCACACACAAGTCGATCGACTAGAAACGCTAGAAATCACCTCAACCATAATATGTCATGCAAGTAATGTAAATCAAGCATAAGTGACACAATGATTTATCTCATGGTTCGGCTCCCCACCAAGGCTTGCCTACCTCTACGTTGTTAAGGTTAGCCACTAAGGCTTAGGGCTTTCCAACCCTTCCTCGTTCTCAAATCAAGAGCCTTAACTCTTGAGATGAGGGGTTTGTTTACTAACTTCAAGAGATGGTTACAAACCTCTTGGGGCTACCACACAAGTTGGCAAGCTCCACAGGCAATGCTCTAGTCGGCTAGGAGCCAAGATCCAAGAGTAACAAACACAACTGTCGACCAAAACATGAACCAAGTGGTCTTTAGAGTTGGGGAATCAATGGAGCTGCTCTCTAATCGAGTTTTGGACCCTTTTCTCTCAAGGATTGATGGGGAAATCAATGAATTTGCTTGAGGGCTTGAGGTCAACAATGGAAGGAGAGAGAGAGAGATCATGCTATGTTTTGAGCATGCTGAATGAAGGAAGAAGAGGCAGAGAGCCATTAGGGAGGAAGGGGAAAGGTATATATACCCTCAGCCCCCAACGGTAACTGCACCTAAGGGGTCGGGCGAGACAGAGTCCACAACCTCAAGGTCAGGCGAGATGGAGCCCGCAGCCTCAAGATCGGGCGAGACAGAACCCACATCCTTGGGGTCAGGCGACACAGAGCCCGCACCCAAGGGGTCAGGTGACATGGAGCCTGTGGCCTCGAAGGTTGGGTGAGACAGAGCCCACGGCCTCGAGGTCGGGCGAGACAGAGCCCATGACCTTGGGGTCAAGCAAGACCTTTTAATACATCTTGAGCCATCTAGGGAAGTCAGTGTGGGCGCTAACTTCCTTGTACCATGACTCAAGTGTGGCAGTGCCTGTCTTCAAGTGCGACAGTGCCACGCTACGCAAGATAGCAAGGGTAATAGTAAAGTGTAGATTGTCCTAGTTGTGAATCTGAGGATGCATGTGGTTGTTTGAGCACTTGGTAGCACATATTAGCTTAAGCATTGTGTCTCTCTTTATAGTACGACTTTTTCTATACTCAAATTCAAAATATAAAAGAATTTAAGCCTCCTTTGAGTTTGAAGCCATCTATATTTATAATTGGGGGCTCCTCTATTTTGTGTAGCATCCTTGAATATAAATTCCCTGCTTGTCATCTCTATAAATCTCATTAGCTCTCTAATTGCGTGGTCATTATCACCAAAACCCACAATTAGAGCTTGATTGCACTTTCAATCTCTCCCTTTTTGGTGATTGATGACAACCCAATTAGAGCTTACAAAAGATATGAAATAAATACTGAGATTTTTGAGCCATGGATGTAGAGCCTCCCCCTAAGTATGTGAATAGATAATTGAATTCTCAAATTGGCATAAGAAGCCAAGATTCATATTTTAGTGAAAGTGATGGGGCTCCCCCTACATCCATGCTCTTGTGGGGTGCTGCATACTTTGTCAGATATATAAAACGTGATGCAAATGATAGTTTATGCACAACATGGTTTGCTGTTGTAGCTGGGTGCGGCACTATCGCACTTGCTATAATAGTACAGATCAGAACAGACACCACATAGCATGTGATACATATAAAGATATATATTCTAGCACAATTATATCACAAACGATAGCATAGATTAATATATGTCTATATCCCACACATATAAGGTACTTAAATAGCATTATTACATAAACAGAGTTTCTAATGGACTCCTCTCACCTAACGAAGACTACTCTAAATGGATATGAATATGACTCTAGCTATAGCAACCTCCATGGCATTGAAAAAGTTGTTGACCCCTCTAATTTTCTCCCCCTTTGGCATAAAGCACCAAAAAGAGAAGAAAAGAAGAAAGACCAACAATCACTCCTCATCCTCTTGGATCGTGTCCTAATCAACATCATTGCCACAACAACTCCACTAGCACCTATGATGTCCTCCCCTCTACCATCATCATCATCATCATCATCATCGAAGGAAGAAGAAGACACCACTACCCTCCCTTGGCGATGAGTGGTCGAAATGTGGCGCTCATGCCTAGTGCTCCTCCTCATGGATTGCAAGGTGGATCCCAAATTGGTGTGTGGATCAAGCTCTGGCTTCTCCTGCTCTTCCTCCTCCTCCTCATAATCTATCTTAGAAAGACTAGGGAGGTCATCAAACCTCGGTGATGACTAGACTAGAGAAAGAGGTGGCAGCCCTACACACTCTCTAGCCTCCCGGTTGGCTTCACGGTTCTCCAACATCATGAATATAAGTGAAGCCCTGCTCCTCCTCTCCAAAACCAAGGATCTGGTTGAAAGTCACAAAATCAACTCTATAATGCCGTCCCTCAGTCATCTAGTGAATCTCATCAATGTAGATGCTATAGAAGAAAGTGGCATTGAACTAGGCTAGCACTTCCTCATTCCAATTATATCTGAAGCTCATAATATCAGTGAGGCCAAACAACTCACAAGCCTTGATCACCTTATTAAATTCTGGCTCATTCTTTGCCTTCATCTCCTCCCAATCAACATACTGCATCTTCACAATATTAGATTTCTTGGAGTTGAAGTTCGTAGATGCATAGAAGTTGGAATGAAACTCATTTCAAAACATATAGTCAATCTCCAAATCCTTTGGCTGCTCATAGGGATTGCTCTCACGTGCTTCCTCCACCATCTTCAGCTTTCCCGCATAGTTGAGCATGGGATGAGCACGTGTGTCAATAGGACGCTTCATGACTACATCCTTAGAATACTCTCTGGTGGAGTATCGAGGCAAGCACCTAGAGGAATGGTGTGGCCAGCCCTCTCTAAGTTCTCATCCTAGATCATCTAACCTCTCCTCCCCCTGTGTTGACAAAAGATGCTCGGCAGTCCACCAAGGGGTATCCCACAATGATAGATTTGTCATAGAGGTGAGCGAGATCTGGAGCGAGATGGTAATACAAGCACCAAGACACAAGATTTAGACATGTTTGGCTGTCAGTATAACGTAATACCTACATCCTGTATTCTGATGTATTGCATTGAGATGTATGGATCATTGCGTAGATGTATGTATCTTGTCCGCTAGGGGACCCCTACCTCTCCTTATATACTCTAGAGGGACAGGGTTACAAGGAAAGTAGCCTATTTGGTACTATACAATATCTTGTGGTGCACGCCGAGCAGCACCGTGCATGCCTTGATCTTGTGGGCCAGGCCACCTCTGATGGTGCGGCCCATGCCTTGTCTTGTGGATACCAGGGACCATACCCCCATAGCTAGTCCCTGAGCCTGACAGTAGGTGACGTAGTCATGTAGTGTTAGGTTCAAAAAGTAGAAGACCAGCCGAGCAGGCAGCTAGTCCCTAGGCATAGCCTCGAGATGAGAACAAGCACATTCACCGTAAGGTGAAGTGTGCCCACTTAGTCCCCGAGCCTGCTAGAAGATGAAGAATAAATCTTGTAACAGGGTCAAAGAAAAAGAAGTCTAAAAGCTTACTGACGTTGTCTGACATGCACGTATCAAGACCCCAGACATGTTGCCTAAGATCAGCACCCTGATCCAAACAGCATGGAGCAGCTTGATAGCACACCGATGAGACATAGCATGATTTGACCACCAAAGGAGTCCCCGGCGTAGCTGGCGACATCTGAGCACCGAGGAGATCCTAGCATAGCTGGCGATGTTCGAGCACCGAGGAGTCCCTGGTGTAGCTAGTGATGTCTGAGAACCAAGGAGTCCCCAATGTAGCTGGCGATATCCGAGCACTGAGGAGTCCTCGGCGTAGCTGGCAATGTCCGAGCACCATGGAGTGCCCAACATCACTGATGATGTTCGAGCACCAAGGAGCGAGGAGTCCCCAGCATCACTGGCGATGACCAAGCATTGAGGAGTCCCCAGCATACACGGTGATGTCTGAGCACCGAGGAGTCCTCGGCGTCGCTGGCAATGACCGAGCATCGAGGAGCGAGGAGTCCCCAACGTCGCTGGCGATGACCGAGCACTAAGGAGTGAGGAGTCCCCGACGTCGCTGGCGATGTCTGAGCACCGAGGAGCGAGGAGTCTTTGGCGTCACTAGCAATGACCAAGCACCGAGGAGCGAGGGGTCCTCGATGTCACTGGTGATGTCTGAGCACCGAGGAGCGAGGAGTCCCTAGCGTCGCTGGCAATGTCCGAGCACCGAGGAGCGAGGAGTTCCTCGACGTTGCTGGCGATGTCTGAGCACCGAGGAGCGAGGAGTCCCTAGTGTAGCTAGCAAAGTCTGAGCACTGAGGAGTCCCTGGCATAGCTGGCAATGTTCATGCAGTGAAGTGTGCCCACTTAGTCCTTGAGCACGAAGAATTCGAGCACTGAGGAGTAACCGACGTAGCTAGCGATGAAGCACGAGCGATGAATAGTCTAGTCAACTAGTCGGCGGCAAAGTGAGCATTGAGTAGAAGCAACCGGTGAATAGTCCGATCAACTGATCGGTGACGAAGTCCATGAACCTAGCGGTCCGACCAGTTGATCGGTGGAGAAGTCCAAGCACCAGGTGATCCGATCACCTGGACGATGATCCTACAATACAAATATGTAGAACGGGTAGTACATGATGTACAAATATATGAACTCCAGAGAAAAATCAACAATGGCAATGAAATACCATAAGTAGCTCGACAATTAGTTGGTGTGAAGATGTATTTAATATAAACCGCCCGAACAGTTAGTGTGTAGCTGAGTCTCCAGCCCTAGCTAGCCTGTTAACCATAATGTGGAGCGTGGAGCCCATGCATGTGTAGGAGGAATAAGCATCGCTAAAGAGCCATTGCTGACCACCCATAATGTAGAGGGTAGACACTTGTGCATGTGTAGGGAGGAGCCGGAGACAGGGTCATCTTTGGAGGCATCCGAGCATCAACTGGACTGTTCGAGGGTTTAGAAAATCGTTTGAAGATCAAACATGGAGAAAATAGCTCGAAGAAACATTATGGTGATTAACAAAGATTGGAGAATATTTAGAAGAATATTAAAATGTGACTTAGCTTTAGGCAAAAAGTCTGGTCGACAACGTATGGTGTTATCTAGTCAGTGAGAGAATGGACATCTTCAACCTAGTTAGCGAATGTGACCCTCAGGGCATGTTAGTAAGCAGCAGCAGCGTTGGTGAACCCAAAGGGTAGGGTTGTAACCCCTGGAGTTTCCTGAGTAGCCTCCGATAGATGTGGGTTGGAGGGTGGTTGGTGCTAAACTAGAGTGTCTAGAGCTAATTCAGCAATGGAGAGGCAATTGGCAAGCTTCAGACCGACCCGATCGATGGATATGATCAGATCATCGTTGTTGATCTGCCTCCTCTGGTAGCGAGGAAGCGGGTGGCGAGTTGTTGATGAAGGTGACCTCAGAGGTGGTTCTAAGATCGGATATGCTATCACAGAGGCTGATGTAGCTAGCGATGAATCGTCATCGTGGATCGGCATGGATCTCCACGAGATTGATGACGAGAATGCGCTATTGATGTGAGGTCCATCTGGCTCACCATGGATCAAGCGCACACCCCTACCTGGTGTGCCAACTATCGACAAAAGATGCTCGGCAGTCCACCGAGGGGTATCCCACGATGGTAGATTTGTTGTAGAGGTGAGCGAGATCAGGAGCGAGATGGTAATACAAGCACCAAGACACAAGATTTAGACAGGTTCGTCGTCAGTATGACGTAATAGCTACATCCTGTGTTCTGATATATTGCATTGAGATGTATGGATTGTTGTGTAGATGTATGTATCTTGTCCGCTAGGGGACCCCTGTCTCTCCTTATATACTCTGGAGGGATAGGGTTACAAGGAAAGTAGCCTATTTGGTACTATACAATATCTTGTGGTGCACACCAAGCAGTGCCGTGCACGCCTTGATCTTGTGGGCTGGGCCACCTATGATGGTGTGGCCTATGTCTTGTCTTGTGGATACCAGGGGCCATACCCCACACCCTATCTCTTGCAACATCTCTGCCTGCTGCATTGCTGCTACCCCCTATGGTCCTGCCACGACCACGATGATGCATTTTCTTATCCCGAGGCTCTATCATCTTCCTCTTCCTCCTCTAGTCATCATCACCTCCAAAGGCCATCTTGATTCACTCGGATTGAGGAGGAAAGAGATGAATCAGCTCCATCCATGAGTTAGGGCTACTGCTGATGATGTCGTTGAAGAACAGCAGTGTCGGGGACCTAATATTGGGGTACCCAATGAGGTGGAACTAATAACCATCGAAGACAAGAATGCTACTATGCTTCTTGTCTAAATAATGGAAGATTGGTTCTACCTCGCCCAACCCCTAAGGGCTGGTTCCACCTCGCCCGATGGCTGAGGGCTGGCTCTGCCTCGCCCGACAGCTGAGGGCTAGCTCCGCCTCACCCAATGTCTGAGGACTAGCTCCACCCTAGCCAACATTCGAGGGTGGGCTCCGCCTCGCTCGATAGCTGAGGGCAAGCTCTGCCTCGCCTAGTTTCTAAGGGCTGGCTCCGCCTCGCCCGACAACTAAGGGCAAGCTCCATCTCACCCGACGACTGCACCATGCTCCTTCATGATGATGAGCATAGGGTATGATAGGACATTCGAGTCAACCGTAGTACCGAGGACCATGCCCTGCATGCCTGCAGGAAGGTACCATCAGGATATAATGAGATGGTGCTTTAAGCCCTTTCTGACCTAACAGAGCCTAAATAGTGTTGTAGGCACCGACTTTTGTCCTATAGTGTTGTAGGCGCCACCATCAACCCTCAGGCACGGATACTAACATGGGCATACGACAACCACTATAATCCAAGGAAGAACTCACATCATCTACAGTGACAGGTGTATAGTCATTTCCCTGTCTACTCCCCGTAGAGTCATGGTTCAGCGCCCTGACACACCACACCGTCTGCCAGGGGAGGATGGGATATGACCACTCATTGAGATGAAGCTAGAGCCTGGCCCTATTAGGATCAACGAAACATGCTATCCCTAGCATGGTCTGCCATGTCAGTAGGGCAGGCTTAAGGGAAAAGGAAGACCTAGCACCCTCAAAGGACCCTCTCTACCTTTGGTTTTTTCCTCTTTCTTCCATCTGTAACCCCTGCTCCCTTAAGCCTGCCTTTGGTTGTACCCCACTAAGGGGACAAATAAATTCCACACACAACACACAACCAAACAACAATCGAGCTCTTGGCATCCTTTTGATCTTTCCATCAGAGACTTGGGACCTGTTCCTCTCTCGACCGTTTGTACCCCCTACTATGAACCTTTTTTGATACTAATAACATGAGCAGCAACAAACTAGATGTAGGGACATTCTGCTCGAACTAGTATAAACCTTGTGTCCTTTAGTACACCATCCGAGCCTAACACGCAACAATTATAAATTTACTAGTTGGTGTTTGTTTGAAATACCGATAGTTGGAGTGCCATGTAAGGGCCTTTGCGCATTCCAAATTATGCCTTGGATGGCTAGCCATGCAATCAGCTAGGTCCCAGGCGCACACGTGCATTTCGGTGACCTAGACTTCATCGTCACAGTGGGAGGAGAGTTGGTGTTGGCCCACACCGCCATCCAATCTCTCCCCTCCATCGGCTTCAACTATGGGAGACTTGAGCGCTGGCTCGGCATCTCCCTTAGACCTAGCCATCTAGGGAGGACCCATGCCTACTCACCCTCTCTTTGGAACACTCTACATGGAGCGCCCCGATGGCGCTTCGATTCGGTCTCCGCAACGCAGCGGCGACCGTTAGCCACCTTGTGGCGCAGTGCACGATCCTGTCCCCCATGAACAATGAGTTCGTGGGGATGATCAAAAGCATTATGGAATCCCTCCATGGCATCCTCGCAGTGGGGCGGGGGTTGGACTCTAGCTCTAACTCTAGCAGGGGGAGCCATCACCCTCTCGGGTATGTTTCATGGCGGGTACCCCCGAGGGACACGTCGAAAGCATCTCCGTGGAGGAGGCTACCCCGGTAGGCAACCTCGGTAGTGTAACCGAAGGGGAGACAATGGCCCCACCTCATGTAGGGGTGGAGCAGCTGAGAGCTTGAAAGTGGGAGATTGATGAAGCCAGACAATAGCTTGTGTGGGAATACGTGGAGGTTGATCGCGATATCAAACGCCATGGAGACAGTGGGCGTGCACATGCCATGGCCCGTGACATAAACCAAAGGATCATCACCGATGATGAAACACTTCCTCACTTCACTTGGGCAAGCCAAAACATCGCCGCCATAATGGCCTTGCTCCATGGCCTTTCGGAGGTCGCAACGCCCGAGGATCATCGGGCCCACCGCGAAATTCGCACGCTGCTCGATGTGCGGTGGCGTAGCAGGCAGAGAGCTTGTTGTCTCAGTGATGCGAGCTCGACACTAGCCAACGCATGCCCTTGGTGCATCCCAATAGGGATGCATCTGTCCACCAAGCACCACAAGGCGGTAGGTAGCGCGCTGTGGCCCAGATACATTAGCGTCTCGGCCATAACCATGATGCACGTAGCACTCTTGATGCCCACAGATGTACCTACAGCGATCAAAGAGAAGGATGCCACCACGGTTATCATCCTCATCCTGGTGGATGCTATGATAGCGGTGAGAACCAAAGCCCAAGCCTAGGCCTGCCAGGCCCTCAGGCCTTCAGCTGGCACATCCTCAACGCTGCTTTCCTGCCAAGGTACCGACCACCTACCAATATCTCTAAGTACTCTGGGGAGACAAACCCCAAACTTTGTCTTGAAGACTATTAGCCTGCCTGTCAAGCTGGTGGTGCGGATAATGATGACTTCATTATCCACAACCTTCCACTATTCTTAGCCAATTTGGCACGAGCGTGGTTGGAACACCTGCCGTCCAATGCAATCCAAAGTTGGGCGGATCTAAAGGGCATCTTTGTGGGAAACTTTCAAGGCACATACAAGCATCCCGAGAACCCATGGGACCTCAGGAACTACCGTCAGAAGGCCAGTGAGACCCTCCATGGGTATATCCAGTGCTTCTCCCAATAGTGCAATGAGCTCCCTAACATCGTCAACGCCGACGTGATAGGAGCCTTCCTATCTAGGACAACCTGTGAGTCCTTGGTTCGTAGCCTAGGAGGCAAGGGCCTGCAGACCACCAAGGAACTCTTGGACATTGCCACTAGCCACACCTCAGGAGAAGAGGTGGTCAAAGTGATCTTCGATCGCCTCGAGGGCAAGGCAAGGCGGGATGAGGGTGCTGGCGAAGGCACCTCCAATTGTTCCGCCAAAAGGAAGAATAAGAAGCAATGGCGTGAGGACTCGCTCGTGGCCATGGCTGACCACAAAGTTGGTTGGAAGCCCATAGAGGGCACTCTGAACCACTTCGAAAAATTACTAGAGGGGCCATGCCCAAACCACACCTTTCCTGTTAAGCATATGCTCAAGGACTGTGGCCTCATGCGGTGGTTCTTGTCTGAAGGCTCCAATAAAGGGGAGTAGGGGAAAGACCCTTCCCCCACTGTGGATGATGCCAAGGAGAAGGATGATGGCTTTCTAGTGCTAGATGGCTACCTTATGATCTTTAGAGGGTTGGCAGTCTACGACTCCAAACACCGTCAAAAGGTCACGCGCCGTGAAGTCTACATGGCCCAACCGGCCGCACCTCCCTTCTTGTAGTGGTCGGAGTCTGCCATAACCTTTGATCGGACTGACCATCTAGATATCATCCCGCACCCAGGGAGATATCTGCTTGTGGTTGACCTAATCATCAACCCAAAGCGACTCACCAAAATACTGATAGACGGAGGCAGCGACCTCAACATCATGTACGCCAAGACGCTCGACGAGATGGGTGTCGACCGAACACGCCTCTACCCAACCCGATTGCCTTTCCACGGCATCATGCTTGGGAAGCAGGCCATGCCATTGGGATAGATCGATCTGCCTATTACCTTTAGGGATCAGTTCAATTATAGGACTAAGACCCTCACTTTTGAGGTGGTTGGGTTCCCCGGAACCTTCCATGCCATCCCAGGACATCCATGCTATGCGAAGTTCATGGCCGTCCCCAACTACACATACCTCAAGCTAAAGATGTTGGGCCCCCACGGGGTCATCACCATCGACACCTCCTTCTAGACCGCCTATGAGTGCGAGGTCGAGTGCTGTGGCCACACCACATCAATCGTTGCCTCTGGGGAATTCACCGCCCTCAAGGAGGAGGTAGCCGAAGAAGCGTTCAATGCCAAGAAGTTGACTAGGTCATTTGAATCAGTAGAGGGCTTCAAGGAGGTCCTCATAGATCCCAACAGCTCTGAGGGTAAAATGGTACACATTGGTACCACACTTTACTCTGAATAGGAAAGCACGCTCGTTGACTTCCTTCACTGTAACAAAGACATCTTTGCATGGAAACCCTCAAATATGCCAGGCATTCCAAGGGTGGTCGCCAAGCATACCTTGAAGATCCATCTAGGCTCTAAGCTGGTAAAGCAATGCCTACATCGCTTTGACGAGAAGTGCAGGGCCATTGGTGAAGAGATAACAATACTATTGGTGACCGGATTCATTAGGGAAGTATACCACCCAGGGTGGTTAGCTAATCCCGTTCTTGTACAAAAGAAGAGCTAGAAATGGAGGATGTGTGTAGACTATACGGGTCTCAACAAAGTATGCCCAAAGGATTCGTTTCCTTTGCCACGCATAGACCAAATAGTTGACTCTACCTTAGGGTGTGAAACCCTCTGCTTCCTTGATACGTACTCTGGCTACCATCAAATCGTGATGAAAGAGTCCGACCAGCTCACGACGTCTTTCATCACCCCCTTCGGATCATTCTACTACGTTTCAATGCCGTTCAGACTAAAGAACACTAGGGCTATGTACTAGTGTTGTATGCTCAGATGCTTCAGGGACCTCATCGGGCGGACCGTTAAGGCCTACATTGACGGCATCGTAGTTAAGTCCAAATGGGCTGACCACCTCGTTGCCGATCTTGAGCAAACCTTTGCGAAACTCTAGGCGAATGGAATCAAACTCAATCCTGAGAAGTGTGTTTTTGGGGTCCTGAGGGGCATGCTGCTCGGCTTCATCATCTCTAAGCATGGCATCAAAGCCAACCCAAAGAAGATTTTACCCATCACAAGGATGGACCTGATTCAGAACATAAAGGGGGTTCAGCGAATCACAGGGTGCCTCGCCGCCCTTAGCCGATTCATCTCGCGCCTCGATGAATGAGGTCTCCCCCTTTATCAACTCTTGAAGAAAGTCAACCGCTTTGAGTGGACATCCAAGGCCTAGGAGGCACTTGACATGGTCAAACTACTTCTAACAAGGCCCCCGATCCTAGTTCCTCCAAACGATGGAGAATCCCTCCTGCTATACATAGTGGCCGTAATGTAAGTGGTCATCGCCGCCCTGGTAGTAGAGCGAGAGGAAGAGGGGCATGCCCTCAAGGTACAGCACCCTGTGTACTTCATTAGTGAGGTACTTTTCGACTCTAAGACCCGCTACTTCCAAATCTAGAAGCTCCTATACACCATCCTCATCACCAAGAGGAAGCTACGCCACTACTTTGAGTCACACCCCGTGACGGTCATGATGTTGTCCCCCTAGGTGAGGTCATCTAGAGCCAGGACACCATGGGAAGAACCGTGAAGTGGGCACTCGAGTTGATGGATCAAGGCATCACATATGCCTCCCAAACAGCGATCAAGTCCTAGGTGTTGGCTAACATCATCGTGGAATGGACCGAGGTCCAAACACCACCGGTGGTCATTGATCAAAAGTACTAGATGATGTACTTCGATGGATCGCTGATGAAGAAGGGCACCAGCATGGGGCAGGTCTTTGTATCACCCCTCGGGTTCCGCATGAGGTACATGGTTTGTCTCCATTTCCCCTCATCAAATAATGTGGCCAAGTATGAAGCACACATCAATGGCTTACGCATCGCCATCGAGTTGGGCATCCGATGCCTCGACATTCGGGGTGACTCCTAGCTAGTCGTTAACCAAGTCATGAAGGAATTGAGCTACCATGATGCCAAGATGGTTGCATACTACCAAGAAGTCCGACGGCTGAAGGACAAGTTTGATGGCCTCAAACTCAATCACATCCCAAGGTGCCTCAATGAGGCAGCTGACGCGCTAATGGAAGCGGCGTCTGGTCGAGAGCCAGTGCTAATGGGCGTCTTTGCCAGCAACCAACACAAACCCTCGATGCGCTACGAAGGGTCTGAGCAGGCCAATGATGGCCTGTCTGATCCAGCCCTGGGGGCTGACCAACTGACAGCTTCGCTTAGCCCTAAGGTCATGGAGCTTGAAGAGGATCCAGCGATAGAGCCTGACCCTCTGATTGACTAGAGAACACTCTACCTCAACTACATCCTCCATGACATGCTGCTGATGGATAAGACAGAAGCTCAATGGTTCGCACATCACACCAAGTCCTTCGTTCTAGTAAAAGGCAAACTCTACAAACAAAGCCACACCAGGATCCTACAACTCTATATCCCCGTCGAACAGGAGAAGCTTCTGCTGAGCGATATCCACATTAGGGTCTATAGTCACCATGCCATGCCTAGAACCTTGGTGGGGAATGCATTCCAATAGGGCTTCTACTGGCCCACTACAGTAGCCAACACCAAGCAGATCGTACGCATCTGCGAAGGGTGCCAGTACTACGCTTGGCAAACTCACCTCTCGACCTAGGCACTCTAGATGATCCCCATCACATGGACCTTCATGGTCTGGGGGCTCAATCTGGTTGGGCCCCTCAAAAAGGCACCCGGAGGCTACACCCACTTGCTTATCACCATAGACAAGTTCACAAAATGGATCAAAGCTCGGCCAATCTATGTGATCAAATCCGAGCAAGCCATGCTGTTCTTCCTCGACATCATCCATCGCTTTGGGGGTACCAAACTCCATCATCATGAACAAAGGCACACAGTTCATTGGTAAGAAATTCCTTTGATTCTATGATAAACAACACATCTGAGTTGATTGGGCCGCCGTCACACACCCTGAACGAATGGGCAGGTCAAGCGCGCAACGACATGATCCTATAGGGCCTCAAGCCTAGGATCTTCAACCGGTTGAACAAGTTCTACGCACGCTAGGTCATCAAGCTCCCTATGGTGCTCTAGAGCCTAAGGACAACTCCCAGCCGAGCCATTAGCTACATGCCTTTCTTCATGGTCTACGGTTCTGAGGCCATCCTCCCAACCGACCTTGACTATGGAGCACCAAGAATCAGAGCATATGATGAATAGGGAGCCAAGGCATCCCATGAAGACACCATGGACTAGCTAGACGAAGCTCGCAACATCGCCCTCCTTTGTTTGGCCAAGTACTAGCAGGCGCTGTGTTGTTACCACGATCGACGGGTGCCGAACCGAGCCTTCAACATTGGGGACCTAGTTCTTTGCCTCGTGCAGAGCAACAAGGACCGTCACAAGCTCTCCTTGCCCTAGTAGGGGCCATACATCATCGCAGAAGTACTCTAGCCAGGTGCCTACAAGTTGAAAACCATCAATGACGAGGTCTTCACCAACGCTTGGAACATTGAGCAGCTACGTCATTTTTACCCTTAAATAAACACATACTTTTCTTATCAGTTTTTGTCTTAAAAAATCCCTGATCTTTAGTGACATCCGACCCCTGCAAAGTGTGAGGGGTCAGACCTCACTCGGGGGCTGATAGAAGTACGTTTATCTTGCAAATACTCTCTATGTTATCTTGTAAGCATTCTCTGTGTTTTCCCTCTTTTCTCATGGTAAGTCCTAAAGGCTAGAATTTTGGGAACAAAATCTGAGTATAACTGGTAGAACTGTGGGAAACCCATGCCCTAGTGGCTACGGCCTCCTTGCTCACCAGCATGATCAGAATTAATTCACCCACACTCCAAGTTTTTTGCGACCTTAACTATGGGAAGGGTCAGAAGGCACTAAAACCTCTTTTACAAAAAGAGGGAGAAGAGCTAAAAAGCTGTTTGCCGTAACAAAGTTTAAGAACTTGTTCATTTTTTGCACAAATTCATCGCTTACAAAGTGATTTCATCATGAAAAGGACTAATGTATTCATAAAGATAAAAGACTATTCACTTGGGGTCTCTCCCACAACTTATTCGATTATAGTTTCTGACCAGTTGTACTATGAGTACTACTACGGTCGCCACGCCACGCTCTACACTGGTGATGTCCTACCGCTCCACGAGACCCTTGAGGGCATCGTCGTATGCAACGTTGAGCACCATGTCAGTGACTATGGTGCCTTTGCCAGGGCATCCAGGGACTACACCATCGTGATCAACCGCAACCTTGACAACGGCGTCTAGATGGGGGGCGCTCCCCGCTAAAGAAAGGCCAGCATGGATGATGGATGTCTCTAACATCTCATCAAGCTTCATGAACTGGCCGATCTGAGCAGCCACAAGGGTGAAGCCCCCATCGACGTAGTCCTAGGTAGCTTCCCCACCAACAAGACTTGCCCAAAGCAGATCCGCCGGAAGAGCTTCTCGTATGGTTCCATCCTGACAAAGGCCTCATAGATGACGGCAAAACCGGTGACGCTCAGCACCCTCCAGTGTGCCTCCTTCGATAGAAGTGGCCCCTTCTTGGCAAAGGTGGCCAATACCATCTCATCTATGTTGGATGACCTCTAGCTTGACATCGCACTCTAGATTCATGAACGGATCTATGAGTTCTCCTCCCCCTCACATTACCCTCTCTCACTTAGGAACCACCGCGACATGCGAATGCGCTCGGTAAAAAGGAAGGAGGAGAAGCGATAGCTCAGGAATAGGTGGAGGAATGGGACGAGAACTCCCCATAATTTAAGGGTGAGACACAGTGGTGGGAGAAAGGCAAAAGGTTGGGACAAAAAACCCTCTCCCTTCCCCTATTCAATGTAGATGGGAAATCGATGCTGACGGGAATCCAAGGGGACGTGCCTGGACTGATGGGATGTGCTATGATCGATGAGGCGTCGCCTGGTCAAATAGGACGTTGCCTGGGCATGGTCCACCACTACCACATGTCGGGCATGAGAATCAGGGCGCACCCGCATGTAGGCGACTCTCCGCTTCCCTAGGCAGGACCATGGAACAACTCGATGATGGAACCCCTATCTAAGGGTGCCCAATGGGCCTCCTGGATCGATCAGATGGATTAGGTAAAATGATGAACAAATGACCGCTGAAAGATAAGCATCTATGTTTACTTACTTTTGCATGTTAATTTCATTACCGAGCTTTTGACCCCAGCAACGGCATGGCATAGAAATTGCTCGGGGGCTGCCGAGAGTGTCTACTTGTTTAGACATCCTCATCGCTTGACCCCTCCTTACGTTTAAAAATCGGAGATACGATGTGCGGGTGTAAAACTTTGAGTAAAACTAGATGAACCGCTAGACCCTATGCCCCGGCGGCTATGGTGCTTTTGTTCACTAGCATAATCAAATTCATAGTTCCACGTACCCCAAGCTTTAGCATCCACCTTCTCGAGAAGGGTTTGGAGGGGTTTGCCTGCAGAATCTTGTTCAAGGAGAAGCTGTCAGGTCGCATAAAGTCAATCGAACGACTCGAATCACCACCGAGAGACGGAAACAAAAAATTGCGATGCTCGTGTAGGTTACACCGGCCCCATCATGAATGTCGGACTTGAACCCCGCACAAACATCCAATAAGAGCTTCCCATTGCTCATACCACCAAGGTAACATTACCGACCCCTGCTTTCGTTTCAATTAAATCATACATTAATCCCATACATCCAAACGTTGCATATGCAATCGCTACATCTGACTTCTTTGTGTTATGCCATGAAGCGACACCTGCCTCATTCGGTATGAGTGGCAACTGACCGAGGTTTGAAGGCCAACCCATAAAGGGCTTGAGGCCGCCTCGCGTCAAACAGAGCTAGGGGTGAAAAACCATGATGAGCCCTAGCGGCCTTGCCCGACCCCACTCAGAAGCAGACAGGGACATTTCAACCTTTCTCGTTCGATTCTAACCTTGAGCCAAACCCATAGAATCTCCATCGAGGAGATGTCAATGAGCCACCTAAGCCTATCAAATGGCTCGAGCATCTGCCAGGAGGCGGGTTAAGAAATAGTGGAATGCCACATGAGGGCTCTACCGACCCCATCAGCTAATGATGGACCCGGATTCCACATGAACATACCTATTAGCGAGCTCATTGAGCATGACACTCGAGCCATCGAGGCAAGTGTCATCTACTCAGCCCCTCCGGTTGTAGAAACCAAGGATGGGGTCATGTGCAAAACACGGCCGACCCCTATCAGACCCCAAGGGGCTCAGGGGCTTGAGCCGCTCAATCTAAGATCAAGAGATCAAGGTTTGAAGGCTGGCCCATGAAGGGTCCGAGGCCCCCTTGCATCAAACAAGAGCTAGGGGAGAAAACGCAGATGAGCCTCAGTGGCCTTTGCCCAACTAGCATTGAGGCGGATAGGGTCATCTCAACTTTCTAGTTCAATCCAGCCTCTAGCCAAGCCCATAGAATCCCCATTGAGGGGGAATATGTTGGAAGGCAGGTCAAGGAGCAGCAGAACACCACCCGGGGGCTTTGCCGACCCTGTCGTAAAGCAACAGGATCAGATTCCATTCGAACATCCCCGTTAGCGAGCTCATCAAGCACATCACTCGAGCCGTTGAGGCAAGTGACGTCACCTCAACCCCTCTAGTTGTGGAAACCATAGATGGGGTGACAGTCATAAAATGAGCTGACCCTTGATCGAATCCCTGCCATGCACGGGGGCTCGGGGAAGGCTAGGCTAGCAAGGAAACCAAACACATGGTCACGGAACGATCGCCAAAATCCTAAGTAAGGGGTACGTGCGAGTACAAGAGTAAGTTTGCTACACTTGCTTCGGTCCCCAGTAACATCTGGCCCCAGCGATCATAAGGGGTTGGATCTCTCTTGGGGGCTGATAAAGGTATAAATACCTCTTTTTTTCAAAACAGTCATTGCATCAGACCTCTTCCTCACGTTAAGGTTAGCGATAAGGTTTGTGGGAGCAGATAAACAAGCATGCCTGGTAAGACTGCAAAAAGCCCACGCCCTGATGGCTACGGTAACTTTGCTCACCAGCATAATCGAAATTTCCTCCTTATACACATCGGGCCCTGTGGTCTTAATGAACAGAAGGGTCAGATCGCATAAACCTTTTTTCTCGATTGCAAAAGGGAAGAAAGTAAGCTCAAACAAACAAAATGAAATTACGAATCTATTTTCGGACACAAAAGTACCAACACTTGTCCACATATTATAGATAAATGTTTATCAAACTTATTCAACTAACTACTTCCTCGAAGGGAGAACTATGTCATTCAGCCTGTTCGCTAGGTTTCACGCAATGGAAGTCACCACCTTCTCAATCTCATCTAGCTCGGAGTTTTCATAGCCAGGCGCAAAACCAAGACTCATTGCCTCCAAGTTAACTTCCTGATCATGATGAGAGTGGGCAACGATAAAGGCTTGGGTGATCCCAGCGTGGAAGGTGTTCTCCTCAAGCTGGTGCACCCACGTCGTGATATCTACGGCACGGGCCATAGGTGAGTCGGTTTCCTCCGGCCGTGCCACCCCTAGGTCATCAAAAACCACCCCAACGGCAGCACACAGGAGATCATGCTCATCACTCTCAGCCAGAAGAATCCGCCACACCTTGGTAAGCTCTGTGCCCAACCCAATAGAGATGCTCTCGGCCTCCAGCCTTTAGGCCACCATGGCTCCAAGATCGGCCTAGAGGGAGCTGACCCCCTGACGCGCCTCGTCGTGCTCTGAAATGGCTTGGTCACGCTCCTCGTGGGCCATGCCATGCTCCAAGCGGAGTCTTTTGGTGGTCTGGCATAGCTTGTCTCACTCCCTACACAGCCAGACGATCACCTTGGCATCTAGATTTGCCCTCTGCTGTAGGGCCACGGACCTTTCCTCAGCTTCCAGCTTGAGGTCCCACTCCTTCAGCTCTTCTAGGAGCTCGATGACCTGCTGGCTAGCCTCCTCATCCTTTTGGTGTAGCTCATCCCACTCCTTTCGAACCCTGGCAGGCACCTCCTTGTCCTGCTACACCCTTGCCGATAGATCCTAGAACATCCCATGGACCTCCTCCACGTCCCGACGTGCCTCGGCTTCCTGCTGTTGGGCGGCAGCAAGCTGGGTGCTCACATCTCTGTGCAGCCAGGCCTCCTCGGTGAGGTGGTCCCATTCCACATTCTGCTCATGGAGGAACCGGGACTTCTCTCAGCTACAAGCAATGAGGGACTAAAAAGAAGACCAGTATAAAAAATACGAAAATACAAAAATACATGAAGAAAGAAGAAAGCAAGTGGGAAGATCAAGCGGATACCTGGCCAGTGGGAACAATGACATCACGTTGGATGATCCTAGCCTAGCTCAAGGCATCCATCATAGCCAAGAACCCAACATTGAGACTCTCCCGCTCTATGCTCTCGGTAGCATCATCGAGCGAGAAGAGAGTCGACATTGGGTCTTGAGGAGCCATCCACTGGAGCGGCGGCTCACCCCGCACGGGCGAGCGGCTGCCCCCTAACATCAGGGCCAAGGGTGACCCCCTGCCGATCCTCTCCACCATCGCCATGATGCTCGGGGACCCTCCAGCTGTGTCCCCCTCCATCCGGCCCACCTCAGGCGCCATCGCCTGGGCCACCGGTGGCATGGATTGTGCTGCTCCCTCGGACACCACCGTAGCGGTGTTCGGCTATGCCTAGCTTGTCAAGGTCATGACCACCTCCACTTGTGACACTAGGGCCATGGCTTGCGGCACCGTGCCCACCATAGAGGGTGCCACAAGCATGGGCGACAGCTCTATCCGCTCCAACATAGATGGTGGAGTCACCTCCGCCGTTGTCTGTTTGGTGACCCCCGAGGGAGCTTCTTCAGCCTAGGCACCTACTGGACCCACCAAGGGCATGGGCGCCACCACAGGTGGTGCCTGACTGGTCGACAAGACCACAACATCGGCTCTGCTCCTACCCAAAATAGGAGCGACATCGGGCGACGACAGCCGTTCCGCTTGAAGAGCAACACCCTTCTTGGGCGCCAGCACCAAAGAACAGCCCCGTTGCAGACTCTACATGAGTTAAAAGGCATAAGGTCACACTAAAAAATAGAAAAATAGGAAAAATAGAGGAATCAGTAACTTATGCTGGCGCTGTTGGGCGGTAGGAACATTTTGGGGATGAACCCCTAGATTCCTGCTCCAACTCATCTAGGCAGGACCATTTCGAGCCTACCCCTTGCTCTTGGGCATAGGGGCTCATCTCCCTTGCCTCTGAGGGCACGGTGGTGGAGCCACCCCTCTCTATCGGTGCCTTAGGCGCGGTGATAGATCTGCCCGCCCCTATCAACTCATGGGGTGTAGCAGTGGAGCCGCCCCCTCCACCGGCACCCCAGGCGCGGTGGTAGATTCACCCGCTCCCACTGGCCCTGAGGACGGGCTAGTGGTTTGGCCTATCTCCACTAGCCTCATGGACTCACTTTGCCCCGCATGGAATGAGAAGGGCCCCTACATGGACAAGTGGGTACCTGTTAGCGTATCCTCGCCCTCCAGGACATCCCACTCCACATCGGCAATTACCTCATCAAACTCCTCATTGTCATTATCATCATCACTATCTGTCTCCTCTCCTCGCTCCCATGCTTGTTGGTTCTCTAGCATCTTCTTCCTCTTGAGCTCCTTCATCTTCCTATCCCACTCGGCCATGGTGCGATTTGCCATTGCCACAAGCCGGTCCTTTGGCAGCGGAGCTGGGCTATCCACAAAGACTAGTCTCTTTGGCTGGTCCCGCTATCCCAAGGTTAGGATCAAGGGGTCAGAAATTTAAGTGAAAAGGAGGCAGGGGAAAACACAACTCACAAAGTCCATGAACACTGGTTCTGGCCGCATTGGGGGATGCCTCGGCACCAAAGACATGAAATCAAGGACAACACCGGTGTTGTCCTTCAAAGGCTCGATCGCCTCCTTGATGCGTTGTGCCACTTCAGAGGGGGAGCGCTTCGTCAATAAGCACCATCCCTTTGAGTGATGCTCTAGGCCCCATCAGGTACAAGGGAAGCGCATGGCTCATCAATGGCGCCACCCTCCATGTATGGTAGGCGCCGATGATCCCCGATCCCTTCATGCCCCTCTCCTTCAGAATTTGGAGGGCGGTGAGATGGTCCTTGATCCTCTTCTTGTCTTTGTCCGAGACACCCCACTTCCATGATCCTAGGACCTCTTCGATGATGCACCCAGAGAATGCCAACAAGGGGGCAGCAACGTCGTCCTTGACGTAAAACCATTATGAATGCCACCCCTTGTTGGAGGTCGATAGAAGCATCGATGGGTATTCATTCACCCAGTTGTTGCAAAGATGAATGCTGGTGCATCCCATCAGCATGCTCAGATCTTGCTTCCCAACCTGCTTCTTCAAAAGGTTGATGGTGAAGAGATAATGCCACAGGTCGAAGTGGGGACTAATCCCTAGGAACCCCTCACACAGGGCGACGAACGCCATAATATGTTGGACCCCATTGGGAGTAAGGTGCTGCAACTCCACCTTATAGTAATCCAACAGCCCATGAAGGAACTTGTGGGCAGGTATGGTGAATTCTTGCTCGTGGAAGTGAGCGAAGGACACGACGTACCCTCGGGCGGTGACGGCTCGTCCTTATTACTAGGCAGTTGCCACTCCTCGGTGATGGTTAGTGGGCAAAGGAGGCCACGATGAACGAGACCCTCTAGGCACTAAGGGGTGATGTCGGATCTACACCATGACTAGATTAAATGATTGAGAGGGGGTGGATGCGAGCTTGACGATGGCTATGATGTGGACGTGAGCCTGATGGTGGCGGCGATGTAGATGCGAGAGGCTCAGGTGGTTGGCGGCGGAGGTTGTGGATGCAAAGGCGAGGAGGCAAAGTATGGAACCCTAGGGGCGAACCCCTTGGTTTTATAGGGGTGATGGATGCGAGAAGAGCAACCGCCCGCCTAGGTCTCCGAGCCTGCCATGATACACCACCACATCATGTCGCGGGATATACGCCCGTGATCCCTATCCTTTCCCACCAAAATCACGCCAGATGTTTCGTCTTCCTGAGCAGACCAGGACTCTTTTCCCACAGAGGGGATACAGGTCAAAAAGCATTTCTTCAGCCCGCTTAGGCCCGGGAGTTTGAGGGCCGGCCCAATAGTTTCAACAGTCATCCCAATGAGGGATGGGCCTGCGAATGGCCAAAACTTAGGCGCACGAACCTTAAAGGAGTCTCAATCTGCAAACAAGTCTCAATCGGGCTAACCCTGGATGAATCCCCTTGAACAGGATACTAGGGTTCCCTTTAAAATGTCCAGTTGACAAAAACTAAATCTCACAGCCATACCCATGAAGGGTCCAAAATTACCCCTAGGCGATTCTATCCGAATCACCCAGGGGCTCGGGGGCTACACCCGATGGGTGTGCTCATGCGCACCCTCTAGCGAATCGAAATACCTCCCGAGCGATTCTGCCTGAATCACTCAGGGGCTCGGGGGCTACACCCGTCGGGTGCGCTCATGCGCACCCTCTAGCAAGTCAAATCACCCCCGAGTGATTCTATCTGAACCACCCAGGGACTCAGGGGCTACTATCGATTAGACAACAACGCCACTACGCTTTTTGCCCAAATGATGAAAGATTGGTTGTACCTTGCCCAACCCCCGAGGGCTGGCTCCACCTTGCTCGATGGCTAAGGGCTAGCTCCACCTTACCCAACGTCTGAGGGCTAGCTCTGCCCCACCCGACGTCTGAGGGTGGGCTCCACATTGCTCGATGGCTGAGGGTAGGCTCCGTCTCACCCAGCATATGAGGGTTAGCTCTGTGTCGCCCAACGGCTGAGGGCAGGCTCTACCTCACCCGACAAATGCACCCTGCTCCTTCATGATGATGAGCACAGGGTACGACAGGACATTCGAGTCAACCATAGTATCGAGGACCATGCCCTACACGCTTGTAAAAAGGTACCATCAGGATATGATGGGATAGGTAATGGGGATAGGGATCCCGATCTTCCATCAGGTAGAGGTAACTATCATTTTGGCGGAGAATGACACACTGATCTAGCTTCAGATCGAAAGATCGAACCCTATAATCTTAGCACCATAGCTCCTCTAGTTATCAACCAAGTCATGGACTAGGTTGACCTCACCACGAAGGCTAATCCCTGCCTACGCAACAAAGAACACAAGCAAGAACAAGAAAGAAAGCAACCAAATTGCAGATGATTGATTAATCTCATGAAGTTAGGGTCTCACAAACCAATGAACGACGAAACTGTTCTTGACAGAATAATCTAAGCAAAACCCAAAACCTAATGACAGCAGCAGCGTATGATTATAAAGGTCTTAGGGTCATCGCCTACCCTAGACACACCCCCTAATGGGCCCAAACACGATACATGGTCCATCAGACCAAAAGACGTTGTCGCAGCACCCTAGCAGATTCTGGACGCTGACTTGTTTCGATGATTCTGGAGACCTTTTGATGTTAGACCACTTGGATTGGCTTCCTTATTAAATTAGCTTTCCAGCCATATATAGATCATCGAAAACGGAGTCTGGATGCGTCTTGGGTGACCAGTTTAAGGCAGACTGGTCCTGGAGGCCGAGGCAGACTCGAAATCATGTTGGATCAGGACTCCGGTTTCTATTGGACGTCCTTGCTGGTTATCATCGCCTCCACCATGTCCTCTAAGTCCTTCATGACCCTCTCCAATGTTCCTAAGCAAGATAACATCATTAGGTAGTAGTCTATTCTCAAAAGTATGAAAAGGATCGCTTAAGAACGAGCTCACCTCTAAATTGAGTTGACACATTCGAGCCTGGGTCATTGGACCTTGCATGATGGTTGGAGGATCAATGGATGCATCTGAAGGAGTGATGTCCTCATCATCCTCCCCCTCTTGAAATGGAGTCATCCTCGACTCAAGCTCATCTTCTTCTCCCAAATAAGGTTTCAAATCTACAATGTTAAAGGTGGGACTAACCCTGAACTCGGGTGGCAACTCAAGTTTGTAGGCATTATCATTTATTTTCTCAATAATCTTATAAGGACTAGCTGCTCTTGGCATTAATTTAGACTTACGCAGCTCAAGAAATCTATCTTTTCTCAAATGTAACCAAACCAAATCACCTGGTTCAAGTTTAATCTCCTTTCTACCTTTACTACCGGCAATTCTATACTTTTCATTCATTCTTTCAATATTTGCTTTAGTTGTTTCGTGCAACTTATGAATAAAATCAGCACGCTCTCTAGCATCAATATGTATTCTCTTAGTGGTAGGTAAAGGCAAAAGATCAATAGGAGCACGGGGGTTAAAACCATACACTACCTAAAAAGGACTTACCTTGGTGGTGGAATGTTCCGCCCTGTTATATGCAAACTCCACATGCGGCAAACACTCTTCCCACATCTTCAATTTGCTCTTCAAAATTGCTCTCAACATGGTGGACAATGTTCGATTCACAACCTTAGTTTGCCCATCAGTTTGGGGATGACATGTAGAAAATAGCAGTTTGGTCCTCAATTTATTCCACAACGTGCACCAAAAATGACTCAAGAATTTTGCATCGCGATCTGAAACAATAGTAGAAGGCATACCATGCAAGTGAATGATTTGTTGAAAGAAAAGGTCAGCAATATGAACAACATCGTCGCTCTTATGACAAGGAATAAAATGTGCCATCTTAGAAAAACGATCAACCACCACAAAAATACTATCCCTCCCCCTCTTAGTCCTTGGCAAACCCAACACAAAATCCATAGATATATCAGCCCAAGGAGTAGAAGGAACAGGTCGAGGCATATACAAACCATATGGGTTCAACCGCGACTTAGCTTTTTGACATGTGGCACACCGAGCCATGTACCGCTCTACATCTTGCCTCATCCTTGGCCAAAAGAAGTGAGTGGACAACACCTCCTCTATCTTCTTGGCACCAAAATGTCCCATCAATTTGCCTCCATATGCCTCCTACAACAATAAAAGATGAACATGTGGCAGAACCTCCTAAGTTATAGGACCCACATGCACTTGTCACTGTCCAACGACCTCTAACGACTATGCATATGTTCTTAGTAACTTAAGAGGACTATCGGGTGTCCTCGAGGAACCCTAAATCATCCACGATTTCCGAGCAGGACCCCATTACAGAGTCATTGCAGTATTACAACATTTATTCAAATATCTACATCAGAGTAAATTAGCGGAAGTCTTACAATAACTTAATTTACAAAATAGTCGTTTCACAAACTAAGTATGATTATTATTACAAACCATAGTAGTGGAGTGGCATAATTAACATAAACATAACACACAAAGAAAGTGCCCTGCCTAAGGGCCACACATTTACTCGTCATCAATGGATCGAACAACAGTCATGCAGCACGGTCCAAAACAGACCTGCTTAAGAGGCTCACCTGCAACAAGGGTCAACGAACCCTGAGTACAAAAGTACTCCACAAGAATTAACTGAAATAAAAACTAATAAGACTCAGGAATGCAGGCTCAGGGATTCAAGGTAGGGCTTTAGCAATAAACAAAGTTCTTTTGCATAAAAGCTCTCTAACAAGATTCTTTATATCAACATTTTTATCTTCTATAAGATCATATACAAAGCTGACATGGTTCATGATAAGATCATGAAACTTCATATCCAACACTTTCTCAAACCTTACTCAAGTTCCAATTATTAACTACGATGATGAACAGAGAGTTGAGTCTCCATAATCGAGGAGCAACGACGATTCGAACCGATTAAAACCCAGCTAGGGATTCCAGACCACACGACATATGTAGGTCCTCGACCTACATATACCAACCTACCCTTGGATCTTCTAAAACAAGAATGGGTCTGCGCCACCCGAGAATATAGTACTCCACCAATCTAGCCCATTGCCATGTGGGTACACGCTATTCCCGCCCTCTCTCCACTCCCAGTATGCGAGTAGCCATTCTCGTAATAGAATCGCCAAGTTAAGGCTTACTAGAGTATGTGGTTAGTACTACAAAGTCTCATCTCACACAGTTCAACAACGGACGGTTCTTAATCGACACAGGCGGAAAGAACCCGCTCACAAGACATCCATGTCCTGTGGCTCTCACACATCGAGTCTGCCTAGTCTAGATTTATTACTTCACATGCTCATATCTCATGATAACATAAGTAACCAAACATAACCAAAGATCCATTTAAACCTCACAGGTGATAGATAATCACCCGACTTTTATCTGTCTAAGCATAGCTAAGCATAACTAGGTATTTACGAATTAAAACTGGTAACAAGGTAGATATGGAAAAACAAGGTTGGTAATGCACCAATTAGGTTTCCTCCTGACTCCTAATCACTTAATGCAGTATATAAAAGCAAAAGCGATATAAATTTGTAAAACACAAGGTAGGTTTAAATGCATCTGGGGCTTGCCTTGATTGGCGGAAAAGTCAGGTTTCGGAGTCGTCCCAAAGATATCAGAGCCGACCTCAACAGACGGATTAACCTCCTCCACAACTTGATTAACTACCACGTGCTCACCTTCATTCACTATACATAGTAACAATGCCATGTTTAACAACTTGAATACAACTTTCCTTTATGGTACAGTTACAAGTCAAACTAACTAAACCTTTTTCGTAACACTTATTTCAATTGCCAATGATAATTACCAACTAATGACCCAAGGTCATCACTCAATCCAAAATTTCAAACAAAACCTAAATCATTAAAGGTTACTATTTGCTTTTATGAATTAATGCTTTAATTAAAAATTATAAAATAAATCAACTTGTTCCAATTGAGCTCAAAATTTTTGTAAAGGTTCATCACATGATAACTAAGTGGCAAAACAATTTTCATAATTTTTGGATAATTATTTAGGCCTAGAAACATCATAGAAACTCATTTATTAATTAATCAAGCCATTTTTATCACACCCAAAAAGTACTAAAAACAACATTTTATATTTTTCTTAAATAGTACACATCACAGAGAGGTCACACAAAAATTTTCATAATTTTTGGAGCTCTAAATAAATCTACACAAAAAACAAATTATAGCACTATTCAATCATTTCTGAAAAAGGAAAATTGATTTTCAAATCACTCGCTCACTGACAGCCCGACCCCACTTGTCATCCCCTTCCTCCTGTGCTGACCACGACGATACGCGCGCTGACCAGCGATTTCTCACCACCGGTGGGATCAACGACGACAGCGAGAGTACCAACACACTCCCCTCATCACCCCGCATCGATTGAGTGTACTATCGAGACTAATTACAGCGGTGCACGAGCTTGCCGACGGCCATGGCGGACAAGGTGGTGCTGCTGTGCTATGCCAGCAATGGGAGACCGATAGATCTTAAACAAATAGCATGGGAGGGTTCAGCAACTCACCCCAAGCACGACTGAGCAGAGAGCAAGACTGGAGGAGCAACGGTGAAGCGGTTCGACGTGCACAGCACCCACGGTGGAGCAAGTGACGACGACGGCGATGTTTCGGTGACTGTGATGAACAAAAGGACTAATCAACCAGGCACAAAGTAGTATGGCATCAAGGCAAAACTGAAACAAGGCTTCACAAGAGCAGCGGCTCACCGGAGAGCCACGACCATGGTGAAGCGTACCCGACGGTGATGCTGCCGAACGCGAAGAAGAAACACGATGAGCGGCGGTTCCCGGTGAAGTCAGGTGACCAGAGCTGGCTGGATGGGTGTGCAAGGAACTAGCAAAGCTATGTAGCACTTTGCTGAGACGGTACAGGCGCTAGATCGACGGCGAGAGCTCAACGGAGCTATGGCGGCGGCGACTGGAAAACAGAGGAAGGAGAAAGAAGAACGGCGACGACGCCTGGGCTTTATAGGGCGGCAAAGACGCAAGGAGATGACACGCAGCAGCCTGCTCATGCCAGTGCGAAGCCAAATAAGGCCATGGGCGCGCCTAGAACGCCGAGGAAAGGCTGTCGGCGATGACAGCTGCCCGCTGGTACTGTTCCTCTTAATTACCAAATTGCCATTCTATTTAAAACCCAAATTACTCCCAAATTTATGTAACAACTCAAAAATCTCCAAAAATAAAAGTTGTTTAAAATTCAAAGTTCTACAACTTTGCTTTTATAACCACCCCCTAATTTAGTCTACTTTTTGAAATGCAAATTTGAATTCAAAAATGGAACATTTAAAGAATTACGCCTTTTCAAATTACTTCAAATTTTATAAAACAACTTTGAAAACTCCAAAAACCAACTTTGTACAACTTGACAAGCTCTACACTTTTGCTTTTAGGCTTAACCCAAAAATGTGCTTAGATTTTGAAATGGGTTTTCAGGGTAGGGTTTAAATACTGAAAAATAGGGTTTTCGGAAATTCAAATCACTACAAAGATTTTTAACTCAATTCAAGCTATACAAGTCAACACATATAACATAAAGGTAAACTTGTTTTAGTAAATGCACAAAATTTTTCACTAAGATCAAATGCTTTGCAATGCATATGATGACATGACAGGTTTTAGTATTTAAAACACCCGAGGTGTTACAGAACGGAACCAACTGAAATGCATAGGCGATTAGCTCTAAACAAAAACCCATCGTTGATCATAAACTTATTTAATGCATGTCCCTCTCTATAATTAAGCAACACATCCTTAAAATCAGGATCAAGCACATATTGTTCTTTTATTGATTGAAGACCAAAAATCCGACAATCAAGTTAGGACAGCAACATATATCTTCTAGACAAAGCATCAGCAATCACATTATCCTTCCCTTTCTTGTGTTTGATAATATTAGGAAAAGATTCAATAAATTCAACCCATTTAGCATGACTACAATTCAGATTATTTTGAGAACGAATATACTTAAGCGATTTATGATCAGAATGAATAACAAATTCTTTAGGCTACAAATAATGATGCCACGTCTCTAAAGAACGAACAAGTGCATACAATTCCTTATCATACGTGGAATAATTAAGAACAGGGCCATGCAATTTTTCACTAAAGTAAGCAGTGGGTTTACCATCTTGCATCAAAACACCTCCAATCCCAACTCCACTAGTATCATATTCTAGCTCAAAAGTCTTATCAAAGTTTGAAAGTTGCAGCAATGGTGCGTGTGTGAGCTTGTCCTTCAAAGTGTCAAAGGACTCCTCATGTGCCTTTTTCCAATGAAACACCACCCCTTTCTTTGTCAACTCATGCAATGGGGCAGCAATGGTGCTGAAATCTTTGACGAAATGACAGTAGAATCCTGTAAGACCAAGAAAACTCCTCACCTATGTGATGGTTGGGGAACTGGCCAACTCTTTATGGCTTCAATTTTCATCTCGTCCACCTAAATTCCCTGTGGAGTGACAACATAGCCAAGAAAAGAAACTCAATCCATGCAAAAGATGCACTTCTCAAGGTTACCAAATAAACATGCATCACGTAAAGCATTAAAAACAACACGTAAGTGATCTATATGTTCATCAAAAGACTTGTTGTAAATCAATATATCTTCAAAGTAAACTACCAAAAAATGACCAATAAAAACTCTTAAAACCTCATTCATTAAGCGCATGAAAGTGCTAGGTGCATTTGTCAAATCAAAAGGCATTACTAACCACTCATACAACCCGAATTTGGTTTTAAGAGCAGTTTTCCATTCATCTCTAAGTTTCATTCTAATATGGTGGTAGCCACTTCGCAAGTCAATCTTAGTGAAAATTATAGAACCACATAACTCATCAAGCATGTCGTCTAGCCTAGGAATAGGATGACGATATCAAATAGTAATATTATGGATGGCTCTACAATCAACACACATATGCCAAGTTCTATCTTTTTTGGGAATCAAAAGTATAGGAACAACACAAAGACTAAGGCTTTCACGTATATACCCATGGTCCAAAAGGTCTTGGACTTGCCACTGAATTTCCTTAGTCTCCTCAGGATTGGTTCGATAGGCAGCACGGTTGGGCAAGGTTGCTCCCAAAATCAAATCGATTTGATGTTCTATTCCTCTCATAGGTGATAGCCCTAGGGGTATCTCAGCTAGAAAAATGTCCTCATACTCCTGCAAAAGGTTTGTGACAGCAGGAGGTACCGAGCTAACAATATCATCAAGTGAAAACATAGCTCTTTTGCATACCAAAGCATAGCAAATATCATCATCAGAAATTTCAGCAAAGTCACATTTTGTTGCAAGCATAATACCACCCTTCAATTTAATCCCTTTGGCCCTAGAAATAGATGTAGACTTATCCTTTTTAGATGGAAGAATAGAATTAGCAACTTGCTGATTTTCAGATTGATCAGCATTCAAACTAGCAACATGTTCTCTATCAGCTTGTACAATTTGAGCAGGGGTCAAAGGTACCAAAGTAATTCTCTTTCCTTTATGCACAAAGGTGTATTTATTACTTCTACCATAGTGTGTAGCATCATTATTATGTTCCCAAGGATGACCCAATAAGAGTGAACAAGCTTGCATAGGTACCACATCACAATCAACAGAATCAGCATAAGAACCAATAGAAAATGATACTCTGCAAGTTTGTGTTACCTTTGCTTTACTAGAATCATTTAGCCACTGAATATGGTATGGACGTGGGTGTGGGTGTGTGGTCAAGCCAAGCTTCTTGGCCAAATCAGAACTCACCAAATTATTACAGCTACCTCCATCAATAATGACACGTGCTCGACGGTTGCTGATGACGAAGAAAATCTAGAATAAGTTATGGTGTTGTAGCTTCTCAGGTTGCTGTACTTGTGAACTAAGCACCCGTTGTACAATGATGCTCCTATAGGACGCCGTGGCCTCGTCACCAAGGACTTCGCCGTCCTCCTCATCTGCATCTTGGTCTTCTTCATCCACAATGTTAGAGGTGCTGATGTAACCATCTTCTATAGCAATATATGCCCGCTGACTTAGGCAGTCCTTCTGCACATGGCCAATGCCACGGCAGCAGTGGCACTGAAAGCCCAAAGTGTGTCCTGTCGATGCAACGGATGAGGCACTCTTGGTCGGCACATGCAAAGAATTTTTACCTGAATCTTAAGGTCATGTGGGAGGTGCCTTAGGTGTAGCAGAAACTCCAGAGGCTGTTGGTTGCTTGCTCGCTGGTGGAGGCACCTGAAAAGTGGTTGGCTTGGTCAGCCCCAAAGATGGTGTCAAGCATGGCGTGTATGTGGTGCTGACCTTGCTCTTGCTCTACTGTTCATGCCCCTACAATTCCTTTTCTACAAGCATAGCTGTAGCACCCGGTTTTAAAGACAAAACCAGATACACACTATATGTGAGCCCAGGAAGTCAAATCTCACATATAGCCACAATTCAGGATAATATCAAGAGACAATACTTATTACATAACGTATTAGTAAAAAGGAAAATAACCTAAGAGTAAAGATAGCAGAAAGTTGACTCCGATCTTCTGGCGAAGACTCCAAATTCACAGGGACGACTGACTGGTTGACCACAAGCCTAACTCCTCCAAACCAGTAATCTAGTACCCATCCAGGATTTTTATCCAATGTATAGAAAAATAAAGCAAGCATAAGTACATGTCGTACTTAATAATTATATCATGGGGTTCATGAGGCTCAAAAAGGGCTGACACTGGTTTAACTGCGATTAGCTTTAATAGATCATCTTTTTAGCAATTGGCTGGCAACAAGTTTATCCATAAGCCCATAAACTCATGATCAAGTAAACATGAATAATGTATAGCATAAACGATTAATTATTAACATCATCATCCATTAGTGATCATCTCTATTCCATAAGGGTCCAAGGCCGCTCGTGTCCGTGAGCACGGCTGTTATAACAGTTTTTATACTCTACAGAGTTTGTACACGTTCACTGTGAGTTGTGATTTACCCTTTCGCCCGAGGTAGCTATTCTCTTGACCCACTTCCAAGGAAGGTCGATAGGGTTCACTATGAAGCCTTTCAAAGAATTCGTCTAACATGTTAGGGCCACCAGGCATATGTGGCCCATCTCTAGGAGTGGCAAGCGTGGGCATTGCAGCACGGTACACACTTCCCAGCAGCAAAGGAAACATACCCCGTGCCTCAAAGGTAACCACTAACAAGCTAGAAAAGATTCCCATACTGAACTAAAGCTAGAGCCATATGGCCCTCATAGTTGTACTGTAAGTCCCAGATAATCGCTTATAGATAAGTCCTTAGGGAGAGGAATCTGAAGCATATAAACACTTCAGCCCCCTGTTTCCATGTTACTAAAAAGTTATGTTTTAATGTTTATTGCATATACCATTAGTCAAGTTACAAGATCATGGTTTTGATTAAGCACTAGCAAAAACTATCCCAATGCATTATCCCAAAGGTTTTCAAGGTACAAGTTATCAAATATCTAGGATATCCTATTTGGCATCAAGGTAGACACATGCAATATGAATTAAGTGTTTAAATGTGAATAGGTAACAATGATAATCCCATGCTATACTTGCCTTACACACCGATCCTTTGGTAAGCTTTATTCTTTGATGTCTTTCTTCTTCTTCTGGATCACCACGTGTATCTCACCGACTAGACAATCGTAGAACACCACACAAACATCCATACGCATACATGCATAGCATACAGTTGCATCTATATCAGAACAGTACACCAATCATAGAAAAATAAGTAAAAGAGATTGATATATGATTCTATGTATCACTATGAACACACAGTCACGAGAGGCACGCGAATCGAAGCTACGGTTCAAAAGTTACAACTACTAAGAGATTTGCTTAATACATGGAAAATAAACTATAGGCTTCATTTATGTTAACTATATGAATTCATATACAAAAGATATTTACAAATAATATAGATTAAATTAAGTCAATCTTAGATTTAAATTATAAAACAAAAGTAAAACAAATCATATTTTATGTATAAAACCTAGTTGCATAATTATTAATCAAGATATGATTTAAACTATAATTTTTTATAAAATAGTAATATAGTAAACATCATTACTAATACGTAGATCTCATCGTTATGAAACAAACGCAACTTGAACGGCCTATTTCAGAGTTGAAAGGAATAAGTTACGATTTAAACAAGTTTTACTTTAGTTAAATAATAGATTAAATCTACCTATGAATTTGAAATATTGGAGACATGCCTAATAGTTGTATAAACATGTAGAAAACATAAATACGATCCTAACGCAATTTGAACGGGTCAAATCGGACTTAAAACGCAAAAGTTACGCATGAAATAAGGTTTAGTGGCATTTCTGTAAATATTTGAACTCATTTTTGAATTAAAACAATTAAAATTCTGAATTTAAATGTATTTTGGACTGGGCATACTATTTCTGGAAAACACAGGGTCTAAAGTGAATAAAAACAGGGCTAATTTGTATTTATTTTGAACTAAACCAGACTGCGGGTTGATTCTACAAAAATAGGAAGGCTTAACTGCAAAACACGGGGCTTTGACTGGGGGTTGACTCGGCTGCTGACTAGGCTGACGCGTGGCGGCATAGGGTTGGTGAGGTTCACCATGTGGCGGTGGACCAGTGCTGACATGGTGGGGTGGAACGGGTCTACGGCCCACGGTGGACCGGCCACTTAACAAATCGATGCGTTCTAATCTCAGCCGTTCAGATGAAACCGACGGCGCAGCATGATCGGGAGATCCTCCGACGAGCCTACCATTGCCGGCGGCGAGCCGAGCTCGGCGGGGGTCATCGGGAGGGCGTTCCGGACCTCCCCAGAGTGAACTGAAGGCATCTACGTGAAGCTCAGAACCCCACGAACTCTATGGCGTACCTAACGGGGGCAGGGATCTCGTCGGGGCAACGATCTGCGGCGGCGCCATTGTTGGCGGCTTGGAAGCTCGCTGTTACGATGCTCCAAGGCGCTAAACTCGACAAGGAGGGGACGAGGGGGTCTAGGAGCTCACCGCGACTCGTACTGGGGTGGTCGTGTCGTCCGGGAAGCTTCGATGGGGCGGGTCACCGTCGGCGGCGATGGCTGGAGAGAGAGAGGGCGCGGGTGAACAGAATCCGAGAAAAATGAAACTAAAATTGAGAAGGGGAGTCACCTATGGCCGCGTCGGGTCATGGCGGATCTCACGGGCACATCGGCGTCGAGGATTGCGCTCGGGAGTGGGGGACTCACCGGCGGCGATGAGCTATTGGACGCGGGCAGAGGAAAGGGAAGAAGGAAGGCGCTCGGTTCGGGCTTTATAGGTGAGCAGGTGTGGCGTACAAGGAAGGGGGAGCGGGGCGCGCGGGCGAGATGGGGCGCTTGCCTTGTGGGAGAGACGGCAGTGGTGGCTTGCCGTTCGGGCGTGCGCCATTAGCAGGGGAGGGAAAGGAAAGAAGCACGGGGAAGAAAGGAAGGGAAGACGACGAGCGCATGCGGGTAGCTGACAGGTGGGGCCAGCAGTGCAGTGAGAGAGAGAAGGGAGGTGGCTACTGGCGGGTGTAGGTGCGCGGGCAGGCTGAAACGGAGCAGGCCGAGCAGACGGGGCGCCAGCTGGGCCACACGGTGGAGCTGGGCCGCGCGGGCGACGACGTGTGAGCTGGGCTGCCGAGCGGGCCGAATCCGAGAAAAATAGGAAAGAGGGGGAGTGGAGCAGGCCAGCAGAGCAGGCCGAGCGGGCCATGCGAAGCAGGTCGGAAGGAGGAAAAGGGAGGGGCATCTAGGCCGGCCAATTCCTGGGCTGGGCTTAAAAATGAAGAATAGAATATTTTTCAAATAAAAATCCTTTTCTATTTCTAAATTCTATTTCTTTTCTTAATTCAAAACCATTTCAAATATGAACCAAATCAAGCATAAATATGATTTCAATGTACTTTATAATTCCAACATAGATGAACCAATTTTTGGTAAGTTTCCAAAAATAACTTTTAAGTTCTTACATTTTCCAATTCCTTTTCTTTTTCTAATCTTCCAATTCTAAGCTAAATTCAAATCCAATTCGAGTATGGTTTCAAATATACTTTCCCATTCAATAAAAATGGACAATTCTATTAGGCTTTCCAAGATAAACTTTACAACTTTTAAAAATACTTTTATTTTTCTAATTTTCTTTGCTTTCTTTTCTTTTATTTCAAAGTCATTTTTAATTTCATTTCAAAAGCATTCCAAATTACTTTGGAGTTTGGATCACACCATTCATCACAATAAATAAAATGCAATAGCATGTATGCTCACACATGTTACTACCTTATGATGTATTTTAATTTAATAAAAAATTTTATTTCCCTATATTTCATGTACACAAAAATTACAACTTAAATCATTTTAACTCTATTTCAAAAGAGGTAATTTTTAGGGTGTTACAATAGCAAACTGAAATAATTGGTTGACAGTGTTAAATTCTTTATAATCAACAATATCCTGAATCTCACGCCTCAAACCCAAATAAAAATGACAGATGGTATCTTCGTTTCCCTCCACAACACTACAGCGCATCAATCCCTATTGGAGCTCACCATAGTAATCCTATGCAAATTTATCTCCTTGTTCTAGACACATTAATTTCTTACACAAGTATCTATGATAAGAAGGGGGAACAAAACAATCACGTATAGCTACCTTAAGTTCTTCCCACGTACCAGGTAAAGCATCCTATGCAGTTAGCCCATTCCACCAAATAATGGCAAAATCCTTAAACTCACTAGAAGCTTGTCGAACTCTATGATGCTCAGGCACGAGGTGGGCACTAAACTTTTGTTCTACTGTCATCTCCTAATCAAGATATCCCTCAGCATCATAATGACCCAAAAAACATGGTATTGTGAACTTAATCTTAGCATAAGGATCATCGGGCACACAATGATTATTACCTTGATTGTGGTGGACGCCACCCATACCTATCGTGTTGCGGCGAAGACATCGTCGTAATCTTGCTTGTTGGAAGGCTGCTCGATCTATGTTCCTAGTGGCATCATGCACTGTGTCTTCTGACAAGAGACCATCGGTGTTGCTGCCGAAGACGTCATTGTTGTTGACCGCCACCAAGGTTCCAACTCAGTAACTTTGTCGGTTAGCGTGGAAATTTATTTGTCCAATCTCTCCATGCTGTTGCCAATATTGAGTTCAATGAGTGCATTAGTGATGGCCTTCCTGACTGCCTTATTCATCCTTTTTTGGGCATCCTCTACAATAGCTTGCAGTTGCTCTTGGCTAACACACTCGTTGAAACCCTTAGGATTGTTATCTCCAGTCTAATCACCTCCTACCATTGTAAACATAAAAACAGGAACAAATGGTGAAAGTTATCCCTACCAAATGACTACATGGTTGCAGTGGTGTCACTTTTCATAGCAAGTGGAAGCGTCTTACCAAGCTCTTACAAAGTTCTTACCAACACAAGTAGTGGGCAGACAACCGGCGGCTGGTTTGTGATACCTGTGAGGCAGTGGTACCGAGATTGCAAGGCTCTTTTTCTGTACTGATCTGAAGAGTTTATGGAGCTTGGAAGGCACGTAAAGAATAATATGTATATTTGGCTCAGTAACAGAAAGTAATGCTGAATTATAGTCTAAAGTACTTGTTCTCGTTGCTGGTCTAAAATGTTCTAAGTACCAGGTGTGTGACAAACAAGTATGGTGGATAGCAAGGTAACAGGTGTGTGAAAAATAAGTATGGTGGATGGAAACAGCAACACAAACAAGGAACCAGACAACACTCGCTAACATAACTCACTTTGGTCTTCTCTATGTGCTCCTCTAGATATTGTTTCTCTTTTGCCCCTCTTTTTTCTATTTTTTTGGGCTGTCGTTGTTTTTTTGGGAAATTTTGACTTTTTTATTTTATTTTTTTTGATATTTTTCCTTCACTTAGGAGCACAAAATAAGTAACCATAGAAAATATGAGCTTAAAAAATGAAAGACGTGGCCTGTGGAAATTTCAGAAGACGTGCTCAAAATCGACAAAAAGCTTATGACCATGAAAACAGGATCTTGTGACCAGTTTTGGACCAATTTAAAATTTTCCAACCCTGATATAGTGGGGGATGGATGGATCCAAAAATTTTTTCTGATCAATTTTGATATATGGAACGTCGAAATCAGAGTTCGTATGTGAAAACTAGACCAGTTTTAAGAATTGGCTCTGAATTAGAGGACAAAACGGGAACAATGCGCGCAAAATTGGTCACAGCAACAAAGATTTGATGGAAACAATGGGGGAAAACACACAAACTTGATTCTAACATGACCTAACCAACAACAAGACCTCGGCCCGGACACAAACTCAACACAACGGAGTCTGAAACTGAAATATACAAAGGCACTAGACTATGGGACGAATACGAAACACTCAAAACTAGAGAATAAATGTGAACCTAACGGTATACCTTAGCTCTGATTACCACTTAATGGGGATGGGGATCTCGATCTTCCATCAGGTAGAGGTAACTATCATTGTGGCGGAGAATGACACACCGATCTGGCTTCAGATCGAAAGATCGAACCCTACAATCTTAGCACCATAGCTCCTCTGGTTATCAACCAAGTCACGAACTAGGTTGACCTCACTAAGAAGGCTAATCCCTACCTGCGTAACAAAGAACACATGCAAGAACAAGTGCTTGTTCTACCTTAAGAGGCTCCAAAAAGGAAACAAATGAGTAATATTGACAAAAATTTGCTAAATGTGAACGAGTTGTTACCCTTTTTCAAAGACTCCCAAGGATGTTATCAACGAGATGATCTTTTTGTATTGTTTGCCTTAGCCTTGGATGCTCAATGGCCTCTTGTTCATCTTCTGGATCTTCATAATCATTTTGCTCAAATATGGATTGTAGGTTTTGTCCATGAGCTAGAGTTGAATCAGCTGCTGCTGGCTATGTAGGTGTGACACTGCTGCCTTCAAGTGTGGCACTGCAGCGTTCTAGAGTTGCAGCAGGTGTTTGCTACAGTGTAGCATTAAGTACATCAGCGAAAATTGGTGCAGCAGCAACTTGAGGAACCTCCACTTCAGTGGCTTCATCTTCTTGTAGTCTAATATCACCAATTGCCAATTGCTTGATTGCTTCACATGGTGGATCCTATTTTCCTATAATACTTGAATCAACTTGCTCTACTTAAGAGCCATTAGATTCATCAAATGTCACGTATACCACAATCTCAACTCTCTCAGAGGTTTTGTTGAAGTCACAGTAGGCATGCTCATTTGATCCATAACCAAGAAGAAAACCTTCATCAACTTTAGGTGCAAACTTAGAGGTTTTGGGTTTCTTATTAAGTATGAAACACTTACACCCAAACACTCTAAAGTAGGACACCTTTGGTTTGTTATCGGTTAGAAGCTCATATGAAGTTTTCTTCAACTTCTTGTGTAGGTAGAGGCGGTTGATGGCATGGCAAGCGGTGTTGATGGCTTCACACCAAAAGAGGTTCGGCGTCTTGTACTCATCTAGCATTCTCCTTGCCATGTCAATTAGTGTATGATTCTTTCTCTCTACTACACCATTTTATTGAGGGGTGTATGGAGTTGAAAACTCATGCTTGATGCCCTCTTCATCAAGAAACTCCTCAACTTGGGTGTTATTGAATTCGGTCTCATTATTGCTTCTCATTTTCTTGATGGGAAGACTGAACTCCTTTTGAGCTCTTCTAACAAAAGTCTTCACTTTGTCTCTAACTTGACACTTATCAAACAAGAAAAAAACCCAAGTGAAATGGGAATAATCATCAACAATAACAAGACCATATTTGTTACCCCCGATAATTAGGTAGGCGACCGATCCAAAGAGATCCATGTGTATGAGCTCCAATGGTTGCGTCGTGGTCATGATGCTCTTTGATGGGTGAGGTATGCCAACTTGCTTTCCAGCTTGACAAGCGCTACATATCCTATCTTTATCAAAGTGAACATTTGTTAGCCCAAGGATGTGTTCATCTTTTAGAAGTTTGGCCAAGTTTCTCATCCCAACATGGGCTAGTCGACGATGTCAAAGCCAACCCATGCTAGATTTTGCCACTAAACAAGTCTCAAGCTTAGCTTTACTTTTGTTGAAATTAACTAAGAAAGCTTGTTCTCTAATTAACACATAAAGACAATAGAGGAATCCTCCCTTCTAAAGACTTCCACACCCTTATCCGAAAAGAGACAATTATAGCCCACCTCACACAATTGAGAAACGGACAACAAATTATAACTCAACGAATCAACATGTAATACATTTGTAATTGAATGCTCAAGGGTTATAGCAACTTTACCGAGACCAATCACATCCCCCTTTGAATTGTCTCCAAAGTCAATATTTTCATTTGAGTGCGTCATCAGGGAATATGATGAGAACATACTCCTTTCTCCGGTCATATAATTTGTACATCCACTATCAAGCACCCAACTTGATCCATCGGAGGAGTATGCCTATAAAATAGATTTAGTTGCTTGATTTAGGTCCCCAATTTGACTTGGGGCCTTGCATGTTAGTCACAAGAAATTTAGGAACCAAATAGAAGTGTTCCTATATGTGTTGGCTTTCTTTCCAACATATTTGGCAACCACTTTTCCACTATTGTTGTTCCTCAAAACAAAACATGAAGTCAAGCTTTGTCGAGGTGCATTAGTCTTTGGTTGATAGGCATACTTATTCATAGTGCCCCACACTGATTCCTTTGGCTTCTACTGAACCTGTTCCTGCTGGAACACCTTCTTCTTGGGCTTAGTTTGATCAGGAGCAGAGTTGGTAGCCTTTCCATTTTTGTGGGGAGCGGCACAGTCGGCCTTCACTGCGGCACTGTCGCTGTCTATGCAGACTGATCTATACCAACTCTTTCCTTTCTCTCAAACTTGACAAACTCATAGCCATTTATGATCTTTCTTCCATTTGTCTTGGCTCCTATAGTTTGCCCAAGCCCATGCTTGATTGAGGGATGTCTCCCTTGCTTGAATTGAGGCACTTTTGAATTATTTTCCTTCTTGTCACTTACTTGAGCCTTACCACTCAAGCAACCCTATCCAATGATCTCATTGAGTCTAGCAATTTCTTTTCTCATTGCTTCCATGTTTGCAAGGTTAGTGGAATAAACATTCAAATCAATATTATAATATTTTCCACTACCTTGACTAGTGGAGGTAGTAGAGGCATCCTTGCCTTTAGAGGGATGTGAGTTGCTATCCCAAAGAATGTTATATTGTAGCTCAAGTTCTTTGTGCTTTTCATCTAAGTCACAATACTTTTTCTTGAGAGCAATATTTTCTTTCTTTGTGATAGCATGGTCCCCTTGTTCTTTGGCCAAGGCCTTGCACAAGGATTCCACCTCACTTCTCTCTAATGCAAGAGCTTCCTTGCTAGCAATGTAGAGATACTCTTGTTGGATAAGAGTTTACTCTCTAGATTCTAGCTCGGCTTGGACACTCTCTAAGTCCTCCATTAGCTTGGTGATGAATAATTTGGTCTTTCTATCCATACTTTTAGTTATCATATTTATTTGTTCATCACTAGAGTCATCATCACTAGAGCTATCACTAAGATCACTACTAGAGATATCACTAGGAGGTGGAGGTGGAGGAGCTTTGGCCTTGGATTTGGATTTTACCTTCTTACCCTTTGCCTTGAGACAAATATAAGGGGAGTAGTAGTCATCATCGGACATGTTGGTGAAGAGTCTGCGTGAAGAAGATGGCTCATGGACAGCAATGGTTGCAACTTTCTCATCTTCTTCACATGAGATTTGTTTAGTTGAGTCCCATTTGTGCCCAATGTGAGCCTCTCACATGTACTTCTTGCTCTTTCTATGATCGGTCTTCTCCTCTTTCTTGTCCTACTTGTGTTTGTTGTCCTTGATCTCATATGGACACTTAGCAATGAAGTGATCAGTGCTTCCACAATTGTAGCATGTCCTCTTTTTCTTGTTTGAGAAGCTTCTCTTCACTACCTTGTAGCCTTGCTTCTTTAGCCCCTTGTGATACCTCCTCATAAAGAGAGCAACATCATCCACTTTCTCATATTGGTCATCATCATGTTCACTCTCACTAGAGGATGAGGTGGTCTCTACTCTTTCTTGAACTTGCTTGCTTGTTTTGGGCTTGCTAGTTGGAGCTTGCTTGTTGGTCTTGGACTTGCTAGTAGAGCCTTGCATGCTTGATTTGTTGGCCTTGAGAGCTACATCCTTATTGATCTTGATGCCTTCTAGCTTTTCTTGCAATTCTCCATGCTTCTTCTCTTTGCATATCAAAGGTCAAGATCCTCCCAAGTACATCATTTGGTGTGAAGTACTCAAACTTCTTCTTGTCTCTGATTAGAGTGACTACGATCTCATTTCTAGGTGAATAAGCTTCCAACATAATCTTGACAACTTTATGATCATCTAGCTCATCACAACCATAGCCTCTAATCTTGCCCACCATTGTCATCAACCTATCAAACTTCTCTTGTGGCCCCTCTCCATCTAAGACTACAAACCGGTTGAGTTTTGACATCAACAAGTCAATTCTTGCCTTTCTCATTTTATCAACCCCTTCATGTGCTAGGTGTAAAGTGTCCCATATTTGCTTGGCAACATCAACTCCAATCACTCTATTGTACTCATCACCATCCAAGGCACTAAGCAACACACTTGTGGCTTGACCATTTAGGTGAATGATTCTCATCACTTCTAGTGTTGGATTCTTAGGATCAACCGGTGGCTCAAATTCATTGCAAACAACCTCCCAAATGCCAGGATGAAGACCTATAAGATAGGCTCTCATCAAGTGCTTCCACTTGGCAAAGTTAGTCCCATTGAAATGAGGTAACTTGCCCGCAGGCACATTGATGAAAGACTTGCGATCATGGTTAGTCATAGACATAGAAGAATAGTTAAAGGATATGGCGACATATTTGTTGTCGTCATTCTTCTTGCCCTTTCCTTTCTTGTTCTTCTTACTATGCACTCAGTAGGGCTTATCATCATCACCATCTTTAGAGCTACTAGATAGCTCACTTGAAGATGCATTGGAGGCTTTTGCTTCTTGTTCCTTCTTCTTTCTTGCTTCTCTTCTTTTTTTTCTAGCTTCTCTCTTAATTCTTCTTCCTTCTTTTCTTGCTTTCTTCTCTTCTAACCGCTGCTGCTCCTTCTTCTTTTTCTCTTGCTTCTCTTTTCTCTTTTCTAGCTGCTCTTTTTCTTCTTCTTTCTTCTTCATTTTGAGCTTTTTTCAGCATTGGTTGCCTCTAGTTGTGGGAGCATAGAGTTGCTTGTTGTAGAGGCACTAAGCTCACTATTGTTGGTGTCATGTAGCCCAACGTCCTCTAGATTGATGTTGATGGGCTTCATGACACTGGATCCTCCCCTGAGCTCCATACCTCATGCAGTGAAGCGCACACAAGGTAACCTAGCTCTAATACCACTTGTAGGATCTCTGGTACGCCTAGAGGGGGGGTGAATAGGCCTATAACAATTCAACTCAAACCGAAGTTGTCCTTGCCATGTCAATGAGTGTACGGTTCTTCCTCTCTACTACACCATTTTGTTGAGGGGTGTATGGAGTTAAAAAACTCATGCTTGATGCCCTCTTCATCAATAAACTTCTCAACTAGAGTATTCTTGAATTCGGTCCCATTATCACTTCTCACTTTTTGATGGGAAGACCGAACTCCCTTTGAGCTCTTCTAACAAATACCTTCACCTTCTCTTGAACTTGGCACTTGTTATGCAAGAAAAATACCCAAGTGAAATGGGAATAGTCATCAACAATAATAAGACCATATTTATTTTCCCCAATACTTAGGTAGGTGACCGATCCAAAGAGATCCATATGTATTAGCTCCGATGGTTGCTTAGTGGTCATGATGCTCTTTGGTGGGTGAGGTGCTCCAACTTGCTTTCTGGCTTGACAAGCGCTACAAATCCTATCTTTCTCAAAGTAAATATTTGTTAGTCCAAGGATGTTTTCATCTTTTAGAAGTTTGTTCAAGTTCCTCATCTCAACATGGGCTAGTCAGCGATGCCAAAGCCAACCCATGCTAGATTTTGCCACTAAACAAGTCTCAAGCTTAGCTTTACTTTTGTTGAAATCAACTAAGTAAAGCTTGTTCTCTAAAGACTTCCACACCCTTATCCAAAAAGAGACAATTATAGCCCATCTCATAGAATTGAGAAACGGACAACAAATTGTAACTCAACAAATCAACATGTAATACATTTGTAATTGAATGCTCAAGGGCTATAGCAACTTTATCGAGACCAATCACATCCCCCTTTGAATTGTCTCCAAAGACAATATTTTCATTTGAGTGCGTCATCAGGGAATATGATGAGAACATACTTCTTTCTCCGGTCATATGATTTGTACATCCCCTATCAAGCACTCAACTTGATCCACCGGAGGAGTATGCCTACAAAACAAGTTTAGTTGCTAGATTTAGGTCCCCAATTTGACTTGGGGCCTTGCATGTTAGTCACAAGAATCTTAGGAACCCAAATAGAAGTATTCCTATATATGTTGGTTTTCTTTCCAATATATTTTGCAACCACTTTCCCACTATTGTTGTTCCTCAAAACAAAGCATGATGTCAAGCTTTGTCGAAGTGCATAAGTCTTTGGTTGATGGGCATACTTATTCTTGGTGGCCCACACTGATTCTTTAGGCTTCTAGAAAACATGTTTCTCCTTGTACACCTCTTCTTGGGCTTAGTTTGATCAGGAGCAAAATTGGTAGCCTTCTCATTTTTGCGGGGAGCGGCACTGCCGCTCGGGGACGCTGCACTACCACAGTCTGTGCAGGCTGATCTGTACCAATTTTGCCCTTTCTCTCAAACTGCACACACTCATAGCCATTCACCATCCTTCTTCCATTTGTCTTGGCTCCTTTTGTGTGACCGAGCCTGTGCTTGATTGAGGGATGCATTCCTTGCTTGAATTGTGGCGCTTTTGATTCATCAACCTTCTTGTCATTGGACTGGGTCACACTTATCCACCCTTTTCCAATGACTTCATTGAGCCTAGGAATTTCCTTTCTCATAGCTTTCATATTTGCAAGGTTAGTGGAATAAGCAATCAAGTCAAGATTAAAACATTTTCCACAACGTTGACTAGTAGAGGGAGTAGAGGTTTCCTTTGCCTTAGTGAGATATGAGTTGCTATCCCAAAGAATGCTATATTGCATCTCAAGTTTTTTGTGCTTTTTATCTAAGTCACAATACTTTTTCTTAATAGCTTTATTTGTTTTCTTTGTGATAGCATGGTCCTCTTGCGCTTTGGCCAAAGCCTTGCACAAGGATTCCACCTCACTTCTCTCTAATGCAAGAGCTTCTTTGCTAGCAATGTAGAGATCCTCTTGTTGGATAAGAGTCTCTTCTCTAGATTCTAGCTCAGCTTGGACACTCTCTAAATCCTCCATTAGCTTAGTGATGAATAATTTGGTCTTTCCATCCAAATTTTTAGTTATCATGTTTATTTCTTTATCACTAGAGCTATCACTAATATCACTACTAGAGATATCACTTGGAGGTGGAGGAGATTTGGCCTTTGATTTGGATTTTACCTTCTCACGCTTTGTCATAAGACAAATGTGAGGGGAGTTGTAGTCATCATCGGACATGTCATTGAAGAGCCTTGGTGTAGGGGATGACTTGTGGATAGCAATAGTTGCAACCTTCTCATCCTCTTCACTTGTTCTCTCTTTAGTTGAGTCCCATTCATGCCCAATGTGAGCCTCTCCCATGTACTTCTTGCTCTTTCTATGGTCGGCCTTCTCTTCTTTCTTGTCCTTGTATTTGTTGTCCTTGATCTCATATGGACACTTGGCAATGAAGTGATCGGTGCTTCCATAATTGTAGCATCTCATCTTTTCTTGTTTGGAAAGCTTCTCTTCACTACCTTGTAGCCTTGCTTCTTTAGCCCCTTGTGATACCTCTTCATAAAGAGAGCAACATCATCAACTTTCTCATATTGATCATCATCATTTTCACTTTCACTTGAAGATGATGTAGTCTCTACTCTTTCTTGAAATTGCTTGCTTGCTTTGGGCTTGCTAGTTGAAGCTTGTTGGCTGATCTTGGACTTTCTTGTAGAGCCTTGTTTGCTTGATTTGTTGGCCTTGAGAGCTACATCTTTGATCTTGATGCCCTCTAACTTTTCTTGCAATTCTCCAAGTTTCTTCCTCTCATTTGCTTCTTATGTTTGCATGTCAAAGGTCAAGATCCTCCTAAGTACATCATTTGGTGTGAAGTACTCAAACTTCTTGTTGTCTCTAATTAGAGTCACTACGGTCTCATTTCTAGGTGAATAAGCCTCCAACATAATCTTGACAACTTTATGATCATCTAGTTCATCACAACCACAACCTCTAATCTTTCCCACCATTGTCATCCACCTATCAAACATCTCTTGTGGCCCCTCTCCATCCAAGATTACAAACTGGTTGAGCTTCGACATCAACAAGTCAATTCTTGTCTTTCTCACTTTGTCAACCCCTTTATGTGCTAGGTGCAAAGTGTCCCATATTTGCTTGGCAATATCAACTCCAATCACTCTATTGTACTCATCACCATCCAAGGCACTAAGCAACACACTTGTGTCTTGACTATTTAGGTGAATGATTCTCATCTCTTCTAGTGTTGGGTTCTTGGGATCAACTGGTGGCTCAAATCCATTGTAAACAATCTCCAAAATGTCAGGGTGAAGACCTATAAGATAGGCTCTCATCAAGTTCTTCCACTTGGCAAAGTTAGTCCCATTGAAATGAGGTAACTTGCCATAGGCACATTGATAAAAGACCTCCGATCATGGTTAGTCATAGGAATAGAAGAATAGTTAATGGATACGGCGGCATATTTGTTGTCGTCGGTCGTGCCATTTTCTTTCTTCTCCTTCTTGTTCCCCTTCGACACATGGTATGACTCATCATCATCTTCATCTTTGGAATTACTTGATATGCTTGATGATGCTCTTGTTGCCTTCTCTTCTTCTTCCTTCTTCTTCCTAGCTTCTCTTCTTTTTCTTCTTGCTTCTCTCTTGAGCCTTCTTTCTTCTTTCCTTTGCTTCTTCTCCTCTAACCGCTGCTCCTTCTTCTCTCTTGCTTCTCTTTTTAGCTTTCTTCCTTCCTTCCTTCTTCTCTCATTCTCATTGAGAGCTCCTTCGGCATCGATAGCCTCAAGATGTGGTAGCGTGGTGTTGCTTGCTGTTGACGCGCTCAGCTCGCTGTTGTCCATGTCGACATCCACCCGCTTTGCACCACTAGTTCCTCCTTCAGGCTCCATACCTCATGTGATGAAGCGTATATGAGGTAACCTGCTCTGATACCACTTGTATGATCTCTGGTTGTCCTAGAGGGGGGTGAATAGGTCTGTCAAAATAAACACTCAAACTTTTATCAAATTCACCTAGCAGGACTATCGCTCTGGAGGGTGGCACTGCCGAACTGCGACACTGTTGGGCCAGAATAGCAACACTACTGCATCTGCAGACAACTTCAAATCATAGTTCAAAATCCATGAACGAAAACTTAGATCGAAGAAATTTCCTAGCTTACTACAAGTATGACAATCACTGATCAAGAGCTAGAAGTGATAGGAACACCACACACAAGTAGATCGACCACTGATTTATCACCTCAACCACAATATGTCATGTAGGTAATGTAAATCAATCATAAGTGACACAATGATTTATCCCATGGTTCAGCTCACCATCAAGGCTTGCCTATCTCCATGTTGTTGAGGTTAGCCACTAAGGCTTAGGTCTTTCCAACCCTTCCTCATTCTAAAATCAAGAGACTCAACTCTTGAGATGAGGGGTGAGTTTACTAACTTCAAGAGATGGTTACAAACCTCTCGGGGCTGCCACACAAGTTGGCAAGCTCTACAGGCAATGCTCTAGCCGGCTAGGAGCCAAGCTCCAAGAGTAATAAACACAACCACCAACCAAAATGTGAACCAAGTGCTCTTTAGAGTTGGGGAATCAATGGAGCTGCACTCTAATTGAGTTTTGGACCCTTTTCTCTCAAGGATTATGGGGAAATGGATTTGCTTGAGGGCTTACGGTCAACAATGGAGGAAGAGAGAGAGAGAGAGCTCCTGCTCTATTTTGGGCATGCTGAAGTGAGGAAGAAGAGATAAAGAGCTATTGGGGAGGAAGGGGAAAGGTATATATAGCCCCCAGCCCCCAACGGTCACCGCACCCAAGGGGTTGCGTGAGACAGAGCCCGTGGCCTCAAAGTCAAGCGAGATGGATCCCACATCCTTAGGGTCGAGCGAGATGGAGCCCGCACCTAAGGGGTCAGGCGACACAGAGCCCATGACCTCGAGGTTGGGCAAGACGAAGCCCACGACCTCGAGGTTGGGTGAGACAGAGCCCGCGACCTTGGGGTCAAGCGAGACCTTTTAATACATCTCGAGCCATCTAAGGAAGTCAGCGTGGGCGCTAACTTCCTTGTGCCGCGACTCAAGTGCAGCAGTGTCATACTACGACAGTGCCTCTCTTCAAGTGCGACAGTACTGCACCATGCAAGACAGCAAGAGTAATAGTGAAGTGTAGATTGTCTTAGCTATGAATCTGAGGATGCATGTGGTTGTTTGAGCACTTGGTAGCACATATTAGCTTAAGCATTATGTCCCCCTTTATAGTACGGCTTTTCCTATATTCAAATTCAAAATATAAAAGAATTTAAACCTCCTTTGAGTTTGAAGCCATCTACATTTGTAATTGGGGGCTTCTCCGTTTCATGTAGCATCCTCAAATATAAATTCCCTGCTTGTCATCTTGATAACTCTCATTAGTTCTCTAATTACGTGGTCATTATCACCAAAACCCATAATTTGGGCTTGATTGCACTTTCAAGAAGTTAACTCCTAAGACAATAGGTCAAGTGTGTTGCCAAACACATTAACATTGAGTTATATGTTGTAAAAGAAAAAATCCAAAATTATTTTGAAAGCATTGAGCATATGAGTACCAAGCAAGTACTTGCGGATCTGCTTACCGAAGGCTAACCACCCAGTGCGTTTAGAAAACACATAGTCGACATGGGTTTATGGAAAAGCTTATGATTTCTAGGTACTAAGGGCCTAGTTGAGAATTTGTTTCCAAACAAAGAGGTGCATTATAGCTGTTAAATCTAATGGCAACTGACCGTGATGATGAGGCATGCTCTATGCACTGATCTGTGATGGAATGGGAAAAGATAAAGTAAGTTAAGTTTAAGTCATAAGGTGAGATCAAGGGGGAGAATGTTAGGATTGATCTCCACCAACTTGGCCCAACAGCCAATTGGGCCCTTGATCCGCGCCCTGATCGGGGGCGCCCAGTCATTCTTTTAGCTGATGGGCCCCTGTCGCGCAGCGCAATAAATAGAAGGTGGGGGCTGGGGCTCGAGATATGAGGTTCATTGTAGCCGCCAGCGCCCCACTGAGGTTTCTAGCCCTAGACTGATCTAGAAGGGTGCGCTGTAAGTGATGGAAAGCACCATCGCCTTTGCCGCTGCCACTGGACCACGCCTCCACATCGTTGCTACCTCATCGATGGCGCCATGGCCACAACTACCCTTTTGGTGAGGTATATCAACAAGTTCCTTATCTAAGTTAAGTCATTACCTGCTAGATCTACACCTAGAGGTTCTATCAATTCTATCATGACCACCTCCCTAGGCACGTGCTCCACCACCCGCAGCGTGAACCGCTCTAGGTCACAGTCGAGCCGAACGGCAAGGGAGTGGCCTATGGAGTGTGACCTGACAAGCTACATCGGAACTGGCTTGCACCCTAACCGTCACCGCATTGCTCACCACTAGGTCCCTATCTGCTATAGCTCTAGCACCTCCTGCCTTAGCACCTCTTCCTCCTCCACAGTGATAACATCGATCACCACTGCCACTGGTAGCAGTCCTTGCCTAGACACCACAATCTCGCTGGAGATGTTGCTCGCTACTGGAATCAATGGGAAACTAGCAGGCTCCTCATTGCTCTAGTATCATACTTGTTAGGGTCGAGGTTGCAGCGGCAGACGGGGCAGGTGACGTGGTTGGCAAGCCACTCGCCAATGCAGTCCAGGTGGAAGGCGTGGCTGCAATTGGGTAGGAGCCTAAGTTGCTCCTCATCGTCGAACTCGCTGAGGCACACCATGCACTCGAGCGTGCCGCTGCCCTTGCTGACCTGCAGCGCCTTGGCCTTAGCGTACTTCATGGTGGGGAAAGCCTCGACCACCTCGGTGTCGAGCCCATGCAGCCACCGCTGCCTCCGCGATCGTGAGATGAAGGCATCAAAATTGGGCATGGCACGGCCATTGTTGTCCGACCTGACCACGTAGCCGGTGTAGTGGCGGAGGTAGACAGTGAAGAAGGCGATGAAGACAAACACCATAATGATGGTAGCTAGGAGCAAGATCATGGCCGTGCTAATGTGCACCTACTAGCCCTAGCTGTAGTCATCGTTGCTTGGTTGCGTGCTCACCGCGGCGACCGTGGACGTGAGGAGCGCGGCAAGCAGCGCATGGCCACGGTGAGGCATGGGCATCCTTTGCGCATGGTAGGCGGTAGTGTATGCTGTAGAGGTAGCAAGGGCCCAAGAGATGAGAGCAGGTTGACTAGCCTGACTGCGCAGCATGCAGTGTGGAGCTGGCTATATAGAGGGGAAGGGGGTTTGAGCCAAAAAGGTCACGATCCCATGGTGCTCGGTGGGTATCATGGAAGGAAGCCGCGAGTAGGTGTGCGCCTTGTTTGGCATGCAGTTTGACTGGCCTACCATCCATGTGTTCAGTTCATAAGCCACGACCGGGAAGGGCCGTTGGAGTTGGAATGATTTCGTGCACTCTAGAATCTGGATTCAATCGCATGTAAATTCTCTACTTATCAGGAATCTACTATAGGGAGAATGCACATACCAACTTCAGTTTGGGCACTGGTCGGGTCAATGCTAAAGCTGGTAGTACAATCATAATCATCCCATTTTAGTTTTGTTATAAATCACTAGGTAAATGCCCGTGCGTTGCAAACGGGAACACATAATACCATGATAACATATGTATGAGCGTGTGTTATATTGTTATCTAAAATAGATACCGCAATCATAATGTTCCAATCAATATTACATAAGCTTTCACGAAAGATAGATAGTTAAAATATAACTCTAAATTTGAATGCAAAACTAAAACATCAACTTCAATTGTCACATCATTTCATGCCTATGATATACGAAAGATAAGCTTGCACTTCTTTAGGAATCAAGTGCTACGGAAAAATAATCATAACAAGTTTGTGTTTCACAATACATGTTTTAGAATCTATTCTACAATTAAGAATCTAATCTCTCAATAGTTCGACTAAGAGAACGTGCTTTGCACGAATACCAAGCTGCAGTTGGTCACCAATCATTGATGATCCAGAAGATTTTCTAGTCCAAGATGCGGCATCAGACATCTTGCAACTGAAGCATGCAGATGGCTGAAGCTGTAGTTAGAAGTATCCTGCATATAAGTTGTTTGTTGATTTTTAAAGTTAAAGTACCATTTGATATCTTAAAAAATATGTATCGACGTGTGATGCATTACCTCTTTTATGGAGTTAGAACCTCTTTATATACGATATTCCTTGTGAACATATCCTTTATCGCTTTCTTCTTCCCCTTCCCTTTCCCTTTCCCTTTCCCCTTGTTCACATCCTTCTCAACAGCCAGCACGACTAGGATCCTAATGTTCAATCTTGTTGTAGCTCTTGATAGCGCCACATACAATTGGCCATGCGAGAACATTGGTTCTGGCAAGTATACCCTGATGTTAGGGATAGTCTGCCCCTGCGACTTGTTAACGGTCATCGCGAAGCTGAGCCGGATAGGGAACTGCTTTCGCTTAAATTGAAAAGGGAACATCTCATCGCCTGACGGGTATAAGGGTATACGAGGCAGAATAACCCGCTTTCCAGCGTGTTGTTCCAACACAATTTCCGTGTCTATGGTATTCTTTTGAAACCCCTGTATGATAAGCCTGATACCATTACAAAGTCTATTTGTAGGGTCAATGTTCCTAAGCAATATGACCGGACAACCAATCTTCAGCTTCAACACATGTGGAGGTAGACCATTGGGTGTCAAAGTGTTAAGGAATTCCTCAGGGTAGTAGCTATGCGGATTATCCACCGCACAGTCAAAACTATGGTACACCATCTCTTTCCCGTGGAAATGACCTATTATCTTCCTATTAATCATATCAACCCAGTCATTCCGCATAGATAAGATCGCTTGAGAGATGATATAATCTTTGCTTGACATATTCGCATTGAGGTTAGGGAATATGCAGTCAATTAGAGTATCAAGGTCACTATCTTCCCTGGTGTGCGGTATGCATATATCATGAGGAAGACGGATTTCATCATCAACAGTCGCCTCCTCAGATCCTCCACCGACGCGAAACAAGTATCCTGCAAACCACAGGCCGCTCTTTGCCCTCATGTTGCGCACTAGTTTTAGATGTCGCATGGAATCCCAAAGGTACGACATACATAGTGAGGCACCAACCACCTGAGCCCTTGACCCTCTCCGAACAATGGGAAGAACCTATCTAAAATCTTCACCGAACACCGCAGTCTTCCCATCAAATGGCAGCTCTGGTCAGTCCATTATATCACAGAGACTGTTGTCCAGCGCCTCGATAGACTTCCTCTTTGTCATGCTAGCCTCGTCCTAAATAATGAGAGATGATGCTCGAAGCAGCTTGGCAGTACCACTCTATTTCGTGAAGGTGCAAAAGGCCCCATTATCAATGGTGAGGGGAATTTTGAAGCGTGAGTAGGTGGTTCTACCAGCAGGCATTATTGAGGCTGCAACACTAGATGTAGCTGTTGCCATAGCAATCTTTTTCTAACTATGTATAGTAGCAACAAGTGCTCTATACAGATAAGTCTTTTCGGTCCCGCTAGGACTATCCACAAAGAAGAGACCCCCATCCTCTGTATCAACCGAGGACATGATCTCATCGTATGTAGCCCGTTGCTCCTCGTTAAGGGTGTCTGACAGAGCCACACTATCCTCGTTAGCCTCAATGCTAGCCTCCTCAAAAATCTCTCTAGGAATATCACGGGAGGCATCATATGTGTCGTCGATATCAGGAAGTGGGTACATCTTTATATCCTTCTACATTGATTTTAGCAATTTTTGAATATCCATGAGGACCATCTGCTCTACCATAAAAGTGGATTGATTATTGCGCCTGTAGTCCTTCGACATTGCCTCCTTGTGTTTCTCCCACAGTCCAAACACATCACTGGGCTCACAAAATACCAATATTGTTGCAAAGAGCCTTCGCAGCACATATGGCATCATCCACCCGGTTGCCTCAGCGAGACTCTCGTTCAGCGTGTTGTCCTCTTCGATTAAGCTCCTTCTTTCAGCAGCTTCACGGAAGGTCGGTAGGATTTTGCCATCCATGGTCCTTAGACATTCAAAGGAGGTTGCACCTGCCACGTGGTTCAGGAGAACCCTAAGATAGTAACGCTCCCTCTCGGCTGGATTGGCAGACATGATTCTTCCAATCTGTCGTAATATATCATGATGTACCCTATTTTGCCAAACTTTGCCCCGTGCTTGCCACGTATAGAACTCAGGAAAGTCCCGGTACAATATACCTTGAGCTGTTTTATCTGCCCTGTTCTTCTCGAAGTACGCTATAAGCATTGATTTGTCAGCACCTAGACGATCAAGCACTCGTCGAATCCCCTGGCGCCGGTGAAATGACACCATGTGCATGTCTAGAAGATGTAGCTGTAAGGACAAAACAGAAGGGTACCTATCACTCCAATCAAACCCGTATATCCTCCACTAGGCTTCTAGGGGGGTTACCCATCTAGCATCTCTGTACTGCTTGATCTCATCAGCATTCCCTTCACTATCCTCCTTGTCAGCCTCTCTCATAGCCACAGACGCCCGGTCATAATCCTTGTAAATATACTTAAACAGATACTTGACTGCCTTGATGCTCCCACATGCCTCAACATTAATGTGGCAGTTGAATAGACGGAGGAGATATGGGTTGTAAGGCATGACCCATCTGTTGTCAAGCTCATGTCCACGAACTTTTTTTCTTTTCGGCCATCTTCACACCGTCTGTAAACTAGATATGAATCCTTGCCTTGTTCTGTGACATCACAGAGAGGTCTAGGGTAACGGTTCTTGCAGGAATCATGACCCTTTGTGCATGGACAATCGCGATTAAGCAGTCCGCAAGGGCCATGCATCATATGTTTGGTAACCATCTTGTACAAGACTGAGTACTTCTTCCTGTTCGGGAGCTCATCTGAGATGAGGCAATCATACTGCTTTGGACACGTGATCTTGTACTTCCAATCCATGATTAGCAAAAAATGTGCATGCGGCAGACCCCTCTTCTGAAACTCCACAACATAAACATGTGCTCGCACCTTTCTAAGGATATCCTTTTTTAGTAGTCTATCCTTCAGCTCTTGTAGTTTTGCTCTAAAGACCCAAACAACGAGATTTGGATGATCCTGTGGTGTCTGGCTAGGGTAGAGTTCACGCTTGATCTCATCCCAGTTTGGGTTACATGTCATAGTCAGGAAGATGTCCGGTTTACCAAACCTCCGTACCAGAGCGATGGCGTCCATGTACCGACGTCTCATGTCACGTGGGCCTCCAATAAATGATGAAGGCATCACTGTCCATTTTTCAACAGCTTCTGCTCTACCTTCACCGGCACGTAGGCTATCAACCAATCCTTGGTAGAGGTCGGCCCTAATAGCACCTGGACGAGGAGTAGGGAACCATCCCCATCATCCCCGATGGGGATCGATTCTCTACCGATTAGATCCCCGTGGAGAGTAATGTGGCCCCATACCAGTCCCCTAATGAAGGAATTCCCCACGGGGAATCGGGGATCGGGGCCCCATTGCCATCTTTAGCCATGGACACCCAAACACCACAATTCAAGAAACATAATTTCAATTCTCAATCTGGGCTCCAATATCTACGTCAAAACAGGGTATTAGTAAAATTCAATTCTTTCAGTGGCCGCGCTAAAATATCTCGAGTCCTTATTGGAATTCACGGTGTCCACGATTGGAAACCGAGAAGTGTTCCAAGACAGAGAGGGGAAAAAATGAGGACATGAAAAGTCAGACCACCACTGTCTTCAGTGTAGGGTTCATGCTTGCTTTAGACCAATAGACGTATATAGTTACATTGCCCCTTTTTTTGGAGTTACAGTATAGATAATAGTCACTCTGTAATCTGTATACAGTATACTGCTATATTGTATTCTTGATACGTATCGTTCACGTATCAGTACGCCGCAGGCAAACTCCTGCTACCCTACCACCTGACACTACCATTCACAACCAAAACACCTGTTTTCTGTAGCATAGCAGCATCTTCACTCCGCTGCACACGCACAGTGAGCGCGCGGCGAACTGTCCGATCGCAATTGCGCCGAGGTTTTCGACGCTGACCGCCTGGCGCCGGAGCTGCTCTCGTCAGCTCGCTACCCCCGGCCGCACCGATATGCGCCAATGCGCCATCAGGCGCATCACGCATCAACCAACAGTGCCATCATACGCCCGCTCGTACCCACGTGTGCACCACCGCCCATCGTTTCCCCGTAACCCCAGCTGGTCTCGTCGGCTCCCTTTGCATCCAGGAGGGGTGGCCAGTGGCCAGCCCATCTCTCTGCGCGGCTAGCTCCCTTTTGCACGAGGACGGCGAGCCCAGCGCAGCGATTTCTCGGTTCTCGCAAGGGCGTGGTGTCACTATCTGGGGTTCTCGCGCCCAGCCGCGATGTGACGGCGCGCCTTCCAGTTCGAGCAGTGTTCCTGAACATGGCCGGGCCGCCGTCAGTTACGGATAAGACTGGACGAAAAACTCGAAGCTCGTTAGCTCGCTCGGCTCGTGGCTGACTCGACTCGACTCGGAGTCAAGATTTTAGCTCGTTAGCTATAACGAGCCAACTCGAGCCAGCTCGCGAGCCGCTCGCGAGCTAAACGAGCCAAGCTTCCAGGAAAAAAAAGTATCAAAACTTGTATTAGTTTTTGTATTACTTCATGTCTTGCACTTTACAATTGACTAGTAACTGGTCTAGACCCTATAAATTGACTGGTAACTGGTCTAGATGCATTTCTTTTGTATTATTATTATTCTCAAACTTTAGATAAATGCAAATATTATATTTTGTGTATTTTTTATACCTGGCTCGCGAGCTTAACGAGCCAGCTCGAGCTTTTAACGAGCCGAGCCGAGCTGGCTTTCTGGCTCGTTAGGATAACGAGCCGAGCCGAGCTAGCTCGTTATCTTAACGAGCCAGAACGAGCCGAGCCCAAACGAGCCGAGCCGGCTCGTTATCCAGGGCTAGTTACGGACGGCATGCAGGCCGGACCTGGGCGTCCACTGCTACATAATATTGTTAGATAATTAGATATTTTCATGATCAATTTAATCTAGAAATAAAATATTAGCAGGTCCGTGACGACATATATGTATATGTGTATATCTCTAACAAACGCTACATCATGCAAATATGATATACTGATCAGTAAGTACGCAAAGTACTGTAATTATAGGGATAAGAGTGTACCCAGCGGAGGGTCCCATGCCGAGGGTATCGGAGGCTCCATTCGCACCAGACATAGGCCCCGTTCTCTGGTCTGAAACTTGGCTGAAAAATACTGTTCCGGCTGAATTGTTGTGAGAGAAAAACACTGTTCCGACTGAAAAAAGCCAAACAAGCCGAATATGGGGTAAGCCGAATAGGGCCATAGTGTGTTGCTCGAAGTCGTGGACCACAGTCAATGCAGGAAGGTGTTCGCAGTGCAGTCCTATGAACGGTCACCAGGAAGAAGACAGCTACGCGAGCGATCACTAGGAACAAGACGGGTTCCGCGAGCGATCACCAGGAAGAAGACGGGTTCCGCGAGCGATCACCAAGAAAAATACGTCGGACGAGCAGTCGTGGAATCGCTCCCAAAAAACCTAATCGCCCGCACACCCCATGCAAGATTCATAGGTGGACGAGGGTTCCGGAGGCAACTACTCTCCCGCTACTCCGTGCGCGCAGAGGTACGGGACGGGAAAAGCCAAAGAGCGGCTTAGATGTAGTCTCTCGGAAGCGAAGGGGGGAGTTCTGGACTGACGGAGGACTTCATATTTATGGCTATGACGGGGAGGGAGAAAGGCAGCGGAGAAACCCAGGAGACGGAGACACGAAGACACGGTAACTGGCGCAATCAGTTTGTCTCCACCATAAAGGAGAGAAAACAACGGTCTCGGCCTTGGCCCGGCCCGGCCGGCGGCGGTGGCGGCGGCGAGCGCATGCGCGTGTGGCACTCCTGTGTCCTTTTCTCAGCTTCTCAATTAAGATGGATAATTTCTAACCAAATAAGTTGAGTAAACGTTCAGTCAAAATCACGTACAGTATTAAACCATACAACGCTTAATGTTACCGACCATAGAGTTTATTTGATTTATTAAATATTATACGGGCCAAGCCCATAATATATCCAACAATCCCCCCCAAACTTTAGGGTTTGTAACAAAGTAGTCTCAGAACCACATTTCTTTTATATACTAGTGTTTCGGTGGAGACTGTTAAGTTAAACATCCATCTAGAGCATAGTTTCACTCAGTCACAACTGAACAATAGACTAAGCCTTGAATTGACAGTTTTGTATGAGGTAAATATCACTAAAGTTCTTAGCTGATACTAGGCTGCAAAAGGTATCCCCTCTATTGGAAGCATATAAGTCATACTCTAGTGGCTTTCATGAGTATTTAGAGATCACATAAATCTCATAGACTGTGACCAGCAGTCTGACTCATATAGGTGTGTTCCTCAAAACATATTCTATAGGACAACATCTTTGCTTTAGCAAGCCACTTGAAACACATTAAGGTAAAAACCAACCCGCCTTACAGAAAGGAAAGATATGCATAAAAAATGAGTCTTACTAAGGATTTTTTCTCATAATTTACTACTAGCTTGCTTCACCATCCTACTTCATGGGATCTCCGATCACATAGAACATGTTACCACTATAGTAAATTTCATGTGGGTGTTAAACCCATCTCTCTCGATGCACTTTCTATCACATTGCGTGATAGACCCTTAGTGAACTGCTCTTCCAGATTGTTAGACGTTTGAACATAGTCCAACGCTATTACTCTGGAGTTTCTCAATTTTCTGACAGATTTTAGTCGTCTCTTAACATGCCTTGTAGACTTCATGTTATTCTTAGATCTGTTAACCTTCGTAATCACAGTCTGGTTATCATAGTTCATAGAAATAGACGGTATGGGTTTTTCAACAACCGGTAAATCCATAAGGACATCACAAAGCCACTCGGCCTCAGAGCCAGCGGTGTCTAATGCTGTGAGTTATGCTCCTATTGTAGACTTCGTTAAGATAGGCTGCTTACAAGACTTCCAGGAAACAGCACCACCTCTAAATGAAAACATATATCCACTTGTAGCATAAAGCTCATCAGCATCAGAGATTCAGTTGACATCACAATAGCCTTCCAGCACCTTCGGGTGTCCGATATAATGAATACTATAGCTCATAGTGCCTTTTAGATAGCGCATCACTCTCTCAAGAACACGCCATTGACCATCTCCCGGGTTTGACACAAACCGGCACAGCTTGCACACAGCAAATGCGATGTTAGGCCTTATTGCACTAGCAAGATATATGAGCGAACCAATGATCTAGAAATATCTCAACTGATCCCTTGCTATTCTCTGATTTTTCCTCAATAGCACACTCGGGTCATAAGGTGTAGAAGCAGGTTCACAGTCACTAAACCCAAAGCGACTCAGCATATTTTCCATATAGTGGGATTGTAACAGAGTTACCCCACTGTGGGGGTATTAACCCCCATACCCTTATGGCTAAGATTGGGCCGGCCCGGATCAGTGGGTCTGGTCCACCAAAAGACGACACGTGGCTCGGCCAACCTGTTCGGAGTCCCGCACAAGGAGTCAAGACAGATTTAACGATCAAGCAAGATATTGGTCGGTTAGAATAAGAATCCTTATCCGGTCATCTATGGCAATTGTAACTGACTAAAATTAGTTTCCAGATCTGTAACTCTGCCCCCGGACTATATAAGGCGGGCAGGGGACCCCTCTAAAAAACATCTCTCATTGACATACAACAATACAATTAGACGTAGGACGTAGGTATTACGCCTTTTTAGCGGCCTAACCTAGATAAAACCTCATGTCTGTCTTGCGTCACCGTCTTGTTTGTGGCTTGCGCATCTGTCTGTCGACAATCTACTACCTTGGGCATACCCCTAGGTAGACTGCCGACCATATTTTGTTGACAGTGGCGCACCAGGTAGGGGGTGTGCGTACTGCTCTCCAAGCAAACAAGATGGTCATCATCTCCGGCTCCGTGGCTACACCGAACGGCCTCATGTTCACCGTTGGCCAGATCACCTGGACCACCGGCTCCGACGACTTCATCGCCATGACCATGGAGGAAGCACGGATTCAATCTGCGTCGACCACTGCTCCACCTACATCAGCTACGGCTCCAACCACGGTGGATACAGCTCCGACCATGGTACATCTGGCTCCGACCACGCCTGTGTCATTTTCAGCCACGCTGACAACCCATCGTCTGCTTCCCCGCTACAAAGGGAAGCAGATCGATAACACCGACCTGCTCGACTCCATCGATCGGGTCGGCACCAAACTCGCTAAAACCCTAGCTCTGGTAAGTACAATTCAAAGTCAACCTAATGAGTAGGTAACCGCTCCCCACAACAGATCTACCCGACCAGTTTGGGCTAGTCGTCCTGCATGACTTGGTACAGATCTTGTGGTCATATCTACTCCTGAAGGGCGCTCCACTCATCGCTGGCCAGCCTCCACGATGGGTCTCCAGCTCTCCAAGTATGAAGCCTCGACAGAGAACTACCAGGCCCAGCCCTACGGCCTGCGAAACGCTGCCTCCAACTACGCGTATAACATGCAACGCTGCTCGGATCTGTGTTTTGTACATCAACCTCGGCCGAGGCCAAGCAACTTCGTCAACATGATCCGGATTGAGGATTATCAAGAAAGATCTGTCCACATGGTCCAAGAGGGTGACTCTAGCTCCTCGTCTGGCATCGCATCTAATGCCTCCGTCCACACCGAGCTCCAGCATCACGACGATGAAGGCGTCAAATACGATCTGGATATCCCAGACCATGCCCTGGGGTTCCCACAATTCCTGTATTTCCCACCAAGGCGAGGGGATTTGATCAATGTTGTCAGCAATGATGAACCACCAGCAGTTGGCGAAACAGAACAAGAAAGGATTGCACGCGAGGCACGCAATATTGACCGGTTTAATCACTGGCAAATCGAAGCTGAAACAGAAGAGGCACGATGCATAAGGGTCCAGCCACGCAACCTCAACAATGCTTTCGACAGGGTGGGGGACAAATAGGCCTTTAGGACTCCAAGCGCCAACGTAGTCGTTGCTATAGTGACGATGCAACGGCTACCCAATACCCAGAAACCCAAGCAGTGCGCGATGAAATATAAGCCTATCTGACGACTGCTATGGCCCAGACCGCAGAGATTGTAAATCAAGCTTGGGCTCCATCCGTCTCAGTCGAGTCAAGCCACAGCCGCCAGTACTCAAGTCACTCACAGCCACTCAACCAACGTGGCTCGCGCAACAACGACCCATCAGACAACCGTCAAGGCGGAAACAGTGGCCATGATGGTGGTCGGGATGACAACCGCCATCAGGATGGCAACCGCCATGACGTCTAGGACGATAACCACCGAGACAACCACGACAACCGCTGCGATAACCATGGTTGCAGGGCTAATCTAGATGGCAACTGAGATCGCCACGATGGCAATAACGATCTCTGCCATTACCTCGGAGGACGTGATCTATGCACTTGCATCAACCAGAGAGCCAACGATTGTGCATCCCATGAAAGCTATTGCTGTATCGAATATGACACTATCCATGGCCCGCTGGGTTTGAAGCAGTTTACTCCACACCTTCGCTAAGTCATATGGCCCAAGAACTTCAAGCTTGAGAAACTTCAGAAGTACGACGGCAAGGAGAACCCTGAATTATGGGTCATGCTCTATGAAACTACATGTAGATCAGCCATGGCTGACGAGCACGTCATGTCTAACTACTTCCCAGTCGCTGTTGGCCATGCAGGTCACCAATGGCTGGTCAGCTTGCCGGTGAACTACTTTGATTCTTGGTAAGAGCTCAAGCAAGCCTTCATCGACAACTTCATTGCTACTTGCGAGCAACCCGGCAACAAATATAACCTGCAATGAATTCGAGATCGAAAAAATGAGCCACTACGCGAGTACATCCGGCGTTTCTTGGAGATGCGCATCAAGGTCCCATCAATCTCTGACAACGAGGCAATCGAGGCTTTCATCACTGGCCTCCGCTTCCACGACACCCTAAGGGACAAGCTCCTGCACAAGAGGCCTGAATCGGCCACAGCGCTCCTAACCACCGCTAAGAAATATGCAGACGCCGACGATGCTAAAAAGATAATTATTGAAGAAGTAGCAAGGGTTCCACGCTCTGAACACCCCCCACACTGCGATGACTACCGCAGCAACCATGGTCGGAACGACAATTTTGACCGCTGCAACCAGCGCAACGACTCCCGCGACCACCGCGACCAACGTAATCAGCGGCGTAACCGTCGTGACGATTACAGGGGCAAGCGTGCTCGGGAAGACGATGGCAAGGTCAATACCGTTACAAAAGGTGGCGGACGTCATAACTACGAAGACGACTATGCCAAAGCATTGAAAGGGCCCTGCCAGCTCCATCCCAAGTCAAACCATACTATGGAGAATTGCCATGTTTTCAAGTCTATCTACATGCGTCAATAGGCTCCGAATACATCTAATAAGCCTAACGACATAGGGGAATAGCGCAACGAGGACAATGACGATGAAGACGTAGATCCCCATCACAAGTACGTCAAGCCAACCGATCATGTGCACACCATCATTGGAGGCAAAGTGTCCATCGAGACCAAACGAGAACGCAAGCTGCTTGCCCGCGCTTGCTTGAATGTGGCCAACACCGATAACCTCCTCGCTGATCTGCGGCTCCCTCCATGGTCTCACTGTGAGATCTCCTTTAGCAGAAAGGACCAATGGGCCGCAATACCTGAGCTAGGATGTTTTCCCCTAGTCCTCGATCCTTGCATCAACAAGGTTCAGTTCGACAGAGTGCTGATCGACGGTGGCAGCTCCATCGATATACTGTTCAAGAATAGTCTGCCCGCCCTAAAGATAACCCAGGCGGATCTCAAGCCGTACAAGGCACAGTTCTGGGGTGTTCTCCCCGGACAGAGCTCTACACCTCTCGGGCAGATCATGCTACCTGTGCAATTCGGGACCCTGGACCACTTCCGCACTGACTACGTCAACTTCGTGGTCACTGACTTCGACGGTACCTACCATGCTATTCTTGATTGATCGTCGCTCACCAAGTTCATGGCCATACCTCATTATAGGTATCTGGTGCTCAAGATGCCTACCGAGAAAGGAGTTCTAACCCTCAGGGGCAATGTATACGCAGCTTATACTTGTGAGGACGATAGCTTCAAAATAGCAGAGGCTCACGACCTCTCTATTCGCATGGCCGAGACCATGCTCGACGCCAAGAAGACCTCCGCCGACCACCTAGAGATCCCAGAGCTTGAGGCTCTATGCAAGAACATCAAGTCCAAGGAGCATAAGGTGATCCAGCTAGTCGACGGCGATCCTAGCAAAACAACCCTTATCGGGGCCAACCTGGATCCCAAATAGGAAGATGCACTCATTAGGTTCTTGAGGAGCAACATGGATGTGTTCGCATGGAAACCTGCTGACATGCCCGGTGTACCTTGGAACTTGATCGAGCACTCCTTGAATGTCAACAGCAAGGCCAAACCTATCAAGCAGAAGCTACGATGGTTCGCTGGTGACAAAAAGGAGGCGATTAGGGTAGAAATTACATAGCTTTTGGTAGCCAGATTTATCAAAGAAGTGTATCACCCGGAGTGGTTAGCCAACCCGGTTCTTGTACGCAAAAAGAATAATGAATGGAGAATGTGCGTTGATTACACTGATCTCAACAAACACTACCCTAAGGACCCCTTCGGTTTACCTTGCATAGACGAGGTCATAGATTCAACCGCCGGTTGCGAGCTACTTTCCTTTCTCGATTGCTACTCTGGTTATCACCAGATCGCTCTCAAAAAGGACGACCAGATCAAGACATCTTTTATTATGCCTTTTGGCGCCTATTGCTACACGACCATGTCGTTCGGGCTCAAGAACATCGGGGCTACCTACCAACGCGTTATACAGGCCTGCCTCAAAGAAGTGATAAAAGACGACCTCGTCGAGGCTTATGTTGATGATATAGTTGTCAAAACCAAGGAAGCACATACCCTTGTTGACAACCTAGAACGTACCTTTGCAGCCCCTAACACATTCCAGTGGAAATTAAACCCAAAAAAGTGCATCTTCGGTGTTCCTTCTGGCATACTACTTGACAACGTCGTCAGTCACGACGGCATATGCCCTAACCCGAAGAAAGTCAAAGCTGTCTTGGACATGAAGTCGCCCAAAAAGGTAAAGGATGTTCAGAAGCTTACCAGATGCATGGCCGCCCTCAGCCATTTCATATCAAGATTAGGTGAAAAAGGATTACTGTTCTTTAAACTACTCAAAGCATCCAAAAAGTTTGAGTGGTCGGAGGAAGTAGACGCTGCCTTCACACAGCTGAAACAATACCTTACATCACCTCCGGTCCTCACTGCTCCTAGAGAAGACGAAACACTCCTGCTTTACATTGTGGCTACTAATCGAGTGGTCTCCATGGCCATGGTGGTCGGGCACGACGAGCCCGGCCACGTCTATAAGGTACAGCGACTAATCTATTTCATCAGCGAGGTACTCAATGAATCCAAGATCAGGTACCCACAGATTCAGAAGTTGATCTACGCCATACTGATAACATCCTGAAAGTTGAAACATTATTTCGACGGATATCGTGTGGTGGTCATGACTGAGTATCCTCTGCGAGACATCATTAGAAACAAGGATGCGAATGGGAGCATCGTCAAATGGGCAATGGAGCTATGCCCCTTCTCCTTAGAATTTGCAAGCCGTACTACAATCAAGTCTCACGCACTCATCGATTTCATCGTCGAGTGTGTAGACTTAAGCACGCCTGCCTCTTCAGGGTCCGACGAGTATTGGACGATGTACTTTGGCGGTTCTCTCAACATTGATGGTGCAGGGGCAGGAGTCCTTTTTGTGTCACCATCCAAGGAGCAGCTCCGGTACGTCCTTAGGATTTATTTCCCAGCATCTAATAATGTCACCGAGTACGAAGCATGCCTACATGGTTTGCGCATTGCGGTTGAGCTCGGCGTTAAACGTCTCTATGTCTATGGAGACTCTGCTCTGGTCATCAACCAACTCAACAAGGACTGGGACACGACCAGCGAAAAGATGGATGCATACTGCAAATCGATCAGAAAGCTGGAAGGTAGGTTCTATGGCATCGAGTACATACACGTGGTCTGGGACAAGAATCAAGCAGCGGATGTGCTGTCAAAGTTAGGATCATCCCGAGCCAAAGTCTCGCATGGCGTATTCGTCCAAGACCTGCTCACGCCTTCCATCGAAGAGGAAGATTCCACGGTCGACAAGTCTCTAGACTAGCAATTGGCGGCTACGGTTCTGGCGTCGAGCACCACCGAGCCACCTCTAACCACTCATGAGCCTGACTGGAGAATACCTTTCATCAAGTACCTAATAGATGGCAGCGGTTACACTGATCAGACAGAAAACGAGCGCCTGATGCGTCGCAGTAAGCAGTACCTGCTCGTTGATGGCAAGTTATGGTGCAAGAACATAAAGGAGGAAATATTGATGAAGTGTATAACCTAGGAGGATGGCGAACATCTCCTAGACCAAATCCACTCTGGCTCCTGCGGCAACCATGCGGCCTCAAGAATGCTGGTCAGTAAGGCTTTCCGAGCAGGGTTCTATTAGCTGTCAGTAGTAGCCGACGTAAAGAAGCTAGTCCACCACTATGAGGGTTGTCAGTTCTTCGCCAAGAGAATCCACATACCAGCACATGAGATCCAGACAATACCAGCCTCTTGGCCCTTTGCATGCTGGGGACTAGATATGATCGGGCCTTTCAAACCGGCTCTTGGGAAATTTACAGGCGTCTTTGTGCTGATCGACAAATTTTCTAAGTGGATAGAATACATGCCTCTGGTACAGGCATACTCAGAAAAGGCTATCATGTTCCTCGACTAGGTCATCCACCATTTCGGCATACCCAACAGCATCATCACTGATCTGGGTACTCAGTTCACTAGGAACGCTTTTTGGGACTTCTGCGATGAAAGGAGCATAGTAGTAAAATACGTCTCGGTGGCACACCCTAGAGCTAATAGACAAGTCGAGCGGGCAAATGGCATGATCTTGGATGCATTGAAGAAGAGGATGTACAGGGAAAATGACAAAGCTCCCGGAAGATGGCTCAAAGAGTTGCCAGCCGTGGTCTGGGGCCTCAGAACTCAGCCCAGTCGTAACACTGGTGTCTCACCATACTTTATGGTTTACGGCGCTGAGGCAATCCTCCTAGCAGATATAGCTTTCAAATCATCACAGGTAGAGAACTTCAACAAAGGCAAGGTCAATGAAGTACGGGAGCTAGAAGTGAATAGTGCAGAAGAGAAGCGGCTCAATTCTTGTGTACGTATAGCCAAATACCGTGCTGTTCTGCGCAGGTACTACAACAAGAACGTTAAAGAGTGGTTCTTTGTGGTCGAGGACGTGGTCCTAAAGTGGAAGACGAATCAGGCTAGTGTCCATAAACTCGCAACCCCATGGGAGAGGCCCTTCATGATCAAGGAAGTCACACGACCAACGTCTTATAGGTTAGCTCACCTGGACGGTACGGACGTACCAAATTCATGGCATATCGACAAGCTTAGATGTTTCTATGCTTAACTACTGAGATATGTACTCCTCTTGTACTTTTGATTTACTTCAATAAAGCTATTATGATTCCTCCAACCACTCTAATGTGTCACTTCAAATTTTATGGTTATTCTAACTTAGCCAGTAAAAGCCGACCACCATTCCTTCTATGGTTTTTGGAGCAGGCCCTTTCTTTGGTTCCTCTCAACGCGTGCATGGGATACGCTCTCTATGCTACGGGTGATTGGCAGGTCCCCCCTAGTTTGACTTGTCTGTGTCTACGTGTGCACAGGTCACACACCTCACACTCCAACCACATGGCAAACTAGGTCCGCACAAACTTTTTGGGATGACGTGTCGATTAAATGGTACAACTAAACAGAACGTTAACATGTTCTCACTTAGTTACACCAAAATGAGTTTCAAGCTTAAATACATTTTATACAATGCAAACAAGCTTATGATGATATATAGTTACGTTATTACAAGCTTGCCTGAAGAGGTCCAAGTTTACAATAACACAACTATGTCCTTCTTCTATAGCTCTAGCCTATTCTATTGGCTGGTCAGGACACGCGGCACCCGCTGCTCGCTGCTTCTGATATCCTACTTGAGTCTCAGGGACTCTTGTACTGGTTGAGCTGAAGGGGATGGCCCTACCATTGCCTGGCTGGTCGAGACCGCAGGTTTCATCGGTTGGCTCGCAACTAATGGCGTTTCCAGCTAACTTGTCAATGGCGTACCCTATACAGGTGTTGTCCCGCCTCCACATAGGTTAATGTCGCCAATTATCTTTGACAATAGGTCCAGCTAGGTCATCCGTAGCTCCTCAGCCTTGTCTGGGTCTACCTCCTTCGGGTACCTAGCCTCTAGGCGCTTGAGATCGATTAGGGGGTAGTGGGCACGCACCATGCTTAGCACATGTGCACCTATGTACTCACCCGCCTCCTTCACGAACTCTTGGAACCATCCCCATGCCTTTTGGCATATCTCAACCAGTCTGAGCTACGGCATCCTTGGCACTTCCTCTATAAGCGCTGGGTCGATAAGGTCGAGGACAGGCAAAATGCTAGTTTCCACCTCCTGGCACCGGTTCTTCCATGTGTCCCGATCCTCGGTGATCTCTAGGCATCGCGCCTTCTAGCTGTCATGATCTTTCATCATGGCTTCCAGATGCTTCTTGGCATTGACTTTTAAAACTGTAACACGCATAAGACATTAAAATGTTATGCCACAATAGGATAAGGTGGGCAACAGAGTAAGCAAGGTGGTCTGGAACACTTACTTTTTAGTTCCTCCTTCATCTTGGTTGTGCGGTCCTGGAGTTGCGACTGGTCGTGCGCTAGTCTCTTGTTGTCTTCCTTCAGGCGACCACACTCTACGGCCACATGGCTATTCTCCTCTTGGAGATGGACTACTTTAGCTTCTAAGCCTGCACTATAGCCGTTACTACCAACTATGCAACAACACATGTCATGCATTTGTTGTGATAAAATGACAACTTACTTGTTTTTTCCTGCTCTTTGTTACTGAGCTGGACGACTAGGTTCTAGTTCTATGCCTCTTGCTCTACCCTCTCCTAGTCGGTGGCTTCAAGTTGGTGGCGCAAGTGTTCCACCTCGGCCGCTAGTTCTCTATTGCTTGCTGTGATTCCCTCGATCTGGTCAAAGCACTTTTTCCGGTACCTTGCGGTCTTCATCAAGTCCTGCATGCAAAAAAAGCTAAGTCAGACAATTTGACTAGATAGCAGGATCAAGTGGTCAAGCCAAACATACCTGGACTTCTGTTACCAGATGTTTTGCCGCTCATTCAACTTTCATGGTCTCTTCGACCTCTGGGATTTCCTCATGCATAACCCACTGGTCGTTCTGCCAGCGCGACACATATACATGTTGTCGCTTGTCTTGGGGATGGCCCAGGACCTCTTCTACTTCGTCCTCTTCGGCCTCTTGTTTAGGTAGCGGCGCTTATCTGGAGTTGGTAGTCTCTGCGACCACTATGGCTTTCCCAAGAACCATGGCATCAGCAAGCGTGCTCTATGCCACCTTCGGCTACTGCTCCTCGGCTTGGTCTGGTCCACTTGGCGCCGAAGTATCCCCCTCAGCAGGGTTAGTGCTTGGAGCACTTGTACTTGGCTCGGCTCTCTTCTCGACAAGCTGCTCGGGGACTATCGTCTGGCCACTCATCTGATGAGGTTTCGGTGGATTTTCTTCTATAGGTTCCTCCATAGCCGGCTGCTAGGCAGTTCTCTTTGCCATTGCTGGCAAAGCCATGCTGCACCTAGCTAGCTGGTTAGGATTTTCGGTGGACGCCAACCTAATATATCAGAGATAAGTTCAAAAGACAACAATATCCAATACAAATTATAAGCTTACATCAAGGTTGCAAATACTTATAGCTTGGAAGCATGGAATGAGGTGGCGAAGGAGCGTCTCTTCGACCGTGCTTGCTCCACGTGCTCGGCGGGTGCCACCAGGTCTTTTTCCACGACCAGTACCGGTGTCGGGGCTTGGTGCTCGACCCCTTTGCCACTTGTCTTCTACGTTGCAGTGGTCGATGATGCGACCTCTGCTGGCACGGAGGAGCCACCTTGCTCCGTCGACTCCAGTTGTCTCCTCCTCTTTCAAGGGATGAGTCAAAAGATGTTTGCAACCTCTGTTTCATCATCTGACAGTGGGAAGATGGCCTGACAATGTTTGCTGGCCGTCGGCCGCTTGCCAGCAGCCCTAGCTGTTGCCTCCTCCCCAACCCTGAGTATGGCCCAGTCGATGTCTTCGGCCCTGGCACTAGTCTGAGCGGTTGGGCCGGCAACTTGCGGCCAATCCACACCAGGGGGTGGAGAAATGAACACTGCTGCCCTATCACGACCATTACTCTGGGAAACATAAAGGCGACAACATAGTTAATTTTTGTTACAACATAACTCTATAGGTTCAAGGCAGCATAATTTACCTTTGGGGGAGGTTAGGCCAGCTTGAAGGTGTGCTCGATGTCGCTTAACCTGACATAATTCGGATCAGCTAAGTTGAATAGCTCTCTAATCCTGGCTTTGATTTCTATCTTGGCAAGCGCCTCTTTCTTGGTCCTCGTTGGATCTATGCTACCCTGGTATTCGTAGCTCGGATGTACCCTCCTCTGGCAGGGCTGGATCCTTCGGCTGATGAAGTTCTCGACCATGCTTGGACCATCCAGTTTCCCCCACGGGATCATCCCAAGCAGTTCTGTGATCTGTTCCAAGTGCTTGGGCTTCTCCGACCAGCTATTCTTCTTCTCCAGAATGAACCCCACGTCACACAGGGTGATCATGTTTGGCTCTTCGCGGATGTAGAACCACTTCTTGTACCAGTCGTCTAGTGACGTGTTCTAAGGGCAGTGCAAGTACTGGGCCTTCATCTCATCACGTAGATTGAGGTATACGCCTCCGGCTATCTTCGAGCCGCCACTTCCTATCTTCCGCAGACAGAACAGATGGCGGAAGAGGTCGAAATGGGGCTAGAAGCCACCATATGCTTCGTAAAGATGGATGAAGGTGGAGACAAGAAGAATCGAGTTGGGATGCAGATTGCAAATCCCAATCTCGTAATACAAATAGAGCCCCTGAAGGAAAGGGTGCACTGGAACCCCAAAACCCCACTTGAAGAAATCCTCAAAAACCACAATCTCACCTGGTTGTGGATCGGGGTAGCTTTCTCCTTCTGGCGCGCGCCATCCTACGAGCGCCTTGTTATGGAGCACTCCCATGGTGATGAGGTCTTCGATGGTCTGCTCATTGCTCCTTGACTTCCACCACTCCTTTGCCATGACTCCGGTTTTCTTCTAGGCGTCCCTCTTCACCATTAATCTATCCTTGCTAACGGGGTGGATATGGTGGAGGGGTGATTGGTGATGATTTTGGAGGAATAGGGTTTGGCAAGAGGAAGAAGAAGACTACGGTGGCGAATGATAATGGGGATCGATAAAAAATAACTTACCAGTTCTATATTATAAATAACCAAGAGTTCCATCATTTTGTCCACCCAAGATTCTTGGGAGACATGTGCACGCACCACAGACGGTTGTTTTCACAACCTCGAGATCTACGCCAATAAACGCGCCCCTTCGTTACCAGTGTACGTGCCTCTTCGTTGCTAGTGTGAGAGGGCCCACACTGACGCACCTCTTTACAGGTGCCAAGCGACTGTTTGCTAGAAAGGGCAAGAGGACAGTATGACATGCTATACCTGTCTACTTTTTTGACCAGACGTGTACAATTGGACTTGATAGAATAAGAAGATAAATAAATACACCAAATAATAGTACAAGCGGCGTTCATTTTTTCGCTGCATGTCTTGTGCTCAAGGATGGTCCAGACCACTGCCGTGCTCGGGGACTACCCAGACCACTACCGTGCTCGGGGACTACTACGACTGCTGCCGTGCTCGGAGACTGCCTAGACCACTGCCATGCTCGGGGACTGCTACGACCACTGCCATGCTCGGGACTGCTATGACCACTACCGTGCTTGGGGACTGCTCTGACCACTAATGTGCTTGGGAACTATCCCGACCACTGCTCGGAGATCATTCTCCTTGGCTACATGTGATTTGTACTCACGTACAATTGAGAGATATTTATTTAGACCTTGCTACAAGGCTCATACTTCGCCTTCCAGCAAGCCCAGGGACTACATCGGTACGATGCACTTACCGGTGCATCTCGTATCGCCTGTACGATGATTGGATTCTTAACTCCAGTGGAAATTCTTTTTAGACCCTGGCACCATGTGCCTATGTCACCTACTACCAGGCTTGGGGACTAAGTGGGCATACTTCACCTTGCGGTGAATGTGTTTATTTAATCGACCCTAATGCTTTGACTGATTAAACGGATTACTATCGTGCTCGGGAACTGTCCCGACCACTGCTCAGAGATCATTCTCCTCGGCTACATGTGATTTGTACTCACATACAGTTGAGAGACATTTATTTAGACCTTGCTACAAGGCTCATACTTCGCCTTCCAGCAAGCCCGGGGACTACATCGGTACGATGCACCTGCCGGTGCATCTCGTATCGCTTGTATGACGATTGGGTTCTCAACTTAACTGAGAATTCTTTTTAGACCCTGGCACCATGTGCCTACGTCACCTACTACCAGGCTCGGGGACTAAGTGGGCACACTTCACCTTGCAGTGAATGTGTTTGTTTTTCGACCCCTACGCCTCTGATGATCAAAGATGCTACGCTTCAAGATTCACTTACATTTCTTTTCAGAAATACAAGTGGGCACACTTCACAGGATGGAAATCTTTTTCTTTTTTCTTAAGAGCACCATACATTCTTTGGACAACCTACTTCTCCGGCGATAACGGTGGTCAGAAATGTCAAGGACTCAAGCTTTACTATTTGGAGAAGGTTAAAATGACGTGTCGCAGCATAATACATGGTGCTCGGGGACTAGCTGTGGGGGTATTAACCCCTATACCCTTATAGCTAAGATTGGGCCAGCCCAGATCAGTGGGCCCAGTCCACCAAAAGATGACGCGTGGCCTGGCCATCCTGTTCGGAGTCCCACGCAAGGAGTCAAGACAGATTTGGCGATCAAGCAAGATCTTGGTCGGTTAGAATAAGAATCCTTATCCGGTCACCTATGGCAATTGTAACTGACTAGGATTAGTTTCTAGATCTGTAACTCTGCCCTCGGACTATATAAGGCAGGCAGGGACCCCTCTAAAAAACATCTCTTATTGACATATAGCAATACAATTAGACACAGGACATAGGTATTACGCCTTTTTGGCTGCCGAACCTGGATAAAACCTCATGTCTGTCTTGCGTCACTATCTTATTTGTGGCTTGCGCATCTGTCTGCCAATAATCTACTACCTTGGGCATACTCCGAGGTAGACTGCCGACCATATTTCATCGACACCCACCATCACCTTCTCTCAGAAGCTTGATATTAAGAATAACATCAGCCTCTCCCAAATCTTTCATTTCAAAATTATTAGATAAAAATTCCTTCACCTCCTCAATCACTTTGAGGCTAGATCCAAAGATCAGTATGTCATCAACATATAAGCACAAAATAACTCCTTCACCCCACCATACTGATAGTACACACATTTGTTAGCTTCATTCACAACAAAGCCAACAGATGTTAGGGTTCTGTCGAACTTCTCATGCCACTGCTTAGGAGCTTGTTTTAGGCCATATAATGACTTTAATGATTTACACACCTTGCCTTCTTGACTACAAACCCATCCGACTAATCCATATAGATCTCCTCCTCTAACTCTTCGTTTATGAAAGCTGTCTTAATGTCCATTTGATGAACGATAAGACCATAGGAGGCTGCCAGGGAAAGCAGAGCTCGAATTATAGTCAATTGGGCAATCGGTGAATAAGTATCAAAGAAATTCTCACCTTCCTTTTGAGTATAACCCTTGGCCACAAGTCTTGCCTTGTACCTCTCGATAGTACCATCAGGCCTAAGCTTTTTCCTGAACACCCATTTGCACCATATAGGCTTGCACCCATAGGGACAATCAACTATTTCCCAAGTTCCATTAGACATAATAGAATCCATCTCACTTCGTACTGCTTCCTTCCATAAGTCAGCATCAGGAGAGGAATATGCCTCTTTAATGGTCGTTGGTGTGTCATCCACAAGGTACACAATATAGTCATCAGCAAAAGACTTTGTAGTCCTCTGTCTCTTAATTTTTTTAGTGACTAATAGTGTCATCCTCCTCGGGATTTTGCATATAGGGTTCCTCAATTTGTTCTATCAGAGTAAAATTTTCATGCTCATGGGGAATTATAAATTCATGACTAGTTGTCCTAGGTGCATTTTTCATGGGAAATTCATTCTCAAAAAATATAGCGTCTCTAGATTTCATGATTGTATCAACAACCATCTTAGGAACAATAGAATTTATGATTAAAAATCTATAACCCACACTGTGAATAGCATAACCAAGAAAAACACAATCAACAGTCTTTGGTCCAAGGTTTTGCTTTTTGTTTAATGGCACATTCACCTTTGCCAAACAACATCAAGTTCGTAGGTAAGAGAGATTTAATCTCTTCTTCTGTCATTCCTCGAATGGTGTAATTTCTTTATTCTTTGTGGGCACCCTATTTAGGACATGACACACTATCAATATAGCCTCACCCCACCATTCCTTAGATAGTCCCGCAGTCTCTAACATGGCATTAACCAAATCAGTTAGAGTGCGGTTCTTTCTCTCTGCAATCACATTGGACTGTGGTGAGTATGATGGCGTCCTCTCATGAATAATTCTATGCACCGCGCAAAACTCAAAAAATTCATTTAAAAAATATTCTCCCCCGCGATCGGACCGCAAATGCTTGATTTTCTTCTCAAGTTGATTTTCTACCTTAGCTTTATAGTCTTTAAAATAATGCAACGCTTCATCTTTAGTTTTCAATAAATACACGTAGCAAAATCTAGTACAATCACCTATAAATGTCATGAAGTATCGTTTATCGCCTTTAGTCAATTCGCCATTCATTTTGCATAAATCAGAATGAACGAGTTCTAATGGTGCCAAGTTCCTCACCTTAGCAGCCTTGTGAGGCTTACGTGGTTGCTTCGATTGCACACACACCTAGCACTTAGAATCTTTGACTAAGTAAAATTTTGGGATTAAATTGAGATTTGCAAGCCGCGTGAGACAACCAAAATTAGTGTGACAAAGTCGTGAATGCCAAATATTCGACTCATCCGAAACATTAACATTGTTCACTACTTTATTACACACATCATCAAGCAAAGATAAGTGGAACGAGCCTTCACAATCATAATATTTTCCAACAAATGTTCTATGTCTCGACACAACACACTTATTGGACTCAAGCACAATTTTAAAGCCGTCGTGACACATTTGAGAACCGCTAACAAGATTCTTCTTGATGGAGGAGACATGCTACATGTTTTTTAATAGCACTATCTTTTCTAAAGTAAACTTCAAAACAACCATACCAGCACCAAGAACACGCACATGTGAATCATTTCCCATCAGCAAGGCTCTAGTCCTACCGGTCTGATAGGAAGTAAACAAAGAAACATCAGCACACACATGAATATTAGCACTGCTATCCATCCACCACTCACGTGAAAGACAAACTGAAAGAACAAAAGGTAAAGAATTACCATACCTAGATATTCCTCCTTCAGTTTCGCTAATCACCATGTTTGCTGATTTCTTTTCTTGCTTATATTTGTGGTCTGGGCATGCACTTGCCCAATGCTCATCACTCCCATAAACAAAGCAACCTCCACATTTCTTGTTGTTTTTCTTCTTAAACTAAGCAGTTTGCTTAGGCTTTGTATTGTTGTTCTCTTGCATGTTCTTCTTCTTTTTATTATGGGATGCAAATGAGTTTTCTTTTGCACCATATTGGTAGCAGAAGACTCAACTCCTTTTCCATGATTGTCTTTTGCTCTCGCCCTCTCCTCAACATCAAGAGATCCAATAAGCTCAGCCATGCTAAACTCTTGTCTCTTGTGTTTTAGAGAATTAGCAAAATCCCTCCAAGAAGGTGGCAGCTTAGCGATTATACCACCGGGCACTAACTTGTCGGGTAACAGACATGGAAAATGTTCTAGTTCCTTTGCTAGTGCCTGTATCTCAAGAACCTATTCCACTACAGAACAGTTTTCAACCATTTTGTAGTCATATAGCTGCTCTATAAGGTACAGCTCGCTACCAGCATCAGAAACTCTAAACTTTGCCACAAGCGCATCCCATAACTCTTTGCCTGATGTGCAAGATATGTAGTTTTTCTCATACTTACTATGAAGTACACTAATCATGGCGCCTCAAAACAGGTTATCGGCAGCCAAGAACTTTTGCTCCTCCTCAGGAGTAAATTGTTCAGGCTTCCCCTGTGCAGCGTGATAGCAGTTCATAGCAGTCAACCACAAGACCATCTTGGCACGCCATATCATGAAATTCTTGCCATCAAAATTATTTGGCTTCAAAGCAGCAACAAAACCACTGACAGAAAATTGCCTAACATTAGGTTTTTGAATTGTTAGATAATTAGGCATTTTCATGGTCAATTTAATCTAGAAATAAAATATTAGCAGGTTCATGACGACATATATGTGCATGTGTATATCTCTAACAAACGCTACAACATACAAATATGATATACTGATCGATACAGTAAGTACGCAAAGTACTATAATTATAGAGATAAGAGTGTACCCAGTGGAGGGTCCCGTGCCAAGGGCATTGGAGGCTCCATTCACACTAGACATAGTGCGTTGCTCAAAGTCATGGACCATAGTTGATGCAGGAAGGTGTTCATAGTGCAGTCCTATGAACGGTCACCAGAAAGAAGATAGCTTCGCAAGCAATCACCAGGAAGAAGATGGGTTCCGCGAGTGTTCACCAGGAAGAAGAAAAACCTAATCGCCCGCACACCCCATGCAAGGTTCATAGGTGGATGAGGGTTCTGGAGGCACCTGCTCTCCTGCTACTTTGTGCGCACAAAGGTATGAGATGGGGAAAGCCAAAGGGCGGCTGAGATGTGGTCTCTCAAAAGCGAAGGGGGAGTTCTGGACTGACGAAGGACTTCAGATTTATGGCTACGGTGGGGAGGGAGAAAGGTAGCGGAGGAACCCAGAAGATGGAGACACAAAGAGATGGTAACTAGCGCAATCAGTTTGCCTCCACCATAAAGGAGAGAAACTCCTGTAATTATGTGGATTAAGTGGCAAAACTTGGCTATGCCCGCTCGCCTGCTTGCCTCACCATGCCATGCCACACCCACGGCCATGGTCTCGGCCTTAGCCTGGCCCATGCCCACGCCCACACTCACGGCCCAGCTCGGCTCGACCGGCGGTGCACGCGCATGTGGCACTCTTGTGTCCTTTTCTCAGCTTCTTAATTAAGATGGATAATTTCCAACCAAATAAGCTGAGTAAACATTTAGTCAAAATCCCATACGGTATTAAACCATACAATGCTTAATGTTACCGATCATAGAGTTTATTTGATTTATTAAATATTATACGGGCCAAGCCCATAATATATCCAACAAATAGCACTCACTGTCGGTTCAAAAACGCCCCATCACTGCTAGATTTTGAACCGACATAATCATACCGGCAATGATGAGGGTTAGCTATCACTGTCGGTTCCTACAAACCAGCAGTGTTCTTCAACTTTACTGCCAGTTCTTTACACAACCTGGTAGAGTGTAGTTCCACCAACACTGTCGTTCATGAGACCACCCGATAGTGTAACCTCCAACATCAGTGTCGGATTATGTTTTTAGCCAGCAGTGTTGTCGTAACCAGCACTGCTGGTTTGTGATAAGACCCGACAGTGATGGCTAAGCCAACGCTGCCGGTTTGTGGCTCAAGCCGGCAGTGCCATCTTGGCCATCACTATCGGTTTGTTGCTAACCGGCAGTGATGGCCCATTCGTATTTTATTGTTTTATAATTTATTTAAATTTATATTTTTTATGGAATCGGGCTTCGCTTTATATACGTTATGTAGATGACAGGTCCATCAATATTAAACATTATAAATGTTAGAGTTACAGTTCAAATGTTCTTATCAAGATCTTGATCCTTCAAAATAAAAAAGAAATTATTCAATAAGATGAAGCATGCTTCTCGGACTTCTTATAATAATCTAGCGAGCCGCTCTAGGCCATACTGGTCCTTGAACTTCATGGATTGTGCAATGGAAAATACTCCATCTTTTCCATTACCTCGGCTAAGATGAATTTTTCTAGCCCCAATTACAGTGCGATGATCTCCATGTCTAACAACCTTTCGTGGTTATATTTCTTGCGCTGTTATTCAAAAAAGATGATATCCAAAGAGGAATCAGAAAATCATTTTGTTGAATTATTAATAGACATAAATGAAACAGAGATTATACAGTCCAACTTATCTGCTTTTTCTGATTTTCCGCCGATGTAGCGAAGCATTGCCCACATTACAAAAAACCCGCATTCATTGTTTTCCGCCGGCTATTTTAGGTACTTCCCCTCCATTTTGACAACTTTGAATGGGACCTGCGTCCCACTGATATGTTTTCTTCGGACACTATGCAATATTAAAAGAGAAACATTAGAAAGCGGTATGTGTGATTAGAAAATAATATGTTATTAGGATCGCTTACTAATTCAGCACTGCCACCAGTGCATCCAGATGATGAAATAATTTTTTCTTTGAGTCCCACACCTCGATCAGATTTTTAGCAAGATTGACACAAATAAAGATAAAATGGTTGCTGCAATCATAGAATCCTAATTATCGAATAATCTTAACAAAAAAAGAAGCATAATATTAAAAGCCAAGAACACATACTCGCACTTGTGGGCTCGAAGTATGTGGGTTTTGTTCTTCATCTTGAATTCATCGAAAACAGCAGTCAGTCTCTCTTTCAGGTCCTCCACGTCACCCACCAATATGATTAAGTATGATTTCTAACAATGCATCATAGCAGGCTACTAAATGCAAGCATAAATGCAGATACCAACATCTGGAGTTACCAAATACCAAAATTATATAGGAACCATGGAGTGGACCATGCTATCATAGTTCCAGCAAATATCACACAAAAAGTGGAGTTACCAAATACCAAGCACATACCACTCAACATGGCCAATTTAAACAGTTGCTTCCTAAAGGCTAGATCATGCTATCAAGTTAAGTTGACAAGCAAAACCTGGCACTCTTAAACATTGCAATACCACAATAAAAATGACATTTATGTGTAGAGTAATTGTGCCATCTTATTGAACCCTCATATCCGAATGATAAATTATACAACATGATTATAAGTATATGACAGTGAATGTATAGAGTTTAACCACATTAGGTACTTTTGCTAGTACTCCTGCAATGGATTGGCCTAACATTTTCCCTGCTAAGTAACTACAGTTCTTCTTATAAGTTGGCTCTAAAAAAAATTAATACTAGCAAAGCAGGCGTAAAGCTATTGATCAAGCTTCCAGATAATTTTATACAGGATTGATATTTGTCAATAGAATATCATCGGTAGTCCTCCGAGGGGTATCTCATGAAGGTAGATTGATCGGTAGAGATGTGTGTAATCAAGAACAAGAAGGCAACAGAAACACACGAGTTAGACGGGTTTGGGCCATCAGCACGACATAATACCCTACTCCTGTGGTGTGTTGGATTGTATTGGCTATCGTATGATATTACGTGTGTTTGGAGGGGGTCCCTGCCCGCCTTATATAGTCTAGGGGACAGGGTTACAAGTTGATTAGATCTAGGAGATAACCAGAAAGTAATAACAGATTACAAGAATTATGGGATCATACATATCCTAACATATTTCATAGTATCTTTAGGATATCTTCCTGGTGCCTTACAGGATGCGCTGAGCAGCATCGTGCCCCGCAAGGCTTCGTCTTGTGCGCTAGGCCAACCCTGGGGGCACAGCCCATGTGGTCTACCATGGGTATCCAGGGTCATACCCCCCATAGCTAGTCCTCGAGCACCTTGTATCCATTGTGCAATGCCGTCTTGAGCTTCTCCAAGCAGGTGTGAACAAAGCCAAGCAGTCAAACTCATGGTCCGACCACTGTGATGAGTTGACGAGTAGTTGTGAATCATCGCCGAGCAGTGTGAACCATCGCCGAGCAGCTATGAACCATTGTCGAGCAATGTATCCCAAGTTAGGCTTGCCATAAGGATGTAAGGAGCTTAAGTCCAAAATAAAAATTTCCTCGCAGTGGACCAAGTGTGCCCACTTAGAGTCCGTCCACGAGAAAGGGAGATAGTCTTCTCCAACTTTATGAGGCATAGAGTCTTCCAAATTAAATCAAACACACTCACCGCGAGGTGAAGTGTGCCCACTTAGTCCCCGAGACTGATAGTAGGTGACATAGTCACGTGGTGCCAGGGTCCAAAGTAGAAGAAAAATAGAAGACCAGACGAGTAGGCAGCCAGTTCCTGTGTGTAGCCCCGAGATGAGAAAAACACATTCACCGCAAGGTGAAGTATGCCCACTTAGTCCCCGAGCCTAATAGTAGGTGACGTTGTCACATGGTGCTAGGATCAAAAACAACAGTCAACAGAAAATAGTCCCCAGTACGGTAAGGAACCAAGTCGTATTGATGACGTAGTCCTCGAGCCACAAGTGGAAATCTTGGAGAAAAAACCAGAGTAACGGCTACATAGTAGGAGTTATTGAGTCTTAATGGATTGTGGAGAAGTCAGCGAATATTCAGTGAGCAGTAACAAATTGCGGTGAAAAAATGGGTGATACGGGCTGCAATTGCGCAAAATCATGGAGCGGTTACCCAAAAAACCTCGAATGCGAAAGGTGGGGGAGTTCTTTATAACTGCGCCGCTGCATCCCGTGCTCCCACCTTTGCCACTTTGGTACTTCATCTTCCTCCTCAGCCCTCGCACTTACAGATTCACACGCGCTTCCACTGCCAATCCCAAACCAGATCTGAGAGATGGCGCCAAAGAGGGGAGTTGGAAACCCGAGGAAGGCGGCTGCTGGAGCCAGCCATGATAATGAGTGGGTGTCGTCGCTCATGGGGGAGGCAGAGATCAACAGGATGGTGGTGGCGGGCGTTCTACCGAACCATGTCACCGTCGGATGGCAGCCAGCCAGTAGTGAGCCCTACCCAATGCCTCATACCGACAAAGCTGTAGTTTTTGAGGATTGCTTCTATCGTGGATTAGGATTTCCCATCTATCCTTTCTTGAGGGATCCACTGGAGTTCTGGAGAGTTAGTCTGTGCAACCTCCACCTAAACACCATCTTGCACATCTCTATCTTTATCCATTTCTGTGAGGCATATCTTGGAGTTCTTCCCCACTTCAACCTCTTCCGTCATCTGTTCTGGCTTAAGAAGAAGTGTGGCGGTAGTTCTAGGGGGGGTCAGCGGCATGTATCTACAACTCCACGATGGGATGGTAGGCGAGTACCTCACTGTACCGCTAAACATGTCACTGAAGGGGTGAAATGCCAGGTGGTTCTACATGAAGCAGAGTCATCCTGCCATCCATTACGACGTCGATCATGTCCCGGAGAAATCGAGTAGTGCTGATATGGAGCAGGTGAGGGAGCTCCTTGGCCTAATAAAGGGCATGAAGACCAACAGTGGACTGGTAGCGGTGAGCTTCATAGTGCGCCACATCTAGCCCTACAAGGAGAGGGCCCACATGGGCTTTGACTTCAAGGGGGACACCGACGACACCTGAGAAAGGATGGAGAGGCTATCGTGGGATGACATGCTAGAGCAGGCCATAGAGCTATTTGCTCTAAATGCCTCATTCAGCATATTGGGGTAACCAGGCCTTGCAACTATACAAACCCGCCTCCTCAGGTAAACATCTCAATTGTTTGTTCCTGATCCTTTTTATCCTATACCATTGCCGAGTAGTGAACTAATTCACTTGTGAAAAGATCCATTTGCAGGAATGAGTGGCGTACTTCTTGGGCATACTGAGGAGCGATTGGCCGAAGGCAGTGGACGCCTAGCCAAAAATTTAGCCTGAGGAAGGTGTCGTCAGTGCCTCATCAGAGTCTAGAGGCATAGACATTGGTTGGAAGGGGAGTCCTGCCCCGGTTTCGGAGAAAGTCTGGGGAAAGAGGGCAGCGACAGATGAGTTGGCCTAGAAGAAGAGGAAGATAGTGGGTGTTGTTCCCCACAAGCCGGGTGACATCTCTCTTGGCGGTGACCAGGCCACCCGAATGCAGAGTGTGGCGATGTCTGAATGGTCGGATGACAATGAGGCTCTAGTGGCTCCTCCACTGAGCACCGAAGTGCCTCCACGCAACACGTGTGTGGAGGTGCAATCGAAAGGAGGGGAGGTAGTCCCTGAGCAGCAAGCGAAGGGAGTCCCCGAGTAGTAGGTGGAAGAGAGGCAACGGCGGAGGTCACAAGACCTCCACCTCAGGGCGCACGGGTTGACTCTAGGGTCACGCCTGGGGGCTCGAGTAGGCATCAGTAGTTTAGAAAAGTGTACCAGGAGGCCAACATGTAAGTATCCTTGCCTTGGACTTATTTTGCTGTTGAATCCTTATCTTTGCGGTGATTGACGAGTTAATCTAATGTAGAGCAAGGCGTACAGATGGTTTGAATCCATCTATCTAGTCTAGCGAGCAGCCGGGGGCTAGTCCTGATGCGGAGGCAATGCTAGTAGACCCCATCTTGGAGTCCTCGGGCGCTCAGCGGCTTACAAAGGAGTCAATCACTACTACTGATGGACTTGGCGGTGGAGAACGGTTGGCGCCGATAGTGAATGAGCCGGTGGCGGTGCCTAGGGCAACGGCGGGAGCCACTGAATCTTCGAAGGTAGAAGCTAGAGTCACTAACGCCACACCAGAGTCTAGAGTGGAGAAGCTGGTGGTGCTAGAGGAGTAGACGGCTCTCCTTGAGGCATCGGAGGGCATGGTCGGACACGCTGTTTGGCCACCGAACACCCTAGTGGTGCCCCTAGCTGGGAAGGAGGACTAAGTGGAAGAGATTGAGCATGAGGAAGCTTGCCTCAAGCCATCCAAATCCTCTGCAAGCGGGGCAATGAAGTTGTGGTGGTGGAAGAGGAGGATAGCACCAGGGAAGTCAGAAGGCTAGAGTCCACCCTTTCCATGGCAATGAAGCAGATCAAGGTTAGTATTGCATCGCCAATGTCTGTCTATGTCATCGAAGATTGGGGTTCTTCATAATCTTGTTGCTTTTGCAGGGCATAGCATGAACTGCCGAACAACAGTGATAGCTGATCAAGAGGATGGAGCCCCTAGCCGAGGAGAACAAAAAATTGAAGGAGGCGGTGAAGCTTATGGAGAAAAATCTCTAGAGGGCCTAGCGCGAGCGTGCTCTTGTCGAATCCAACATGTGAGATCTAGAATACTAGAAGGGTGTCCCATCCAAGCAGCTAACAACTGTGTCCGAGCAGTTGGGGGGTAGCTCCGAGTAGTTGGAATGCAGCTCTGAGCAGCTAATGAGTCTTTTTGAGCAGCTAGAGCACAAATCCAAGCAGGTGAGAAATGCCTCCGAGCAGAGAAAAGGTATGGTAGATTGGCGAATTTGCTTTGCATTGCTGAACAGTCTTATTGTTGCTGACGACCATTATTCTTGTAGAGCAAGATGTAGAGCTTGGTCAGTTGCGCCAAGTCATTGGTCAACTCTAGGGGGAGGATAAGAAAGCATCTGGGCAGGTAGAGAAGCTAGCCAAGGAGCTAAAAGGTGAGTACTTCATGGATGGAGTTATTGCTGAAGTGACTTCTTCATTTGATGCATCATTTTAGTGCCTATAGAATACCATCAAAAGACCAAAGCCTAGTTTGACGTGCTAGAGTAGGAGGTGCAGACCCAAAGGTGAAAGCTCAATTCCATGGTGGTCAGAGTGAGGCTGGTGCTTGACTTCATTGACATGGAGGCTGCTCCTCAGCCCAACGATCAGCTACCTCATCTGGACACCATCATCGATAGGTGGAAGGTGGCGTGGGAGAACTTCAAAGGCTTCAACCACAATGCCACTATCTCCGCAATGACCCATGCTCTAGCAGTAGTGTGGTCTCATTACCCTACCATCGATCTATGAGTGATAGGGGCTGAATTTGCCAGAGGCACTGGTGCGATGAAGCAGCAGGAGCTGGAAGATGAGGTGGAGGACGTGGCGAAGAGGCTGGCTAGAGACATCAACCTATTCAGCAAGGTGGATGGAGAGGGCTAGACGTAATGACCTACTCGTAGGGTAATCATAACAGCTGGAGAGGATAGTTAAAATGCGCGAGGGCATAGATAAACATTTATGTATGTGTATAAATGTTGTAAAGTGACATGTTCATGTTTATGCAGTTTGCTTGTATTTTGGTGAAGAATTGTTGTAGTGTTAACCCTAATGCAATTATACGTGGTATAAGTAGCATCCGAGCAGTTAGTTCTTTACTGGGTTCTTGGCCTTAGCTAGCCCGTATTCCATAACATCGAGTGCAGAGCCCATGCATGTGTAGGAGGAACAGGCGTGACCAAGGAACCATAGCCGACCACCCATAACGTAGAGCATGGAGCCCGTAGCACGTGTAGGGAGAGATCGGAGACTTGGTCTTCTCCAAAGAGCATAGAGCACAACATGTGCTGCTCGGCGGTTGACAAAGTGTCTTAGAGATATAGAGAAACATGGTAGAGCATTTATAGAGATCATATATTGGAGTTTATTATGGAGTAGCTTAGAGCTGGCGACCGCAAATAGAGATTAAACCATAATGGAGAAATAATGGAGATAAATTATGGTGACAAAAACTTCATTCATTATGGAGTGGAGATTATATATCTGGAGCGTTTCAAGGATAGAAACATATTAGGTGCTCGATGTGCTATGAATTGGGAATATCGATTCTGTCCAAGTCACATAGCCGATAAGACCCTAGTTGGGTAACCTCTTTGACCACGTAAGGCCCTTCCCAAGGGGAGGAGAGTTTGTGCATCCCTTCAGTTTTCTATTTTCTGTGGAGAATGAGGTCGCTGATAGCAAATGAATGACCTTTGATGTTGCGGTTGTACCATCTCTGCAAGCCTTCTAGGTATTTGGCTGTGTGGATGCAAGTGATTAGGCATTCTTCTTCGACCCTGTCGACATCCTCTATCCAAACAGCTGCAGCTTGCACTTCATTATAATGTTCCACCCTAGGTGCTCGGAAGACAATGTCCGCTGGTAGTATGGCTTCTAAGCCATAGACCAAGAAATATGGAGACACACCAGTGCTGCGACTAGCTTGAGTGTGTAGTCCCTAGACCATAGCTGGTAGCTCTTTGAGCCATCTACCCGGATGCTTTTCCTCTTTCTAATATAGCCTCTTTTTGAGGGCATCAAGGATCATGCCGTTCGCCCGTTTGACTTGATTGTTGGCTCTAGGACAGGCAATAGAGATATATTTGATGGAGATGCATCGGTCTTCGTAGAAGTCCCAAAAATGATATCTTCAAAGAGCTCAACTGCCTTCTTTGTAGTAGCCGAAACAAGCGGTTTATATTCGATCCACTTCGATAACTTGTCAATGGCGACATACACATACCAAAAACCACTTGGTGCTGGCTTAAAAGGCCTGATCATGTCTAGTCCCTAGCATGCAAAAGGCCAGGAAGCTAGGATGGTCTATAGTTCTTGTGCCGGCACGTGTATCTGCTTGGCGAAAACTAGCATCCCTCACAACATCAGATGAAGTCTTCTGTGTCGGTGATGGCCATGGGCCAGTAAAAACTAGCTCAAAAGGCTTTGCCGACTAGGTTTCTCGAGGCTGTGTTGTTGCCACAGGAACTAGAGTGAATTTTGAGAAGTAGTTTCACTCCCTCTTCTTGAGTGATGTATTTCTATAGTATCCCTTCCTTGGCACTTTTCCTCATCAAGTTCCCATCTACCAGCATGTAATGCTTGCTTTGACGGATTAGGCATTCAGTTTAGTCTTGTCGGTAGGTATGTTGGTGCTGGTGAGGTACTTGATGAACTGCTCCCTCCAGTCGGTGGTCGATGAAGGTACTGTAAGTACTAACTACTCAGCAGGAGAAATTTCTTGAACTTCCTTCTCTTCCTTAATAGACGACGTAAAGAGGTCTTGAATGAAGACCCCTAGTGGAATCATAGTGCGAGAAGAGCCTATCTTAGATAGGGGGTCGGTGAGCTAATTTTGATCTCGTACCATGTGGTGGTACTCGATACCGTAGAACTTCCCTTCGAGTTTCCTGATTTCGGCGCAATATGCGTCCATCTTCTCACTAGAGCAGGACTAGTATTTGTTGAGCTAGTTGATGACTAGCATAGAGTCTCCATATACCATGAGGCATTTAATGCCAAGCTCGATGGCTATGCGGAGTTCGTGGAGACAAGCTTCATATTCGGCGGTGCTGTTGGAGGCTAGAAAATGTATTCGGAGGACATTGGAGCTTGTCTTTGGTCGATGTAATGAATAAAATGTCATCACCAGCACCATTGATGTTAAGGGCGCCATCAAAGTACATCACCCAGTGCTCAAGGCAAGTAGCGGGGATGGGCTCTTGGATCTGGGTCCACTCAGCGATGAAGTCAGCGAGCGCCTGTGACTTGATGGTAGGCCTACTTCTGAATTCAATGGATTAAGTGTAGAGCTCAATAGCCCACTTGATGATGCAGCCATTGGCCTCTTTGTTGCGGAGGATGCCCCCAGAGGGAACTCAGTGACCATGGCAATCTTGTAATACTCGAAGTAATGGTGGAGCTTGCATGAGGTGATTAGAATAGCGTATAACAGTTTTTGAGCTTGAGGATAACGAGTTTTGGGCTCATTAAGGACCTCGCTGATGAAGTAGACTGGATGTTGCACCTTATAGGCATGCCTGGCCTCCTCGCGTTCGATGATGATAGCTATGCTAATGACGCGAGAAGTGGCAGCGATGTAGATCAATAGGGTTTCGTCTGGTCAAGGCGCCATCATGATCGGAGGCTTTGTTAGAAACAACTTAAGTTGCTCGAAAGTTGTATCTGCCTCCTCTGACTAGGAAAAGCACTCAGAGGCCTTGAGGAGTTTGAAGAATGGTAGTCCCTTTTTATCGAGGCAGGCTATAAAGCGGTTAAGAGCAGCCATGCAGCCTGTAAGCTTCTGTATGTCCTTTACATAGGTTGGTTGTTTCATGTTGGTGATGGCAAAGACCTTATTGAGGTTGGGCTTGATGCCATGGGCGCTGACAATGTAGCCTAGGAGTACGCTGGATGGAACTCCAAAGATGCACTTTGAAGGGTTCAACTTCCATCTGTACCTTTTTAGGTTGGCAAAAGTTTCTTTGAGGTCGGCATGAGATTATCGGCGGTCTTGGACCTAATGACCACATCATCGATGTATGCTTCAACATTGTAGCCTATCTATTGATTGAGGCACATCTGGATGGCCCTTTGGTAGGTCGCCCTGGAGTTCTTGAGTTCGAAAGACATGGTGGTATAGCAATACACACCAAAAGGCATGATGAACGATGTCTTGATCTAGTTGTCTTCCTTGAGGGATATCTGGTGATGGCTAAAGTAATAATTGAGGAAGGAGAGCAGTTCATAGCCAGTGGTGGAGTCTACAACCTTGTCTATCCGAGGTAGACCGAAGGGGTCTTTAGGGCAGTGTTTGTTGAGATCAGTGTAATCAATGCACATTCTCCATTCTTTATTCTTTTTTTGAATGAGAATAGGGTTTGCTAACCACTTAGGATGATACACTTCTTTAATAAATCTGATAGCTAGGAGCCATTTTATTTCTACCCTAATAGCCTCCTTCTTGTCTAGCGCGAATCATCGGTGTTTCTGCTTGATCGGTTTAGCAGTCGGCGACATGTTCAAGGAGTGCTTGATCTTCTCCCATGGTACCCCGGCATGTCTGCAGGTTTCCAAGCAAACACGTCGGCATTGGCATGTAGGAAGAAGATGAGTGTGCTTTCCTATTTGGGGTCAAGATGAGCCCCAATCATCATGGTCTTAGAGGAGTCATCAAGGCCAAGGCCGACCTCCTTGGTTTCCTTGGACTTGGCGAAGGTGCATGGAGGCTCCAGCACTAGGATCTCTAGGTCATCGGCGGGCACCATCTTGGCGTCGGTGACCAAGCTAGCCATCTAGATGGGGAGGTCGGTGGCTTCGACGAGGGTGAGACTCGCTATCTCACAGGCATAAGCAATGGACAGGTTGGCCCATAGGGCCAGGACTCCTATAGGCAAAGGCATCTCCAGCACCAGATAGACGTAGTGTGGTACGGCCATGAACTTGGCTAGCGCCAACCGACCAAGTATGGCATGGTAGGTGGTGTTGAAGTCAATGACATAGAAGTTGATGTGCTCAATGTGGTAGTTGCTAGGCATGCCAAATTATACTAGGAGGGTGATCTCTCTAAGCGGTTTGGATGCCCTGCTAGGTACCACATCCTAGAAGGAGGAGTCAAAGGGTGCGAGGTCTCCTATCCCGAGGCCCAGCTCCTTTAGGGCTCTGACAAAGAGGAGGTTCAGGGCACTTCCGCCGTTGATGAGTACTTTCCTAAAAAGCACTTTCCTAATGGTTGCATTGAGAATGAGGGGGAAACACCCTATGTAAGGGATGTATGCCCATTGGTTAGCCCTACTGAAGGTGATGGGGACCTCAAACCAATGGTGATAGCTGGAGTTGGTGACGGTGTCTTTCGCGTCGATGGCGAGCACCCGGTGGGTGGTGAGCTTTTGATCTCTTCTGTTCTCAATAATGGCGAGGCCCCCAAAGATGGTGGTGACCACTCTGTCATGATCCTAGAAGGCATTGTTGTTGCCCCCAGGTGGACAGTGGCCTCTGGCTCCATCGTTGTTGTCGCCATTCGGCTTTTTAGCCTAGAACTCCTTAGCCAAGCCAAGGCAGTCCTTCATCTTATGCTTGTTGTTTTTGTGGAGAGGGCACAAGCCTTTGAGGATCTTCTTGTACTGCTCGTCATAGTTGCACTTGGCGCGAGGTTCATCAACAGTAGCGATGACGTGGTTTGGTTGGTGGCGGCGATATTGACCAGATTTGGACCCTTCTGGCTGATCACGACCACTGTCTTGATGGTGACAGCAATCATTGTAGCGGCGATCGCTGTGGTGCCAGTCATTGGGTCGCTTGTCGCTATAGTGAGTTGGGTGATGAGTGCCCACATCCTCGTTGAAGTGTACTTTGGCCTCTTCAGCATCGGCATACTGATCGGTGGTTGTTATCATCTCACCGATCCCCTTAGGTGGCTTGTGATTGAACTTGGAGCAGAGGTCACGGTGATGGTGTCCTTGGACGAAGGTGGTAATGACCTCAGCTTCCGTGATATTAGGAATAGAATTCCTCATCTCAGAAAAGCGTCTGATGTAGCTACAGAGGAGCTCGAATGGCTTCTAGTAGATGCAGTTCAGATCGTGCTTGGTGCCCGGTTGAGTACACGTAGCCATATAGTTGTCGATGAAGACCTTCTTCACCTCTTCCTAGGATCTGATGGAGTCTAGGGCAAGGCTTGTGAACCAGTTCATCGTAGTTGGCGTGAGCATGATGGGAAGATAGTTCAACATGACACTAGTATCTTCACTGGCGATGCGCACAGTAGTGGCATAAGCTTGTAGCCACTATGTGGGGTTCATCTGTCCTTCATAGGGCTTGACCCTAGTGATTTTGAAACCATGGGGCCACTGGAGTGTCCGAAGTGCCCTTGTGAATGCTTGGGGCCCTTCGGGATCGTCGCCGTCGTGATCTGCGACGTTGCCGATATAGAGTGGTTGGAGGGCTGAGTCCAGATTACCGAGCTCTTGCTCATATTCGTGCATCTCAGAGATTGTTGAGGTGTGCTCAAAGGTCTTGTTTGACTTCCTGGTCGTGTTGGCAAGGATCTCGTTGGCCTGGCAATGCGCCGCTTTAAGCATCACAGTGACCTTGGCGACTTCTGGTGTTTGTGGAAGCTGAGTGAGCTCATTGGCAGCCACGACTAAGTTGGCGCTTGGGGTTTTGTAGATGTCGTGGCCATCAACATGGAGAAATTTGTTGTTGAGGTTGTGTTGGAGTTAGCGTGGCCTTCCTTATGAGTTGAGCTGATCGTTGCGAGCAGACTCGGCTAGCACAAGGGTAGCTTCATTTGCTCGATGCTATGCATGGTTGGCGTTCCTATTGACATAGGAGGTGTGGTCCTCCTCGGTTTCCCCATCCCGTGGGGGCCTCTCAACGCTAACATTGAAAATTTTGCCTCCACGGAAGGGAGGGAAAGGAGGTTGTACGGTGGTGGTTTCGGCGATAGTCTCTGTAGAGCCCTAGGACTCGGAGTCTGGATTTTCCTCCAAGATGTTTGGAGGGATGCTTCGGGGCGTCGGCCGATGTGTAGCATGTTGATAGCCGGCGAGAGCTGGTCGGTGATCTAGTCGGTGAGAGGATGAATATCTCCCACCTGGTCGACAAATTTGCCCCTTAGGGCATTTTGATAGGTGGCGGCGATGTTGGTGAGCCTGAAAGGGTAGGGCCATAACCCCTAGAGTTTCCTGATCCACCATCGATAGATCTAAATCAGAGGGTGGTCGGCGCTAGACCAGAGTGGTCAGAGCCAATTCTGTGATGGAGAGGCAATCGGCGAGCTTCTAGCCATCCTGATCAATGGATGCGATCAGATCATCGTTGTTGATTTGCCTTTTTGGGTAGTAGGGGAGCGGGCAGTGAATTATCAGTGAAGGTGACCTCGGAGGCAGTTCCAAGATCGGATCTGCAGTCATAGGTGTTGTCGTGATTGGCGTAGTATTGATCTGCACTAGCTCAATGAGCTCTCTGACTTCATCAACATTGATGATCCAGGAGATTGATCCGACCGTGAAGATCTGGCCAGGCTATGGGAGGGACGAAGAGCCTACAAAATGTACCATCTTGTTCAACAAGGAAACAGCATGCACACCTCTACCTGGCGAACCAACTATCGATAGAATATCATCGGCAGTCCTCCGATGGGTATCCCACAAAGATAGATCGATCGATAGAGATGCATGTAATCGAGAACAAGAAGGCAACAGAAACATTTGAGTTAGATAGGTTTGGATTGTCAGCACGACTAATACCCTACTCTTGTGGTCTGTTGGATTGTATTGGCTATTATATGATATTGCGTGTGTTTCGAGGGGGTCCCTGCCCGCCTTATATAGTCCAGGGGGTAGGGTTATAAATTGGTTAGATCTAGGAGATAACCGAAAAGCAATAATAGATTACAGGAATTATGGGATCATACTATCCTAACAGGTCTCATAGTATCTTTAGGATATCTTCTCGGTGTCTTGCAGGATGCGTCGTGCCCCGCAAGGCTTCGTCTTGTGGACTAGGCTGCCCCTAGGGGCATAGCCCATGTGGTCTGCCATAGGTATCTGGGGTCATACCCCCCACAATATTCCCATACTTTACAGGACTTTCTAAGCATTTTTTGGCCCCTTATAAGGTCGAGATGGCAGACTAGAGGGGGGTGAATAGTCCTTTCTAAACTTAATCATGTCGGCTAACCAAAACAAATACAGAATTAAAACAATCAGTCTAGCCAAGACTACACCCCTCTATCTATGTTCTCTAGCACCTTATAAAGATCCTAATTAGGCAACAAAGGTGCCGAGCTAGCTAGAGCTCACCTATCCAATTCTAGGAGCAAGGTCACACAAACCTATACCACTAGTATTTTGCATGTCGGGGAGCTCCTATACAATTCTAGTAAGCAAAAGCACAAAGCTCCTAAGCTCACTAGCAATGCTCAATAACAAGGCAACCAATGCCAAATTAGAGAGCGCAAATACTTAGCTACACAAACTAAGCAATGTGACTAACAAGGTTACACAAACCAAATTAGACACGCAAGGGAGCTACTTCTATGCTACACAAGCAAGAAGGTAACTAGTGAGCTACACAAGCTAACTAATTACAAGAGCAACTACACAAGCACAATGTATGTGAAAGTAATTACAAGCTTATGTAAGGGGATTGTAAACCAACAGGAAGAGCAATGTTGACATGATGATTTTCTTCTGAGGTTCATGTGCTTGCCAACATGCTATGTCTCCATTGTGTCGATCGCTCACTTGGTGGTTCGGTGGCTAATTAGCATCACCCGCCAAGCCCGCACGTTGGGCACCGCAAGAACCTACTCCAAAAGTGAGGGTAGCTCAATGACACGCTCAACTAGAGTTGCTCTTCGTGGCTCCCACGGGGCAAGCACAATGCCCCTCACAAAGCGCTTCTCTGGAGTACCACACAAGTTTCTTGCGGGCTTCGACGAAGACCACCACCAAGCCGTCTAGGAGGTGACAACCTCCAAGAGTAACAAGCACCACCGGCTTACAACTCGATCACCTAGTGTCACTCGATGCTACCTCACGATGCAATCATACTAGAATCGCTCACTCACTCGATCAGATGAACACTATCAAGCTCAAGTGAGTTAGAGGGCTCCCAAGCACTACCACATAAGCCACCAAGGCTCTAGTGTGCTCAGCTCTAGCCATGGCTGAGACCATCTTCTATTTATAGCCCCCACAAAAATAGAGCCATTGTACCCCTTCACTGGGCATAGCTCGAGGTGATTGGATGCTTCGGTCAGATCGACCGGATACACCCTACCAGCTTCCAGTCAACAGATGCCCGCCATGTGTCGCCTCTGTTCAACCTCAGTCACTTGATCTCAATGGTCAGCTATCGCACGCCACCGGTGAAGTTTTGAACCCTTGCTCCCAAGTGCTAAACACAATGTGTATCACCTTTGTGCATGTGTGTTAGCATATTTTTACAAACATTTTCAAGGGTTAGCCACTCAACTTTCCAAGCCACTCGATCCTAGCGATGATACAGAATTAGATCACTCAAGTGGTGCTAGATGATCGATATGCAAACAAGTTTACCCCCCTTGATAGTACAGCCATCTATCCTAAACCCGATCATCAACTTCTCTACACACCTATGACTGGCGAAATGAAATGCCCTAGGTTATACCTTTGCCTTGTGCATTCCATTCCATCTCCTCCAATGTCGATGCAACACATGCACCAACATGATCAACAATGATATGATCTACTTCATATCATCATGTGATCATATTGGTTCATCAATCTTGACTTCACTTGCTTTTCACCGTTGCCTTCGTCCATCGCCGCCAAGTCTTGCTCAAGCTTCACCGCCACGTGGTTCATCGCTCCAAAGCCTTCGACTTGCCCTTCACGCTTGTAATCGATCCATCAAGCAAAGTCATGTCTTGATCTTCTCCACCTTGATCACATGACTCAATGGCATGTCTCATGTTCAATGAGCTCCTTCATCATCACATATATGAGCTTTGCAACTTCTTCGAGCCATTTTCACCTTCATGGCATATGTTGCTCACACACAAGTTCCTATGGACTAATCACCTGTGTATTTCACATAAACACAATTAGTCCGCCTAGGTTGTCACTCAATTACCAAAACCACACGAGGACCTTTCACCCTTGTTGTTCAAAACTCAAACTTTTCTAATGCATCCAAATTTACTTCAACTACAGATAGGTTACAGTCGCTACACCACTAGCTATAGCTGTAGTGCTCATTCAGTAGCTCATTACTAAAAAACTAAACAGAGCTAACAAAAAATAGCAATGAGAGTGACATTGCCAAAATTAGGACGATGTACATTGAGGTCAGCGGTATAGATAAATAGATCACACCGTTATGCTCAGTTCCATACAAGTAAACCATGATACTATCATTTTGCCTTAAAACCTCCTAATGCCCACCCCTAAAGTCCCATTGGCCCCAACATGCCAAATGCCACACGGATCATGAGTCAATACAAGAGACGACCTACCAAATCCCGGCTGCCGCTGCCACGCACTCACCGTGGGGCATTTCATCAAACACATAGCGAGCAGTGAGCCATGCACTCACGGTGGGGGTGGGGAAGCAGTTGTCCACGCGCTCCTAAAGGCCTCGGCGGTGGGAGTGTAGGCATGGAGGAGGAGGGGCACGGCCGGCGTCATGGACAAGGAATGAGGGCACGGACGGTGCGGTGCTCCAGTGTGGGGCGATGGACGGCGTCGTGGGCATTGGTGCGGGACTAATGGGGATGCATTAAGGGGACGCATGGGCGTCGGTGTTGAAGAAGAGGAGCGCAGGGCTAGGAACGACGGCGTGGGGGCAGTGGACGAGTGTGCGAGGGGCGATGGTGCCCGTCGGCGCGGGGTGGTGCTCCAGCGGTGCAGGGAGAGGGGTTGGCGTGGGGTTGAAATGACTTTAGAAAATTTCACCCCATGCCTTCCTTTTATCCCAATGGTTCATCATTGTCGGTAGCAAGGTCTAAACCGATAGTGATGAGGCAACATCACTGCCAGGCTATTCCTAGAACCGATAGTGATGGGGGTGTAGCGATTATGGGTTAAGTAGAATATCTTTTCCCTTTCTTTCAAAATCCTCCGACTGTCTCAACAGTTAAGACCGCGCAATATAGCCTCCGAGACCCGTGTTCGAGTTTCAGGCGACCTAATTTTTTTGGTTTAATTTTATAAATTATTAAGCGCTCTAAAAGGTCAAAAAGAAAAAAGAAAATTAGCCTTAACACACCACCTATACTAGCACAACGGTTAAGACTCAGAAATATGCTTCCCGAGACCCGAGCTCGAACCCGAGGGTTGGCACAATTTTTTTAATTTTTTATAAATCACTGTCAGTTTTCAAAATGAACCGACAGTGATAACCAGCATCACTATCGGTTTCATCTCATCGCTGTCGGTTTTTTTTGAAACTGACAGTTATGTTTTTATATATAAAAAATTCCATTTATATACTAAATAAATAGAAGCATGTGTATTCCTATGTCAAAATGGCTTAAATTTTTTGACAAGCATATACACCCAAATTAAGGCCCCACACAGGATCTTAGGTTTTCCTGATCAGTTTTATTTATTTATTATATTTTTCTGTGTGCTGAATGAGACAAAAGAGGGTGAATTTCATCTTGGACCCAATAGTTTTTTTCATCGATCTCCACAAAATTATTATCCCTAGGGCACAAGAGAGTCTGTGTAAACGTTTGGCACCATTCCAGATCTTTTTGTGGGTAGACTCCGTTCAAGCTATAATTAATCGGTGACGTCGCGTGAAAATTCAATTAAACATCAGAAAGTAGCAAGTCATCTCCGAAAAATCCCAAACTTGGTGTTTCCTTCACCCGTGGCATGTGCAAGCCTAAGAAAAAGTTTGAGATCAATACAACACCAAAATGCATATGAACCATAAAAACTTTAATAACCTATGTGTATAGTCATGGTTGGATGAAAGGGCTCATGTACCTCTGTGAAGCATGTATACTTCGCCTATGTTGAAATGGCTTGAAATTTTTTTGACAAGCATGTAGACCCAAATTAAGACCCCACACATGATCTTAGGTTTTTCTGATCAGTTATTTTATTTATTATATTTTTCTGTGTGCTGAATGAGATAAAAGAGGGTAAATTTCATCTTGGACCCAATAGATTTTTTCATCGACCTCCACAAAATTCTTATCCCTAAGGCACATGAGGGTCTGTGTAAAAGTTTGGCACCATTCCGGATCTTTTCGTGGGTAGACTCCGTTCAACCTATAATTAATCGGTGACATCGCGCGTAAATTCAATTAAACCTCAAAAAATAGCAAACCATCTCCAGAAAAATCTCAAACTTGGTGTTTCCTTCACCCGTGGCATGTGCAAGCCTAAGAAAAAGTTTGAGACCAATACGACACCGGAATGCATATGAACCATAGAAACCTTGATAACCTGTGTATAGTCATGGTTTGATGAAATGGCTCATGTAGCTCTGTGAAGCATGTATACTCGGCCTATGTCAAAATGACTTGAAATTTTTTTGGCAGGCATGTACACCTAAATTAAGACCCCACATAGGATCTTAGGTTTTTCTGATCAGTTATTTTATTTATTATATTTTTCTGTGTGCTGAATGAGATAAAAGAGGGTGAATTTCATCTTGGATCCAATAGATTTTTTCATCGACCTCCACAAAATTCTTATCCCTAGGGCACAAAAGAGTCTATGTAAAAGTTTGGCACCATTCCGGATCTTTTTGTGGGTAGACTCAGTTCAACCTATAATTAATCGGTATCGTCGCGCGACAATTCAATTAAACCTCAGAAAGTAGCAAACCATCTCCGGAAAATCCCGAACTTGGTGTTTCCTTCACCCGTGTCACGTGCAAGCCTAAGAATAATTTTGAGACTAATGCGATGCTAAAATGTATATTTATAGTTGCCCAAAAAATATTACATGAATTACATGCATGATAATAATTAAACACACAAGCTGTATAAATTAAAATTAGAACCCAACTACAACCTTGCAAACTTAGCTAGATAAACCTTAATTACCATCGGAATCACTGTCAGGCTCGATCGAGCCACGCACACTAACATACCTCTATAGCCATATATGGTAATTGATGTCACGGATTATGTATCCGCTTGTATCGATGAAGGTCAATGCCCGTATGAGTGCACTCTCTCATAACTCACAATATCGAAAGAATGATTGGCCATAGATGTAACCTACTGAACGACCACTGCCCCTGTTAGTAATCCTTATGCAGTACTAGCATCCTTCTATAGTGAGCCGGTCGAGGTTTCTATTGCAGAAGTCCCAATCGTACCTGAGTTGCTCCATAGCTTGGTCTAGAATGGCCCACAAGCCACATGCAGCATAGGTAAGGTCCTGGAGCGCAATCTACATATGGAGAAAAAGAAAAAAAAATAGAGAATGTTATTACAATAATAAACAACAAATAACCACGACTCAGGTATAAGTGACCATTTTACCACATCTGCACGGTTGTAGCTCGCAAACCATTCACTTGCTTATGGGATAGGGATATCGCCAGCATTCAAAGCAAGTGCCTTGAAGTGCGAGAAATCAGGCATATCATAGCAAACACATCAAAGTGCCTCTAAACAGAAGCACACGGCACTGATTTGGGCGCTTATCACATCCGGGCTCTGTCTTCCTATCTTGTGGATAAGGTTTCGATGATTTACACCCCTCAAAGGGATGAAAAAACTAAGTTCACATGTCCATAGCCTACCACTTGCATTAGATGCTGTATTCTCGACGATGTCCAAGATAAACAACCAGCTAAGTGTTGTTCGTAGCCAATCTATTAGGGATATAGTCTGTGACATATATGTATGCAATAATGATATTAAACTAATTACACTTATTAGTTAGCATCAAAAAACAAAAGATGTTGGAAAATATTTCATACAATAGCTAGAACAGGAAATCACATAATGGCCACATTAGGAGCGAATGACTCATTGCCAGGGTGGAAACCTGATTCTTGTGGTGGGGGAGGTCCGTTGTTCATACCACCTGATCGATAAAATGCAAAAAAATGAACATAAAATATACGCACAAAAAATTCTTCCAAGTAAAATGTGGCAACATAATTAAATATAGATCGAATACAAGGAATAAGAATATATATAAATGTAGAATGTAAAGAAACATGAATAGAAATATAGATCAAATGAATATAGATATAATATTAGAGAAGACAGCATATCAATACCAATGAAAAATGTAGGAGCCATGACCAAATCACGTAGAGAAAGAGTGAATTTCTTGAGAAGTGAGAGTGAAACATGAGAAATAAGACTATGAGAGTTCGTGGGTGGGTGGGATCGATGTATGTGGCCGGCGGTTTGTTTTATATAGGGGGCATGGACATCACTGTCTTTTTTTAGTTACAACCGACAGTAAAAGTGAATGTCACTGTCGGTTTTTAAATAGAACCGACAGTGAAGGTGCATATATGTAAAGGACCATGGGAAAGTTTTAACAACAACGATATACTTATTTAGATAGAGTACAGAAATACATCAAAAAATAACAAAAATATTAGAAATAAATTACATATACGATAACAAAGGCCTTACACTAAAATTCCATATACAATAACAAAGACCTATTTGTGTATAGGTCAATGTTACAATCAACGTGTATCAACACATTATAATTTAACCACCTCAATAGCATTCTTCTAGCACCAACTAGGGTCAAACAGCAGCGCCGAGGTGGTCTACGAGCTATACCGGTTGGAGATGACAAGGTGGCATCGATGAATCCATGCCTCTACTATACATGGCCTTTTTCTCGGTATAGTCCAGAGCAGAGCACACCGGATTCAGCTCGGCACCGCACTGATGAACCAATGCTGCTCTGGGATAGGAAATTTCCCAGAGCACACTAGTAGGCCGAGCATGGAGGATGCCATGTCTCTCTAGACATACAGTCTAGAGCACACCACAGCGGATGGCTCTATGAACCTCATGGTATCTCTAATTTTCGGTGTTGCTCTACCTTCAGTAGCATTCTTCTAGTACCTCTTGTATGCACCATTTTGGTGGAATACGACGCATAACGATATCTGTACGTGGAGGGCTTTCTCTCACAGAGAGGTATTGTATGTGGAAACTAGCAAGTAGAGAACGATTTGGAGAAATAAACAACAAACAAACAGCCAGCCTATTCGCTGGTTGGTTTCTGGGCTAATAAGCTCGGCTGGTGCTAGTTTGTTGTGAGAGGAAAACACTGTATCATGGCTGATAAGCACTGGCTAAAACCAACAAGCCATGGAGATGCTCCCTAGTAGGGCACCATTGTAACACCTTAGGTGTTTATCACCAGTTAAGCAATGGGTTTGAGCTCAAACATGACATGTTAAGTGGTGATGAAGATGTCAAGATCAAATCTATAAGAGTGAGCTCCAACTTAAACTTGGATGACACACCCTTACTTACACATGTGTACCTTTGTTAAGATTATGCAAGAGTAATGCTAAACATGCTTATTTCATGTACATTACATCAACATGCATCCATCTTGACCAGTGGAAAAGTTTCATGAAGTTTGGAATCAAGAAGTCACATGAAATGATAAGTTAAAATCTTTTTTGGATTGCTTTATTAAGTGAATGGAATTATAGGTCATCAACCAAACCTTGCTAACTTGCCCAAATGACTCTAATTGAACTCTACAACAAAAGTCATGAAGGGTTTGTGTTGAGCAGAAGTCAAGAAAATGCCTCAATCGGTCTAAAACTCTAATTTAAGCTTTACCGTGATGCTACTTTGACTTGGTTTGAACTATAGCTTAGAGTATTTGTATGGCAGTGGAACCTAAATAAAAGTTGAAGTTTGAGTGGAGTAGAACAAACTTTGTTTTTGGATCAAGAGCTAGATCAGCTTTTAAGCAAGTCAAACCGAGCCCTCAAGTTGGAATCCATGGCAGTTTTGGGAGCTCGAAATTTTGCCTGTCTGAAAAACTGAAGATCAGTTTTCTAGTTTCTTGTGACCATATTTGATGCCTTGCAGTTTGCTAACCAGCTCGAATATGACCATGATCCTTTAAGCAATGTTGGAGATCTTGCATAGCTCCACAACATTTGTTACTATCATTTGTGCCAAAACTAAACGTATTCGGAGTTAAGAAGGGACGAAGTTTGAGTTTTAGTTTGTATTTTTTAGGTCATTTTGATCTGTCATTTAGATTTTTGGAACAGGAACCACATCATGGCTGACCTATTTAGAGCCTTGCTACCGTGTGGCTCCTCTGTGCTGCCCTCGCTTGCCACCTCGCCCCCTGTGCATGAAAACTGAGCCGAGTGCCCTCCGATTCCCTCACTCACTCCCATTCTCCGGGGCAGCCGTCGCTTTGGGTGCCCATCCCTACGGTGCCACCTTGCCACCATTCCGCCTAGAATCGGTGTCGACAGGGCTAGAAACTATGTGGAGTCACCTGACGCCTAACGTGGCTTCCACTGCACTGCCCTCATTCGCTTCTTCCTAGTAGATGGCCCAAAAGAGACCTCCAAGTCCAAGATGATTCTGTTCTCCTATTACTTGTACAACTCCGGTGCTGCAGTGGTGATCTCCTTCCCTGCTAGTGCCAGTGTTCTGCTCTGGAGGAGCATTCTTCTCATGACTGAGCGGTCGTGGCCAAGCCCTACCGACCCCTCCCCTTCGCGGCCGGCTCTCGCGGCCGAGCCCAGCCAGCCCTTGCTGTGCTCTACTCCTTTCCCGTGTTGAAGAGAAGGCGAAGGACGACGGGCAAGAATTAGAAGAAGTGGGAGGGTCTAAGTGTGAATCCGTGACTTAGATGAATAGTGCCTAGAAGGGTCGATTTGCTAGAGTTTAATTTATGTTTTCTGCAGAGACCGCAGTGCAAAAGCGTTTTCCTTTTCTTTTTCATTATATGCATATAATCAGCTAAAATTTGAAAAATCATAGTAAATTGTACAAAAATCCAAAAATAGCGAATGAGGACCTTTTGAAATCCTTGTGAAATTATATATGCATTAGATCTATAATATGGCATGCTTTAGTTGAAAGTTTTTTATGTAAAAATCAATTTATGCAGTTAGGTTTTTAATCCTAGTTGTGTCTTGTCTTTTTCATAAATGTAGTTATGTAGATCAAATAAATGTGAAAATTTTATGGAGTGCTACTCAGGTGATGGTTGTTGTCTGGTAAAAATTTCAGGAGCTTAGGCTTGATAGTTTAAGAGATATAAAAATAACAAGTGCCCTGTGTTGCTTTGCTCCTATTCTAAATAGGACTGCATGTTTGTAGTAATTGGATCAGTTAAGTTATGAATCATGACTTGATGAAAATACATGAGTTGTAGTACTTTTCTTAAGCTTTTCAAAAAGCTAAAGATCATAATTTTTGGTTAAGTAGACTTCTAGTTATAGTTGCTTAAAGTTCTATGGCTGTTTCTGTCCAAACCCAGATAGGGTTGCCTTGATGGTACTATGGGGCCATTTTAATAGTAGAATTAGCTCTAGGTGTTTACAACAAAGTTGTTTAGAATTTGTTAATATTTATACAAAGTCTAGAACCATATTTATTGGACTTGTAGAGCTCTAGTTATAGTTGTTTAAAGTGACATGTCGGGTTCTGTCCATATTTTGGATAGAGATGCATTCATTGGATTAATTGACCTTATTAGCTATAGAATCATCTTGAGAGGATAATAAGAAAGTTGTAGGTAACTTCATAAGATTTTCAAAAAGTTATGATTTATGTTTGTTGGAGGTCTAGAACTCTAGCTATGCTTCTCTGAAGTTCCTATCAGTTTTCTGTACCACTGTTGTTTGGGCTGCGTGTGCAGATTTGCTTGTGCAATTATTTTCGTGGTGTAAATGATGTTTTCTATGGTTGTGGTGAGTACCAAAGTTGTAGGTAACTTCATAATCTAGCATTTGTTAAATTTTCGTGACCATAGCCCTGATAATTTAGGAGATGTAGATTTTATGATTTCCCTGTCAAGTTTTGCATGCTCTCTGTACAGATCTGAATGATTGTGTTGTTTGACCCAACTAAGCTTTGAATCATGTCTTGGAGATAATATAATAAGTGTAGTGCTTTTTATTAGGTTTTCAAATTGTTAAAGATTACTCCTTTTGGTGATCTAAATCTCCAGTTATAAGCTTCTGAAGTTGCATGGTAGAATCTGTCCAAGTCTGGACAGAGGTGCTCAATTGTGCTTGATTGACCTTGTTGATGGTGGAATCACCTAGTGATGATAATAAACATGTTTTATATAATTTAATAAGCTTTCTATAAAGTTAAGGTTCATGCTTGTTTGATGTCTATAACTCTAGTTATGCCTTTTTGAAATATCTACTACTTTTTTGTCCTAGTTCTGTGCAGATCTGAAACATTGGCATGTTTGACCTGGATAGCTTTGGAATAAGCTTTTGGTGATAATAACAATATTGTATTAAATTTCATTAGCTTTCTAGAAAATCTAGGATCACCTTCTTTGGATGTCTGGATCTCTAGTTATGGATAAAACAAGTGACTATTGTGTTGCTGTCTAGATTTCTATACAGGTGCTAGGTGATTGCTTTAGCTTGCTCTTGTTTTGGCTAAACATGTTGGTTAGTTCTTGATCGATGCATGGGTGCAATATCTAAACTTAAGTTCACTTGTGTGCCATACCTAATATGCTTGCTATCCCTTTATAATAGGTTGTGTGATGTTTAGTTAAATAACTCTAGGTGTCTATGTCTTGCATGATCTTATGTTTGCCTTGAATGCTATTGGCCCCGTTCGCTGGTCTGAATCTTGGCTGAAACTGGCTAAAAAATATAGTTTTGGCTGAATTGTTGTGAGAGAAAAACACTGTTTCAGCTGAAAAAACAAGCCGAATAAACCAAATATGGGGTAAGCCGAATGGGGCCATTATGTGTTGCATCTCATATTACCATTCTTCATATTCATGCACTTGCATCTTGCATCTCATCTAGGTACGCTAGATGAACCACGTGAAGGACATGATGTTGGAGCCAAACCCAAAGACGGTGTATGGTGGACCTATCCTGAAGATGGAAGGACTGAACAAGTGCAACGATGGGAGATACTCACCAAGCGAGTGTCATCTAACAAACACTGACCTAGTGTAGGATCCTAGGCAAGCCTCGGAGCATTCTAAACCTTCTATGTTTTTACAAATAACACTTGAGTCTTTATGTTTGATGCATTATGTTATAAGAGTTGATTGGAACCACTTGATGCATAGAACTACCTTGTCCAAAAATATACCTTGAACCCTATGTTGGTCTAGGATCGACTGTATGCTTAGCAAAGCTTAGACCGATAGAAGTCGGGTGATTTCCTGTCACCTGCGAGATATAGGTGGATACCAAAGCATGGTTGGCTATATTTACTATCATGGAAATAACCATGTGTTGATGAATAAAAATGAGACCAGGCGAGATATCGATAGAGAAGCAACAAGACATGGAGGTCTTGGGTGTGGATCTATCCCTGTCTGTGTCGGTTAAGGACCGATTCGTTGTACGTCCTTATGTCATGTTGAACGCATGCCTATCACTTAGTTGGCCGGATAACTCGTTCCGACCGCGAAGCCGAGTAGCTCAACTCAGACCGAAAGGCTAGGAAGTGAAAGTGCGCACTCTAACGGTAGTAAGGATGTGCAGGGAACCATTGGCGTAAGTCCAAAGGTGAGATTGACCACCTGGCAGAGTGGATTCCCTGAGAGTGCGGCGCTGCTCGAAACCACGAATTTGTTCCTGAGTTGTACCAAAGGTGACCCGAGGCAACCACTGATTAGGTTGATTGGGTTTGTGTTAGGAATAATTCCCCAACTGGGTTAGTGAGAACTTGACTGAGCAGCAGCAACGTAGAGACACTTAATTGAACCTGATGATTATAATGATGATGATGATGTTACAATATTATACCGGCTATGGTTACTATTGTCTATTACTAAATGATATCCCACATGTTTGGCACAGGTTAGTTGCTAATCTAGAGATGAATAGCTATAATTAAGTTGGTTACTGAATTGTAAAATGTATAGCTCAACTCTTGACTTTCACGCAAAATGTTGTTAAGCTAGCTCCACCTATAAAGCCTTGCATACTCCTTGGTGTCACTTTATTTTTGGTTTATGACGGGAAAGTCTAGCTGAGTACATTCGAGTACTCAGGGTTTATCCCACCATGTTGCAGGTGAAGTTCTCAGCCTGCTGAAGATGGTGGCTAACCACCGGAGGGCTCGGTGACTCTATAATTATTTCTCATCTATATGCTTTTGTCAGAGGATGTCACTTATGCTAGCAATGTATTTGGAACTTATATTAATATAATCATTTGAAAGCAATGTTGTTTTCACTAATCGGTTTTGAAACACAATCTTGTACTATTATTTATGAACCCAATTGTAATATTATTTTCGCTGCAACTCTACGTATGTGATGTGTATTTGCTTAATCATATGATCTTGGTTGTGATGTTGATTTACCGAGGTCCTTTGTGACACTCGGCAGACTATTGGGTTTATATAAGTGAAAGTATGTGCGCATCAACGTGCTAAATGGGGACAGCCATACTTGATCTTGTATAAATTGGGCGGTTCTATCACAGCCATTTTATAGGCTAGCTATCGTGGTAGGTGGGAGCAATGCTCCTGCTATGGTGATTAGCGGGAGCACTGCTGGCCCGTGGAGGGAATATTCTTATCACTGTCGGTTTTGATAAAAAACCGGCAGTGATAGGGGTCATTAGTGCCAGTTTTTAGAACCGGCAGTGATTCCATGTATCTCTGTCGGTTTTTATGAAAAACCCAACAGTGATAGGCCTGGCAAAGCTACCATTGCCATAGGCGTTCATCTTTTATTTTTTGAAATCAGAGCCACTGCCGCGAGCTCTGGATAAAAAACAATTTGTCCCGCCTGGGTTTCGAACCAAGGGAGCGAGAAAGAGGGATTAGTGGCTTAGCGTTAAAGGAGGATTTACGTTAGGAAACATTTTGTTATCATTTTTATAGTTTAAGTTGAGGTTCATTTAATTTTGTAAAAATATAAAAAAAGTTTGCCGCACCTAGGATTCGAACCAAGGGTGCGGGCTTCACACTAGCTGGCTTTTACCGCTGTGCTACGATGGGGAGTACATCAAGGTATGTTTTCTTTTTGTTTTATCCTCTGAATGGGAGTTAATTAATTCGAGGTCGAGATTATAGGGCCTTAACCATTGCGATAGCATTAGGGATTATGTTAGTTTAGGGTATGTTTTTTCTTTTATCCGCTTAGTGCATGTAAATACATATAATTTATTGTAAAATAATACAAATATTTGTGTCTCGGTTATTTAATTCCATGATAATCAATCAATGGCCTATCATTATCAAATAATAGTGTTTCTAAACATCATCTCAATATTTGATTACATAGTCAATTATTTAATTTTAGAGAAGCGCACAAAATATAAATTAGATTACATAGTTGGTGAACAACGCTCGAATAATGATTACATAATTAACAATAATTTAACTATCTTTAGGTGCATCAACAATGAGGGCCTCATTGTGATCAAGCTATACGTAAGAAGGTTTGTCACCCTCTTGAAGGATAGGTAGGGGTACGTTCGCCCCGAATGGAGGCATTTCCGGATAGCCCCTGTAGTCTTCTTCGTCCGTCACTCCATTGACACCGACAATCTTTCTTTTTCCTACTAGGACTACTTTTAGCCTTTCTTTTGTCTTGTTGTCCCTTGCATAGAAGACTTGCATAACATCTCTTGCAAGGACAAAGGGGTCGTCTCTGTATGCAATCTTAGTGAGATCAACGGTAGTGAACCCTTCGCTGTCAGTGTTGATTTCCTCGAGCCAGACCCACTGGTAGTGAAAAAGAGCTGCCTTCAATGGACCATAGGCTAGCTCACATATCTCCTCTATGAAACCATAGTATGTCGCCTGCACGTTGTTGTTTTTGTCGTGAGCATCAAAACGAACACCACAATTTTGGTACGTGCTCTTTTCATCTTGCTTTTTATGGAAAATGTGAATCCATTGATCTCATACCCTTTGTACTTAAGATATGTACTTGAATATTTCTTGGCTAAGGCATCCAGTTGATTACCCAACTTTATTCCAAGCAAGCGGCGTCGCAACCAGTTGACAAATTTCTCCTTATGTTTTTTATCTAGCCAAGCCTATGACCAGCTCGGATATAGAGTTTGCAGTGATTATCTGTGCTCATCAATGTATGGCATCACACCCTCGGCTTGTTGGAGAACAGCGAACTATGCCTATCTAAAAGAAACAAGGTCGTCTACTGTAACAGATTTCTCCCTGGTCGTTTTTTTGCCACGTAGTCTTCCCTCGTGACAAGATTCCAGAACTTCGACCCTTTTGATGTCCAGATAATATGTGCTAAACTCAATGGCCTCCTCCATTGACCATCCTTCAACCATGCCCCCTTCTAGCCTAAATCTGTTCCTAACATATCTCCTGAAAACTTTCATCAATCTTTTGAAAGGGAACATCTGATGCAGGTACATTGGGCCAATGGCTCTAATTTGGTCAACAAGATGAATGAGCAGATGCAATGAGATATCAAAGTAAGTCAGCGAGAAATGCATCTAAAGCCTAACGAGAGTTTTGGCTATATTCTGTTGCAGCTGCTCTAGCGTGGACACATCAATGACCTTTTTTGAGATCACGTTGAAGAACGAGCACAACTTTATGATTGGGGTGTGGACCTTTGGGAGGAGGATACCACGTAGGGCAATAGAGAGTAGCTGAGTCATAATGACATGATAGTCATGGGCCTTCATAGGGCCATAGTTGAACTTGAGTTCTCTCATGTTCATTAGCCTCTTTGGATTCGCACAGTAGCCCATCGAGACTTTGAGTTCATTGAAAAAAGAAATAAGCGCATGCTTTTCTACCTTCTTCAATGTCCATGACGCAACCAAAAGTTCGAACTGGCCATTCACTAGCTCCACAGGATGCAGCTCCTTCCTAATTCCCAAGTGTTGCATGTCTAGGCGTGTGGCTAGTGAATCCTTCGATGTCCCCCCGGTGTCCATCAAGGTGTTAAGTGTGTTAGCGCACACGTTTTTAGTGATGTGCATAGGATTAAGACAGTGGCGTACACTCAGAAATTGCCAGTAAGATAGTTTCTAGAAAACCAATTTTTTCTTCCAAATGCTCTCATTAGGCGCTGCTACTGTATTGTCCCTCTTCCCAAGGACAACCTCTAGTTTGTTGTGTTCTCAAAGTATCACAGGCCACTTGATATTTTGGAGCTAAGCGTCTCTCAATAGTACCGTTGAAATCTTTTCTGTTCCTACGGTTAGGGTGATCCTTAGGTAGGAACATATGGTATCCCATATAAACTATTTTGAGTTATTTGGTAGATTTACCACATCGGTGTCATCTAAGCACTCGACACATCCAGTATAGCCCTTTGTCTTCTCTCCAGACAACGAACCTTGACCTGGCAGGTCAGTGATTGTAGCGATAAGTACTCCCTTGATCGTGACATGTTCTTTTTTGTACTCGTCCCAAACATCCGGCACACGTTTTTTAAACATCTCCACTAGTTCATCGATCACTAGTTCTAGAAACACATCAATATCATTCCTAGGTTGTCTTGGCCCTTGGATCAATAGTGGCATCTAGATATACGACCGCTTCATACAGACCCAAGGTGGAAGGTTGTATATACAGAGCATCACTGGCTAGGTGCTATGATTGCTTCTAACCTGGTCAAAAGGATTCATCACATCTGTGTTCAAAGCAAACCAAATGTGTCTTATCTCTCCTCCGATGTCCTTATAGAACATAGTATTGACAATCCTCCAGTCATGCCCATCGGCAGGGTGCCTCATCATTGTATCTTTCTTACGCTCTTCGCCATGCCAGCGCAACAGCTTGGCTGACTTTGCACATGCAAACAGCCTATGCACCCAGGGAGCTATAGGGAAATACCAAATGACCTTTACGAGACCTCCTCTAGTCTTGGTACCCTCATCTGACGGCCCTTCCTTGTACCATGGAGCTTCACACTTGGGGCACTTGTCCAAGTCTTTGTATTTTTCTTTCTGGTACAATATGCAATCATTGGAACACGTGTGGATTTTTTCAATCTCGAGGCCGATGGGGTAGATCATTTGCTTGGCTAAGTATGTCTTTTCTGACAACTCATTTTTTCTAGAAGAATTTTCCTTATTATACCTAACAACTGATCGAAGCCTTTATCGCTCAATCCGTTTATCGATTTGAACTCTAACAGTATGATGTCGGCTTCTAGTTTACTCATTGGACAATTCTTATACAATGGTGTTTTGCCATCTTGTCTTATTTTCTCTAGCTTTATCAGTTGTCTTTCACTAAGACATCCAGCCTCTATATTATGTAGCAGCTAAGAAATGCCATTGATATTATCCTCGGTGTCATCAGCTAGTGTGTTACTAAACACATTATTAACTATGGCCATAGGTTCTATGTTGACACTGGGTTTCTCATCAGCATCGTGGATGGCTACATCAGGCATGTCCACATCATCATTGTTTTCATACAGAACATTCACACCAACCTCACCATGCATAATCCATATCGTATAGTTTGGCATGACCCCCCTAGTAATCAAGTGCGATCGTATAGACTTAATTTGACAAAAGTTTCTTTTATTTTTGCAATCTTTGCATGGGCAGAAGACAGGGTTCCTATTCCCAGTATGGGCTTTGGTATCGGTGATAAACTGCCTGACGTCATACATGTACCGCTTGTCCGTTCAGGACAGATGCATCCATTCTCGATCCATCTCTACACAAAAAATATTGAGACAGTAATTACAAAGAATTAATAAGAAATCGAGCTTCATAAACAACAATTATAGCTCAAAAGTACCATTTTTGGAAAATATTATTATACACTAATTATTAAAAAATTAAAATTAGTAGCCCTGGCCCTGTAAATTGAAAATAGTAGTAAAAACAATTATTGCACAATAATGAAGAACAACTATTCTACTCCATGCCACATAAAAATAGAGACACTTATTTTAAAAAAAAAAAGACTAAAATTGGATGCATGATCATGAACAACAATGTAGCTCCAAACAATGTCCATATAAATTGAAAAACGCAACCCCATAAAAAATTATTGCATAATAATAAAGAACAATTATTCTACTTCATGCCACATAAAAATGGAGACGCTAATTTTAAAAATAAGTCTAAAATTAGAGACATGATCATGAACAACAATGTAGCTCGAAACAATGCGTTGTTATCTGACACATAGATTAATTTTCTCAACAAATTGTAAAAGAATCTACTCTACTTCTAAAAACTAATTATAGCATCACATAATAACAATAATAATCTTGACCACCATAGAATAATTAGCTAGGAATTTAAATATGTTCATAGACACCAACCTTTTAGATGATGGATTCACCATAATTTAAACCTTACACAAATGTCCAATTAAAAAAGTGCTATCTAGAATAGAGAAAGAACTAGAATGAGAATCAAGCAATGTAGCCATCAAAATGAAGCTAATTAAGCAACAAAATCAAAGGAGTAGATGTTTGTTACTAACCTTAAAGCAAAAAGATCAAGCCGTTCTTTAAAATCTGTTGACACCATTTTTTGCACGTGTCAAAATGATCAGAGTGGGCTAATCGGCAGGAGGAAAGTTACTGTATACACTGACAGCCGATGAGAATCAGCTTGTAAAGATGGTTGCCGATGAATGGTGGTGATCGATGGAAAGGTTGATTTAGACTCGGGCGTTGCCGATAAGGTTGGAGATGTTATTGTCGATGCCGATGAAGGAAGGCTTGAAGACTACTGCCGATGAAACAGGAAGTATGCCGATGGAAAGGAGGTCGGTGAGATTTCCATCGTAATTGAGGCGGACAGGGAAATAGATAGGAGTTGATTTCCTTTTCTATATTTGTTAGAGTATGATTCATGTAAGAGTCACGTGTTTCCTTAGATATGGACTTGGTGTCCTAGTTGTATTTGGTTATGTCTCTTTAGATCAGGGTATAAATATAGATTGAGGGGCAATGTAATAAAATCAATCAATATCAAAACCAATTTTTACTCCTATTTGCATCTACTTACTTTTCGGCGACTTCGTCAATTTGCATATTTTTCCTTTTTACTGAGTTCTCATTGATTCGGCGAGTTGCATAGCTTCAGTGCGACCTTCGGTGATTCTCGAGTTCCATGTGAGTACCTCTTGGCCTGTGACTTCCGGGCGTATCGCTGTTGTCAGGACCAAAGTGCTCGTATCTTCATCCTTGTCGATTAACAGGTCAAATCGACTAGGCACGCTTTGGATATCGATTCGGGTATTAGCCCTTTGTGTTTGCAGATCCACTTTTGCATCAACACATCTTTTGGCACTGCTCGGTGGGACCAATCAATCCGATCAATATGTTCAATTCCGAGATCGATTCAGGGAACATTATCGCGGTATCAGAAGAAGATCTTAAGGAAGAGCAGAGGCAGGCTATGGAAAAGGCTGTAGAAGAATACAGGCAGCTTTGTCTGAAATCGTTTAGCCTGAACAAGAGTGGACAAGTCATCCAGAAGCAAGATTTGCCAGTTGCCTCGGCAGGTTACCTTTGACTCCAATCCTGGTAAACTTCAAGAGATGGTTAATTCTACAGTAAATCATGCTTTGATTAATCATTCCAATGTGCTATCCAATACTATTCATAATGCTGTGGTTCGAACTCTCAAAGAAGGACAAGCATCACCGCATTACGTTGGGCCTGCCTATCACCAACCAGAGCCGGCATCTGTCAATACTCCATCGGCTCCCTCGGCCGTTGTGGGTACAGAAGTTACTTCTCCTCCAGTATCGGCAGGCTTACCTAATATTCAATCTACACCTGATACGATCAGATCCGGTACTACCAGGAGGACGAGTTCAGCTTAATACAGATCTATCGGCATCAGCTATGTCAGGCCCTGTGTCTCAGAATAGCCAGATTCCTGCTAATTGGTGGGGATATGGTATGCCTCCGGAGTCATCTGCTTTCAATCCTGGGTTACCTCAAGTGTTTGATGCAGTAGGAAAAGCTCCTATACCATCGGCTGTTTCGCCGATGGCTCAAGTGCCTCAATATGCCACAGCAACTACTGTGCAACCAACTCCAGGAGGTTTCCAGATGCCTTTGGTTCAAACACCCAATTCAAGTCCATCGGCAAGCTTACTGCCGATGCAGCAGAAAGCCCCTGCTATGAGTCAAACTGGGGTTCAGTTCATGCCTCAAGCTGGTTATAATTATCCAACAATGTCAGCAAATTACCAGCCATCGGTAAGTTTTGTACCGATGAGTTCTAATAATGGTTGGTCAGGACAGTTACCTGTTCAACATACAGTTCAGCAAAATCAGCAGGTTGCAGGGATTCAACAAGGTCATATGCAAGCTGGTTTCCAGAATCAAGCATCGGCAGCTCAGCCGATGAATCCTTTCCAACAGGTTAATGGACCACAAGTAACGGCAAATATGCCGATTGCTGGAGATCGTGGGCCACAAAGATATGTGGAGGGATATCAGCAGGCACCTCCCGTAGAAATTCAGCCAGTTCGTCAGCAGGAGGCTGATGCTTTTTGGGCCGATAAGATAGCAGAAATTATGAAGGATCAGTTTGGGATAAAGCCCAAGGTCAATACTTATTCTTATCGGACTCCATACCCTCCTGCATATGATTTAATTCCTCTCCCAAATCGGTACAAGGTACCAGATTTCACTAAATTCTCTGGGCAAGATGATACATCAACAATGGAACACGTCAATCGCTTCATTATTCAATGTGGAGAGGCAGCTAGCAGAGATGAATTAAGAGTTCGATTATTTTCATCATCTTTGTCTGGATCGGCATTTACATGGTTCATTTCATTACCACCAAATTCTATTATTACTTGGGTTGATCTAGAAAAACAATTTCATAAGTATTTCTTTGCTGGAATCCATGAAAAGAAGCTTACCGATTTAGTAAAATTGAGACAGCGTAATGATGAATCGGTAGAAAGCTTTGTGCAAAGGCTACGAGATGTAAAAAATAAGTGCTACAGTCTGGTGCTGGATGATCGGCAGCTTGCCGATCTGGCTTTCCAAGGGTTATTGCCACATCTTAAAGACTAGATATGCTTCTCAGGAGTTTGAAAGCCTCAGTCATCTTGTGCAAAGGATCTCTGATCAAGATACTAGGGTTTTTGAACCTAAAAAGAATTGGAGTAAAAAAGTATCATTTGTTGAAGAAGTAGGAGATTCTGATTCTGATGAAGAACCAGTTATCGGCTTAGCTGAGTGGGTTAAGAATAAAAAGCCGATATCTTGTCCCTTTGGTCAGAAAGAACCAGAAAAGTTTACCTTTGATATCACCAAGGCCGACAAGATATTCGATCTTCTGCTTCAAGAGGGCCAAATTAAGCTGTCACCTAATCATGTGATCCCATCGGCAGAAGAGTTGAAGAAGATCTTGTACTGCAAATGGCACAATGCAACTTCACACAGTACAAATGAGTGCAAGGTGTTCAGGCAACAGTTACAATCGGCTATTGAATCTGGGAGAATTAAGTTTGGTACTTCCAAGGCCCAGAAGCCGATGAAAATTGATCAACACCCTTTTCCAGCAAATATGTTGGAGGCCAAAGGGAAGACCAAGGTATTGACGTCAGAGGCTGCTGAGAAAAACTGCATCAGTGGATCCCCAACATCGGATAACTACCGATGATGCAAAAAGTAAGGGTTTGCTGGGAGAAAGCAGTAGTTCCAAAAACCCTCCTCGACCTGGCATTGTGATTACCCATCGAAGGCAGCAGGAGGGTTGGCGTCAGCGTAAGGACCGATATCGACAACAGCAAGAAGAGAGACGTCGGGAAGAATGGTATCGGCATAAAAATCATTGGAGGTGCCCGTTTTTCATCCATTGCTGGGAAGAAGGTATTAAATTGCCAACTGTTGAAAATTGCCCTGAGTGCAATGGTTATTATGGGGTCAATCGGTCAGAAAGGAGGTTGCAACCTGGCAATCAGGGTTTATTTATCAATGAGCCGATCAGAGGCAGAGCATCAGTGCATGATCGGCTGGGGGGCAGACTTAGTGTACATGAAAGGCTTGGTAAACGCGCTGGATATTTTCCAAGGAATCAAGAGGAGCTTGAGGAGATGGCAAACGCAAGAGTTCCCGATGAAGAAATATTCTACAGGGACCCTAATATACGCCGTGTAGAATCAACTGGGACCTGTTATCAGCCGGTTTGGAAGACCAAGTTTCCTCGATGGTGCCCGGAGGGTCTGACAAAGACACAGAAAAGAAGGATGCAACGTGAGCATCAAGGAGGATTTATACCGAGAGGAAAATTCCTCCAATGAGAGGTCCGGTCATCAGCAGTGGCAGGTAAAACACAAAAATAAGGGTCCATCGGCAGATGTTAATATGGTATTCATGTTGCCGATGGAGTTTTTGGCACTATCTGATAATGAGGAAGAAGTTGTTCTCTCTGATCAAGTAGCTCAGTTGACACTAGATCCAATGATGGCTGTTTTTGAGAAACCTACTGATGACGAGAGACAGCATCTTAAGGCTTTGTTTGTGAAAGGCAGAGTTGATGGGCAGCCTGTATCTAAGATACTTATCGACGGAGGGGCTGCGATTAATATTATGCCTTATGTGATGTATCAGAAACTTGGTAAGGGAGATCAAGACTTGGCCAAAACCGATATGATGCTGAAGGATTTTGAAGGCAATGTGTCACCGGCTAAAGGGGCAGTATGCGTTGAATTGACTATCGGCAGCAAAACCTTGCCGACGACGTTCTTTGTTATTAATGGCAAGGGTGCATATAATCTGCTTCTAGGGAGGGATTGGATTCATGCTAATTGTTGTGTTCCTTCTACAATGCATCAATGCCTCGTACAGTGGATTGGGGATAAGATTGAGTTTGTCCCTGGTGATTCTTCTTATATCATCGCATCGGCAGAATCAGATACTTATGAGCGAACTAAATGCATATCAGGAGAAGTTTGGGAAAAAGAATTCCTTAGAGTGGCTGATTATGAAATTCCACCGATCCAAGCAGTCGGTTCTGAAGAAGAGTTTTAATGGATAGGTTTGCCGATGATGGAAAATTAGGTCAAGGGTTCACATCGGCAGATGATTTAGTAGAAGTAGATATTGGTGATGGCGATAGGCCAAGACCTACTTTTATTAGTGCTAAGTTAGATTCCAAGTGTAAGCAGCAAATAACTGATTTGTTAAAAGAGTATAAAGATTGTTTTGCTTGGGATTATACTGAGATGCCTGGATTAGACCGATCGATAGTTGAACATCGGTTACCTATCAAATCTGGATTTCGGCCACATCAGCAGCCAGCGCGCCGATGCAACCCTAATATACTTCCTGACATTAAGGCCGAAATAACTAAATTAATTGAGGCGAAGTTTATTCGGCAGTGTCGATATGCAGAGTGGATCTCTAATGTGGTTCCTGTTTATAAGAAAAATGGAAAACTTCGTGTTTGTATTGATTTCAGGAATCTTAACAAAGCCACACCGATGGATGGCTATCCAATGCCGATTGCTGATTTGTTGATTGATGCTGCAGCCGGACATCAAATTATCAGCTTCATGGATGGTAATGCAGGTTACAATCAAATATTCATGGCTGAAGAAGATATTCCCAAGACTGCTTTCAGATGTCCAGGTCATGTAGGGTTGTTTGAGTGGATAGTCATGACGTTTGGTTTGAAAAATGCCGGCGCTACTTATCAAAGAGCTATGAACTTTATTTTTCATGAATACATCGGCACATTAGTGGAGATCTACATTGATGATGTAGTGATTAAGTCTGGAGATATCACAAAACATCTAGCCGATCTACGAAAGATACTGGAGTGCACAAGGAAGCATGGATTGAAGATGAATCCTAATAAATGTGCATTTGGTGTATCAGCAGGTCAATTCTTGGGTTTTATGGTGCATCAGCGGGGCATCGAAATCAGTAGGAAGTCTATTGATGCAATTAACAAGGTGGTTGCTCCTGCCAATAAAACCGAATTGCAATCTTTGATCGGTAAGATTAATTTCATTAGAAGATTCATATCTAATCTGTCGGGTAAGATCAAGGCTTTCAGTCCATTACTTAAATTGAAAGCCGATCAGGAATTTGTATGGGGAGCTGAGCAGCAGTTAGCCCTAGATGAAATTAAGAAATATTTAACAAATCCTCCAGTGCTAGTTCCACCTCAACACGGGAAACCTTTCAGGTTGTATTTGTCAACTGATGATACCGTTATCGGTTCAGCTCTTATTCAAGAATTTGAAGGGAAAGAACGTGTTATTTATTATTTGAGCAGAAGATTAGTGGATGCTGAGACAAGGTATTCGGCCATCGAAAAATTATGTCTGTGTTTATACTTTTCTTGTGTCAAATTAAGACATTATTTGTTATCTGCCGAATGTACGGTCATATGCAAAGACGACGTAGTCAAGTATATGCTGTCGATGCCGATATTAAGTGGTAGAATCGGCAAGTGGATTTTAGCATTATCAGAATTTGAACTACGTTACGAATCGACTAAGGCAGTTAAGGGGCAGGTTATGGCTGATTTTGTCACTCAGCATTGTAATACAGTGGACTCTCTGGAGGTTGCTCCTTGGACACTTTTCTTCGATGGGTCCACATGTGGTGAAGGAGCAGGTATCGGCATTGTGTTGATTTCACCTCAAGGAAGGAAGTATGAGTTTTCATTGCCGATTGTTGCTACATCGACAAACAATCAGGCTGAATACCAAGCCTTGATAAAAGGGTTAGAATTGCTGAAGGAGATACGTGCCGATGCTGTTGAAATCTTTGGTGATTCTATGCTAGTTATAAATCAATTGGCTGGGATTTATGAATGCCGAAGTGAAGTTTTAATTTCGTATTATGAAAGATGTTTGCAATTGTTGAAAGGGTTTAGAGATTTTCGTCTTGAACATATTTCTCGACTGCATAATGAAGAGGCTAATCGACTAGCTCAGCATGCTTCAGGGTATCAGCCTATTCAGGAAGTGCTAACATCGGCGGTCGATACCGATGACTGGAGAAAGGAGATTGTCGATTATTTAAAGGATCCATATAAAAAGGTTGAAAGACGTATAAGGTTCCAAGCTACCAAGTATGTGCTCCTCGATGATGAATTATATTATCGAACTATAGATGGAGTTTTACTCAGATGTGTTAGCAGTGATGAATCGAAAAGCTTGATGGGTGAAATTCATGAAGGAGTGTGTGGAGCGCATCAATCGGCTTTCAAGATGAAGTGGATGATCAGAAGGAATGGATACTATTGGCCGACTATTCTTGAAGATTGTTTTAAGTATTTTAAAGGATGTCAGGGGTGTCAAAAGTTTGGTAATGTTCAAAGAGCGCCTGCATCGGCTATGAACCCTATAATTAAACCTTGGCCGTTCCGGGGATGGGCTATCGATCTCATCGGTCAGATTTATCCGCCATCGAGCAAAGGACATAAATTTATTCTGGTTGCTACCGATTATTTCACAAAATGGGTTGAGGCAATTCCTTTAAAAAAGGTGACATCGGCTAATATGATCGATTTTGTGAAAGAGCATATTGTTTACCGATTTGGTATTCCTCAAACTATCACTACCGATCAGGGTACTATGTTTACATCGGGAGAATTTGATGAGTTTGCTGTAGGTATGGGAATTAAAGTTTTAAATTCTTCTCCATATTATGCTCAAGCTAATGGTCAGGCTGAGGCTTCTAACAAAGGGATCATCAAACTCATTAAGCGCAAAATTAAAGAAAATCCTAAGAGGTGGCATACAGTATTAAATGAAGCCTTGTGGTCATATCGGATGTCATGTCATGGTGCAACCAAAGTAACGCCTTATCAGTTAGTATATGGACACGACGCAGTATTACCTTGGGAAATTAAAATTGGCTCTAGGCGAATACGTTCTCAAAATCAGCTGACAGCCGATGATTATGATACTCTTATGAAGGATGAGTTGGAAGATGTGGCGGGTCATCGGTTAAGGGCTTTAGTTAGCATCGAAGAAAATAAGAAAAGAGTAGCCAGATGGTATGACAAGAAGGTGAAGGTAAAGGAGTTTGCCGATGGAGATCTGGTCTGGAAATTGATTTTACCGATTGGAACTAAAAGTTCAAAGTTTGGAAAGTGGTCTCCTAATTGGGAAGGTCCATATCGGATAAATCAGTCTGTTCCTGGTAACGCATATATTCTAGAAACCCTCGAAGGGGTTGTGTTTCCCAGAGCATTAAATGGAAAATATTTAAAGAAATATTACCCTAGTATCTGGATGGATGCATAAAAGTATAAGTGCCGATAACAGTCCTATCGGCTAGAATTATACAAGGATGTCAATGTCTCATAAAGTGCCGATGCAATAGACAAGATTTACAAGTTTAACAAGGATTGGATAGCCAATATCGCACGCAGGCGAATCTGGTCGGCTTCCTTCATTTCTTTGATGTCTTCATCGGCAGCACCCTCCACAGGCTTGAGTTTTTTCTTCATGGCCAAGGCTTTGCGAGCCTGGATGTCTCTTTCTTGCTGAAGGGCCTTGATGGCATTGGGTAGCTGGCTTTCTTCTTGTTGGGCATGAGTTAAGGCTGCCTCGACTTCTTTCAATTCAGCCAATAGAGCCATCTTCTTTGCCGATAAGTCTAAGATTTTCTGCTTAAGTTCAGCGCCCGAAGTTTGCAAGTTGCCGATGCCCTTGTGCTTCTCATCGGCAATCTGTTTCAATTGTAGCATCTCTTCTTTGAGTTGAGCCTGAGCTGCTCTATCGGCAATGCGTTGAGCAGCCCGTTGATATTGCAGTTGGCGGCTTTCTAAATGGGCTGCTGGGAAGAGTACTTCTTCAACATCGGCAGGGACCTGGCCACGGATTGTTTTGAAAATTGCCTTTGCGGGGTCCGAGTCATCTACCAGTTGGGCGGTATCCTGCTGTAACAAGTTCAGGAGAGCTTCCAACTTGGACTTAATTTCTGCCGATATTGTTCCCAGTGCAAGGGAAGAACTTGTTTCCTCTCCATCATCATCAGAAACGTCAATGGCAAAGGAAAATAGGCTGTTTGGGGAGTCTTGTTCCTGAGAAAAGAAAAAGAGGTCAGTTAAGGATAAGTATGAATATTATAAATCGACTAGGTCAATCGGCTTACCTGTTTCAAGGCAATTTCCTGTACTTGGCTGGAGGAAGCAGCCTGGAGTATGCCGTGTGGAGGATCGGCTGAGCTTGCCGATGGGATATCCTCTGTGGCCTCATCGGTGGTTGGCTCTTGGGGTATGATGACCGATGGTATGTCCTGTACAGGAGGATTAACTGCTTGCTCAGTTGCATCGACTGATTCTGGCCGGATTGCAGACATTGGGGCAGATGTGGGGATCGGCATGGACTTCTGTCGTTTTGGCTGTGCCTCGGCATCTGTTAAGGCTTTGCGCTTTGCTTGGGCCTCAGCAACGGTTGGCTGGGGGGCATCGGCACTTGTTGGTTGTGGAGCTTGGACATCTGGTACGCTTGCCGATGTACCCATTTGTTGCTGCAAAACAAGTGTAAGGTATGATATTTAACAGATAAAATGTAAAATCAAAGGAATACCTCTGAAGGTTTGTCAGAAGTAGTGGTGCTTGATGTCGGAGGAATTGCCGATGATGATCCAGCAGCGGCTCTTACACCCTGATGATTAATGTTAATACAGTTTGTGATCGGCATGAGTAGAAATAAACAGGGTTGTTACCTTGAATGCCTTGATCAGGGTTGTAGCAGCAGCCAATGGAGTGGCCCTAGCTGTAGCCAATTTGGACTTGGAGGTGATGGTCTTGGCACGGGTCTTCTGGTGAGTCAAAGCAGCTAAGGTGGGGGCGTTGTAGCCGATCGGTGATATCGGGGAAACAGGCCGAAGATCGAAGGGTTTTCCACTTTTGCTCATAGATGGTGCTGGGTTGTTAACCTGTCACGAGAAAGTTAGTTACCGATATATGAAAGGAAAAAGCAGAAGGGAGTTAAAAGAAACTTACTGCGTCATCGGGAATGGCGTATTCAGGGTCGATCATGTGCCGATATGTGTGAGCAGATGTTGCAAACAGTTGTTCCCTCCACTCTCGCCACCATTGCTTATATGATTCGGTGATGAAAGATACTGGCGTCCAGACGGATATATCGACATCTGTAGTATCGGCATCGGGGGAGAGTCGCACTACCCTGCTCCAATCTGTTCCGCAGGTGATTGTTTCTCTGGGTTTGATCACATCGGCAAAACAAAGTTTGATTGGCAGTTGCCCAAAAGCCAATTGACGGGATACTGCCGATGGGTTGTAAAATTCATACGTGATATTGGTGTTTTTCCCGCTACCGAATGTGTTTACTGGGATTGCCCTGGGAGTAATGATGGCCATCATGAGTTCATTATCCTGATTCAGAGTGTCATCGGCAAAGTTGAAAAGAAGGGGGAATCTGTTTTCTTCGTCAATATAAGGTACCCAGGCCCTATGATCACGAGAAAGACCATTGTAGAAGCTTTGGAAGAATCTGCCGATCTGGTCTTCATTGGCCTCTGTTCCAGGGAGGACAATTATGGCTTCACCAAAATTGAGGGGTGAGCGTGTTGCCGATTCCTCGTCCCCAAGCACGTGGTCTTCAGCAATTTCTCGTGGGAATTGTTGGGCAAAGAAGTCCCATTGCAAACGTTTGTGCATATGGGCATTCAGCCACATGTTGATAAACCACCACGGGCCTCCTAAGTTGCCGATGGGTTCGCCAAGCAAAAGTTTCTGAGACACTTGATGAAGAAGATGATAAGTGGAGCTCAGAAGGTATCGGCCAAGAGGGAACCTTACACCATTAGCCAAGAGTTCAGCCGCGGGGAGGAAGGCGTTGGTTGGTCCTACTGATCGACCACAGAAGATAAATTTTTCTAGCCACATATTCAAGAATGTGGCATGTTCCCTCTGGTTAACTGTCCCGGTTCTCTGGCATTCTTGAATGTATCCCGTCCAACCGCCGATGTTGCGGGTATTCACCCTATATTCAGATTTTCTGCCATAGATGGAGCCTTCATCGGCAGTTGAAATGTCCAAGCCAGTGAGCATGTAGACATCGGCAAGTGTGGGAGTAGCTGGGCCATGTCCAAACATAAAAGTGTTTGTTGTGTCTGACCAGAAGTAAGCAGCTGCAATCATCATTGACTCGTTCTTTTGCATATCGGCAATGGATAGCCTAATGCATTGGTCTAGCTTCCGTTCTGCCCAGTGTACTTGCATCGACCTATTGACCCTCAAGTACCAATCTTTCCACCCTTTGGTGGTTTTGGGCCAAGATCGGAATGTATCTTTCCATAAATTCAGAGAGAAATTTTGGGCTCTAAAAGGGATTCTGTTAACCTCTGCATTAATCAGATCAGTTGGATCTGGGTTGCCCATTGGTCCTAGGCATTGGACATGTGGCTGATCGGTTGGAATAACTAATTTGTTGCGCAGTTCCTAAGTTTAGAGGATCCGAAGAACAAAAGAAAAGAGAAAAAATTACCAACTGTATGAACTCGCAAAGACCAGAGGAATCGAGGTAAAAGGTAACGGAAGTGGAACGAACCGCAGGGACGTCGAAGTTGATTGCCATTATCTTGAGGTAGATGGGGGCACGAGCCGGAGACTCGAGGTTGACGCTGGAGAAAAGTTCTTGTTGGTTGAGGTCGCGCAGTTGTTCGTCGGAGTCGCCGCCGGAAAGAGAGAATGTCAAAGATTGGAGTCTGAGGGTAGAAGACGAGCGTTCCGGAGAAATCTATTTATAAGCCGCTTGGAGTAGGGGTATTCTGGACTTATCTCTATGCCGCGCGCATGTAGGTCGAGGTGGTTCAGATGGATATGGTAACTGTTCGCACGATAATCAAGGGATTGTACAGATGATTTGATGGCAAGTAATCATGACTTGGAAGAGATCTCGGTACAGGATATTTTAATTCTGAAAATGGCGGCATTATTATGTTAGGATCTTGCCGATGGATTATTGTTTCGGTATCTTAACCATAATCAGGGCAAGAGTGGTTGGCAATTGTGCGATATTTACTGAGGTGCGTGAATCAGGATTAGATTTGATTAGATTTGATAACAGATCAAGTTTTGGCTTGAAGGATGAGTTACGGTAATTGGGCGAAGGCAAACGTTATCTGGAGTAAATTTCGGAGCATTAATGGTTTTATACTCCGAAATTGGGGGGCATGTGTTGACACCATTTTTTGCACGTGTCAAAATGATCAGAGTGGGCTAATCGGCAGGAGGAAAGTTACTGTATACGCTGACAGCCGATGAAAATCAGCTTGTAAAGATGGTTGCCGATGAATGGTGGTGATCGATGGAAAGGTTGATTTAGACTCGGGCGTTGCCGATAAGGTTGGAGATGTTATTGTCGATGCCGATGAAGGAAGGCTTGAAGACTACTGCCGATGAAACAGGAAGTATGCCGATGGAAAGGAGGTCGGTGAGATTTCCATCGTAATTGAGGCGGACAGGGAAATAGATAGGAGTTGATTTCCTTTTCTATATTTGTTAGAGTATGATTCATGTAAGAGTCACGTGTTTCCTTAGATATGGACTTGGTGTCCTAGTTGTATTTGGTTATGTCTCTTTAGATCAGGGTATAAATATAGATTGAGGGGCAATGTAATAAAGAATCAATCAATATCAAAACCAATTTTTACTCCTATTTGCATCTACTTACTTTTCGGCGACTTCGTCAATTTGCATATTTTTCCTTTTTACGAGTTCTCATTGATTCGGCGAGTTGCATAGCTTCAGTGCGACCTTCGGCGATTCTCGAGTTCCGTGTGAGTACCTCTTGGCCGTGACTTCCAGGCGTATCGCTGTTGTTAGGACCAAAGTGCTCGTATCTTCATCCTTGTCGATTAACAGGTCAAATCGACTGGCACGCTTTGGATATCGATTCGGGTATTAGTCCTTTGTGTTTGCAGATCCACTTTTGCATCAACAAAATCCAAGCGCTAGCTTTATGGTGAAGAGTAGACGTAATAATGGAGGGAAGGGCCCAAACACACGCCTCTATTCTTGGGATGGAAGAGAGGAGAAAGGAGAGGACGGTTGCAACCTTTTTGTGTTGTAGCCTTATCACCGTCGGTTCATGGATAGAACCGACAATGATAGAGCCCAATCACTATTGGCTTTTGGCTTGAACCGGTAGTGATATGTGGCCATCAAGCCATTTTCGGTTAGAGACACAAACCGACAGTGATAGTTATATCACTGCCGGTTCGGTCACATCCCAAATTAATTTCTAATTTTTAGAGCAAAGAATCGATAGTGAAGGGTCAACACTGCTGGTTCTCCTAATTCTGGTAGTGATGAGATCCATAGTGAAGTGCTATTCTGTTGTAGTGGTCAGGAGCGTGTTTGTCGATGAAATATAGTCAGCAGTCTACCTAGGGGTATGCCCAAAGTAGTAGATTGTCGGCAGACAGATGCGCAAGCCACAAATAAGATGGTGACGCAAGATAGACACAAGGTTTTATCCAGGTTCGGCTGCCAAAAAGGCGTAATACCTACGTCCTGCGTCTGATTGTATTAATGTATGTCAATGAGAGATGTTTTTTAGAGGGGTCCCCTGCCCGCCTTATATAGTCCGGGGGGCAGGGTTACAGATCTGGAAACTAATCCTAGTCAGTTACAATTGCCATAGGTGACCGGATAAGGATTCCTATTCTAACCAACCAAGATCTTGCTTGATCGCCAAATCTGTCTTGACTCCTTGCACGGGACTCCGAACAGGTTGGCTAGGCCATGCGTCGTCTTTTGGTGGACCGGACCCACTGATCCGAGCCGGCCCAATCTTAGCCGTAAGGGTATAGGGGTTAATACCCCCATAGCTAGTCCCCGAGCACCATGTATTATGCTGCGACACGCCATTTTAACCTTCTCTAAATAGTAAAGCTTGAGTCCTTGACATTTCTAACCACCGTTATCGCTGAAGAAGTAGGTTGTCCAAAGAATGTATGGTGCTCTTAAGAAAAAAGAAAAAGATTTCCATCCTGTGAAGTGTGCCCACTTGTATTTCTGAAAAGAAATGTAAGTGAATCTTGAAGCGTAGCATCCTTGATCATCAGAGGCGTAGGGGTCGAAAAACAAACACATTCACCGTAAGGTGAAGTGTGCCCACTTAGTCCCCGAGCCTGGTAGTAGGTGATGTAGGCACGTGGTGCCAGGGTCTAAAAAGAATTCCCAGTTAAGTTGAGAACCCAATCGTCGTACAGGCGATACGAGATGCACCGGCAGGTGCATCGTACCGATGTAGTCCCCGGGCTTGCTGGAAGGCAAAGTATGAGCCTTGTAGCAAGGTCTAAATAAATGTCTCTCAACTGTATGTGAGTACAAATCACATATAGCCAAGGAGAACGATCTCCGAGCAGTGGTCGGGACAGTTCCGGATAGTAATCCGTTTAATCAATCAAAGCATTAGGGTCGATTAAATAAACACATTCACCGCAAGGTGAAGTGTGCCCACTTAGTCCCCGAGCCTGATAGTAGGTGACGTAGGCACGTGGTGCCAGGGTCTAAAAAGAATTTCCACTGGAGTTAAGAATCCAATCGTCGTATAGGCGATATGAGATGCATCGGCAGGTGCATTGTACTGATGTAGTCCCCGGGCTTGCTGGAAGGCGAAGTATGAGCCTTGTAGCAAGGTCTAAATAAATGTCTCTCAACTGTATGCGAGTACAAATCACATGTAGCTAAGGAGAACGATCTACGAGCAGTGGTCAGGATAGTTCTCGAGCACATTAGTGGTCGGAGCAGTCCCCGAGCACGGTAGTGGTCGTAGCAATCCCCGAGCACGGCAGTGGTCTAGGCAGTCCCTGAGCATGGCAGTGGTCTGGGCAGTCCCCAAGCATGGCAGTGGTCTAGGCAGTCCCCAAGCACAGCAATGGTCTGGGCAGTCCCCGAGCACGGTAGTGGTCTGGGCAGTCCCCGAGCACGGCAGTGGTTTGGACCATCCTTGAGCACAAGACATGCCGCGAAAAAAAACGAACGCCGCTTGTACTATTATTTGGTGTATTTATTTATCTTCTTATTCTGTCAAGTCCAATCGTACATGTCTAGTCAAAAAAGTAGACAGGTATAGCACGTCATACTATCTTCTTGCCCTTTCTAGCAAACAGTCGCTTGGCACCTGTAAAGAGGTGCGTCAGTGTGGGCCCTCTCACACTAGCAACGAAGAGGCGCGTACACTAGTAACGAAGGGGCATGTTTATTGGCGTAGATCTCGAGGTTGTGAAAACAACCATCTACGGCGCGTGCGCACGTCTCCCAATAATCTCGGGTAGACGAAACGACAGAACTCTTGGTTATTTATAATATAAAACTAGTAAGTTATTTTTTACCAATCCCCATTATCATTCGCCGCCGCATCCTTCTTCTTCCTCTTACCAAACCCTATTCCTCCGAAATCATCGCCCATCACCCCTCCACCGTATCCACCCCTTTAGCAAGGATAGATTAATGGCGAAGAGAGACGCCTAGAAGAAAGCCAGAGTCATGGCGAAGGAGTGGTGGAAGTCAAGGAGCAATGAGCAGACCATCGAAGACCTCGTCACCATGGGAGTGCTCCATAACAAGGCACTTGTGGGATGGCGCGCGCCGAAAGGGGAAAGCTACCCCGATCCACAACTAGGTGAGATTGTGGTTTTCGAGGATTTTTTCAAGTAGGGTTTTAGGATTCTAGTGCACCCTTTCCTCTAGGGGCTCTGTTTGTATTACGAGATTGGGATTTGCAATCTGCATCCCAACTCGATTCTTCTTGTCTCCACCTTCATCCATCTTTGTGAAGCATATGGTGGCTTCCAGCCCCATTTTGACCTCTTTCGCCATCTGTTCTATCTGTGGAAGAAAGGGAGCGGCGGCTCGAAGATAGCCGGAGGCGTATACCTCAATCTGTGTGATAGGATGAAGGCCTAGTACTTGCACTGCCCTTGGAACACATCACTAGACGAATGGTACAAGAAGTGGTTCTACATCCACAAAGAGCCGAACATGATCACCCTATGCAACGTGGGGTTCATTCCGGAGAAGAAGAACAGCTGGTCACAGAAGCCCGAGCGCTTGGAACAAATCGTAGAACTGCTTGGGATGAGCCTGTGGGAGAAACTGGATGGTCCAAGCATGGTTGGGAACTTCATCAGCCAAAGAATCCATCCCTACCAGAGGAGGGTACATCCAGGCTATGAATACCAGGGTAGCGCAGATCCAACAAGGACTAGGAAAGAGGCGCTCGACAAGATAGAAATCAAAGCCAGGATTGGAGAGCTATTCAACTTAGCTAATCCGAATTATGTTAGGTTAAGCGACATCGAGCACGCCTTCAAGCTGGCCCGACCTCCCCCAAAGGTAAATTATGATGCCTTGTACCTGCAGAGTTATGTTGTAACGAAAATTGACTGTGTTGTCACCTTTATGTTTCCCAGAGTAATGGCCGTGATAGGGTAGCAGTGTTTGTGTCTCCACCCCCTAGTGTGGATTGGCCGCAAGTTGCCGGCCCAACCGCCCAGACCAGTGCAAGGGCCGAAGACGTCGACTGGGCCATACTCGGGGTTGGGGAGGAGGCAACGGCTAGGGCTGCTGGCAAGCGGCCGGTGGCCAGCAAACGTCATCAGGCCATCTTCCCACTGTCAGATGATGAAACAGAGGATGCAGACATCTTCCGACTTGTTCCTCGAAAGAGGAGGAGACAACTAGAGTCAACGGAGCAGGGTGGCTCCTCTGTGCCAGCGGGGATCACATCACTGACCACTACAACGCAGAGGACAAGCAGTAAAGGGGTCGAGCACCAAGCCTCGGCACCAGTACTGGTCGTGGAAAAAGACCCGGTGGCACCCGCCGAGCACGTGGAGCAAGCACGGTCGAAGAGACGCTCCTTCGCCACGTCATTCCATGCTTCCAAGCTATAAGTATTTGCAACTTTGATGTAAGCTTACAATTTGTATTGGATACTGTTGTCTTTTGAACTTATCTCTGATATATTAGGGTGGCATCCACCGAAAATCCCGATCAGCTAGCCGGGTGTGGCTTGGCTTCACCAGCAATGGTGGAGAGAACTGCCCAGCAGCCGGCTATGGAGGAACCTATAGAAGAAAATCCACCGGAGCTGTCGGGGACCTAATACCAGGATACCCCAGAAGGTGGAACCAATAACCACCGAACGTGAAAAACTTCTGGACGCATAAAGGCGCCATGTCATCCCTTGTTCGAGTGATAGGAGTTCTGTTCCGCCTCACCCGACACCTTTGGGACGGGCTCGTTCTCGCCCGAGGGCCGAGGGATAAACTCCGTCTCGCCC